>NW_028098573.1:0-600000 GCF_016097725.1 Ips typographus
TTTTATAGCGAAGGAAAACCTGCAACCAGGCACGGGAGAATCGCTGTTTGTGATTCTCATCTACACGGTAGTGTGGGGGTGGCGATGGAAGTGCCGACCCACTAAAAACCTCCGCTGGTGGGGGCGGAGCCCTCTACCACCCTTCCCCGGGACCGCCTTTCGGCATTTCTTCGGGGGAAAAACATTCCTAGCTTGAGAATTTCAGATAATTCTAACTCTAATAGCGTGCGCATTCACCATCTTGTCTACAGCAGTAACCGATCTTGCTTAGTTTAAGAGTAAACCTCAAAAAACTATAGGCTGCGTCGTCCCCAGACTTTGCCTCTCTTTCTCATCTACAGCCTTTTTTTGTCATTATTTTTTCGAAACATATCTGTAACGCAGTTCCAACTAGCCTCGTCTCGTAGAATAACATCAGCAATGTTATTTTTATTTATTATAAGACATTTTTGAATTGCGCCGCTTCTAATCGCATCAAATTCTTGACACACAAAGAGAGTGTGCTCGGGGTCATCCACCATTCCGCAGTACCAGCATTTATTGTCAATTGCTTTTTTAATTTTATAGAGGTAAGTACCAAAACACCCATGCCCCGAAAAAGCTTGAGTCAAGTAAAATCCGTCTCGCCGAAACTTCTATTCGCCCAAGCCTCCACGTCTTTAATAAAAAATTTTGCCCATCCTTGGTACTCATGCCCATTTCTGCTGCCAGCTTGTAAATAAATTTTTACGGGCCTCCGCTTTGAACATTTTACCATTTTTATGGAGCTCCTCTCTTTCCTTGACTAGGAGTTCTATAGGTGGAACGCCCGCCACCGCCTGAACCGCCGCCGAAGAGATTGTCCGATATGCCGATGTCACACCGATCGCTAGTCTTCTGTTAACAGTCTCCAACATTTTTTGATATTTTTTGTGCTTTAAGGCTTTGGCCCAGACCGGAGCCGCATACAGAATAGTTGAAAGAACTGTGGATATGAGCAGTCGCCTCTTACTGCTTTAGGGCCACCAATCTTAGGCATAATCCTCATAAGCGCGTTTATTGTTTTATTAGCTTTCAACACCGTCTGTTTCACGTGGCAGGTAAGCTTTAGATCCTTGTCTAAATAAACACCCAAATACTTCACCGATGTTTCGCTTGCAATTCAGATTCCCCAACTAGTAGATTGTACGCCGTCATCGTGCTGCGACCCTCCATAATCAACACTGGGTCTTTCCACTCGCCACTTTCAAATCCATTCGAGACAGCCTTTCTACAACTTTATCCGTTGCATATGTCGTTTTGTCCTCCAGTTCAGCCCTAGACTTGGCTCGTACGATTATCGCCAAGTCATCTGCATATGCTATCAGCTCAACTCCTGTTTCGGTCTCCATTTCCAGAACCTCATCATAGAAGATATTCCACAATGTAGGTCCCAGTATAGAACCCTGAGGGACTCCACAAGTAACCTCAAATGGTCGCCATGCTGTGTTACAATCCACCTATCACGCAAGTAGGACCTTAAGATGTTCACCAAATAGCAACTACATTTTTCCTTTCTAGTGCCTTAATAATATTGCTCCAGCGGGCGCTATTGAAGGCATTTTCGATATCAAGAAACACCATAACAGCCAGCTCTCGATGACCGTAGAGATTTCTGCCTGATATCGAGGAGATCTCAGTGACCCTTTCCAGAGCGCTCATTGTGGAGCAGCCCTTTACAAAACCAAATTGATTTTGGTGTAATAATTTTTTCTCTTGTATTTCCTTTTCCAGTCGGCCTCGAATCAGAATTTCAAGCAACTTGCCCGCGGAATCAACAAACAGATAGGCCTATAGGAGACAGGTAGAGGACTGGTGTTTATTGGGCTTCTCAATTAGAACAGACGCGCTGTTTCCATATTTTAGGAAAAAGTGAGGTCGCCAAACAGTCATTGTATATATTCAAACTGTTTCCTGATTTGACTTGACGCAGGACAGTAAGATTTCAGGGGTGAGCATATCCGGTCCAGGGGCCTTTTTTGGTTTGAGCCGGCCGAGGGCCTCGTTCAGCTCGCTCACAGTGAAAGGGGGAACAAGCGTCGCAGTAGTGGGGTCACAATGGTAGGCAACCTTCGTGACCACAGGAAACAGCTTTCTGACTTGTTCATCGACTATTTCTTTTGGAAGCGTATTCACCTTCCTCAATCGCAGGCGCTCGACCACTATCTGATAGGCCTTTCCCCAGACGTCATCGTCAAGTTCCTTGCATAGATCAGCCCATCTTTGGGACTTGCTTTTCCTAATTTCCCTCTGTAGATCCTTCCTTGCTTGTTTCAGGTTTTCTTTTGCTTCTTTCACCATATCGTCAGAGATGTTCGTTCTAGTCCGAAGACGCGTGAGAGTTCTACGTACTTTAACACATTTTTTTCTTTTTTCAGAGATGATGTCGGTTCCACCAGTACACAGGTAAGTGAGGATGGCGTGATCTGTTTTTATAAAAGCATTTGTCACAGGCTTCCTTGAGGATACTGACAAAAACCTCCGGGCCGACCCAACTCGTGTTATTGAGAAGAGTGCAGACGGTTTCCTGAAATACTTTCAAGCGCTTTTGAGGTACCACCCAAGATGCTCCAGGGAGGCCTCCTATGGCCGGCTCCGGTAAGTTGACACTTATTTGGAAGGTTATGGTATGGTGATCGCTCAAATTTTCGTAGTCTTCAAGTACTGTCCAATTATTTAATTTTTTGCTAACGTTAGTAGTTGCCACAGTGAAATCAATTAGCGAAGTTCCCTGCGCGCCAGAAAACGTTGGCGTATTTCCTGTGTTGATCACTATTAGGCCTCTTGACGAGATCCAGTCCTCAAGAATGCCTCCTCTAGGGTTTGTATCCACCGATCCAAAGATGTTTGACTTGGCATTCAGATCTCCGCCCAGAATGATATCCTTATTAGTTGTTTGAAAAACGTTATCCATGTTATTAATTAGAGTATTAAAAGATTCCAGGTCCGAGTTCGGTGAGAAGTAGCAGGATCCCACCACAAACTCGGGTAGTTCGACAAAGACAAACCGCTACCTCTAATGGTGTTAAGTATATTCTTATGTTTATATATATTAATAAAACAATCCATATCAGAGTCCCAGAAATCAATATTACTTGATTTTTTATTAGGCTCCTGACCGATTACTATATCAATGCACTTCTCTCTGGTATGTTTTGTTAAAAGGTCATGTGACGCCCTTGACCGGTTCATGTTTTGTTGTAGGAATAACAATTTTTTTGGATTCATTTCTTAATTGTATATAAGTGTAGGTTCTTCGGCACTTGAAGAAGAAGATATAAGTGTAGATAAAAGTGTAAGATGTATAGGTAAGTACTTTTTGTTTTTTTGTTTTTTGTTTTTTGTTTTTTTTTTTTTTTTATTTATAACTGATTACCGATATTGTCTATAGCCTGATATATATTTGTTCCTGTTGACCTGCTCGTTGCCTTGTTCTGATCGCTTCGTAATACTTGCATACCCGGTAGTAACTGTTTCTTCCTAGCATATGAAAGAGACCGTTTGAAAGCTTTACATCTTCCGTCCCCAGCCTTATGCCCTTCTGTATTACATAACGGACAGAATTCGGGGTTTTTACATTCTTTTATAGAATGACCTTCCTTAGAGCATTTGAAGCATAGCTTGCTTCTATCAGTCTTGTTGCACTTCTCTGCCTTATGTCCAAACTCCCAGCACAGCCTACATCTTTCCATTGGGATCCTCTTCTCCAGATAGCAGCGACTAAAACCGATTATAATAAATCTACTTGCCAGTAGTTTTACTGCGTCTGTTTCGTTCAAGGTCAAGGTGACTGCTTGTCTGTTATTTGACCAAGGTCTTAAGTCACTAAGTTTGAAGTACTTTTCTCGTAAACCGCTTACTTCGTTTTCTAGCGCCGCTATAACTTCCTCTTTGCTTGTATCTTCATCCATGCCTCTTATGTGAATCGTTACCATCTTTCATCACTGATCCGCGATATTTTTTCCATGCCCAATTTTTCGCTTCCCTTAAGTGCACTATGGACGCTCATAACTGTACTTTCAGTTTTATTCATTGTTATAAGTAGTTTTCCCTCCCTTGTACTTCTAATTCCTAGTATTCCATCTTTGATATCCTTTTCCTTTAATATCTGTTTAACGTTTTTTAGGGTGTTTTGGTATGAATCCTGTTCGCATCCGACCACCAGGGCGTACGTCTTTCTTTCTTTTTTGGTCCTTGTGTCTTTGTTCATGCGTATCACCGCAGAGGTATCAGAATTGTGAAAAACGCTCTCCACTAACTTTCTCATTCGATCGTTGTCAATACTCTCTGGAGTGTTTATAGACTATATTTAGAAATTGTTCCACTTCCTGTTTGGTCTTCACTAAATTCGTAAAGAAAGTGTCTTCATTGCCGTCATAACGAATCTGTACCGTTTTTTTTTGCCACCGGTATGTTACAGCTACCTGTTTTGATTGTATAGCTTTGCTCGACGACTGCAAAATCGTCTGTCACTGCCGAAAGTTCCGGGTAAGTATCTTGGTATGTTTTGACAAGTTTCTGACTTTCGGTAGAAATGTTGGATTCAATAACTATAACTCTGACTGTATCGTTTTTTATGTTTTCCAGGGCTGCTGTAGTGACCTCCGTGTTGGTGAACACCTCTTCACTCCAGTTCAAATCCGCTATGCGCTGAAAGTCTGAGTAAGTTTCAGCTGCATCAAATAAGGTAAGTATGTCTTCGGAACTTTTGTTTTCGAGATATGAGTTTTCCGTCTGTGTATCAGAATCTACCATCTTAGGTTTGCTCAACACTGCGCCACTGTTTATTATATCCAGAGCACCTGTTGCCTTTAGGTTTACCATTTGTCGTTTAATATTAACTGATATAGCTTTAATTTCGCGCTTAGTGTTTTTATCAATTTGTTCCTCGAGCTGCCCGCAGAGTTTGATGGTCTCTTCAATAGCCCTTGCAAACTTTTTTAAAGCTTCTTTAGCTTCTTTGTTTTCTTGGCTGCCGGAGCTCGAGCCTAGATCTCTCTTATCTTCATCCTCAAAGCTGCCGTATACCTTCTTTTCTTCATGGCCATCTCAGATCCATCGAGGTTATCCTCTTCCACATGAGTTTGTTGACTATCCATTTTAAATGGTGATATATCACCCACGCTGAGGCTTCGCGTATTTTTTGGGGGAGTTCTAGAAAGTCCTCGCAAAACAAAACAGGGAGGGATAACCCCTGAAGTTGACTTCATCTGTCCTGAGGCTCCTAAGGTATCTTGATTGTCTTTGGTTTGTTTAGAGTGGGTTTGGCCCCCCCCAGAATCCGTGGGGCCGGTACCGACAACCGGGGCTTTCACCCGATCTGAATCAGCAGCAGGATTGGCACCTGCCTGGGGTAATTGTTTTGAAACATCACTCATTATTTTGGTTTAGTTGGTTTCCTTCCAGTGCGTTTTATAGCTTCCGCCAGCTTTTAGGATTAGAAATGGATTCAAGAGGATACTCCTTCGCCCTCGGTTGCCCTAATACCGTCGGAGTTCGGAACATCATGGATTGCCTCGCGGCTTGAGGATGGGAAAAGGTAAGTAGGGAAAATCATACTTTTTGGAGGTAAGTATAATTTCAGCTAGAGTACCGCGAGCTCGCCAGGACCCGTACCGACAGTGTCGGCCCCCAGCGAGTCCGCTAATGGATGGGCTTCCCCCCATCCTTGCATCCCTTCAGCGCGCAACACACTTGAGAATTGGGAGGCGTTATAGTGGCCTCACCACGCGATCTTGGACGCCAAGATCCCCGTTCATCCGGAGGCCCCCGACGGGACGGCGTGTATTTCAACAGTCGCCCCGGCGGAGACCACCGGGTGTTTACGGTGTGATGACCACCTGGGGCCGAGTCTTCTGCTCCGAACGCGCGGGTTTTAAGCCGCGGTCTTCACATATCCCCCAGCAGGCCGGTTTTCCGAAAGAAATTCCGACCATTTCCCAGGTGTATGAGCTGTCCTTGGCTTCGGTCCCCATCCCCGTCCCGTCGGGCCCGAGGAAAGAGACCTACTATGCCTCCCCACCAACGTCAAGGTCACACAGCTCCTTGGGGAGGAACCTAACCTAACCTAACCTAACCTACCTACCTAACCTAACCTACCTAACCTAACCTAACCTAACCTAACCTAACCTAACCTTTTTTTTTTTTTTTTTTTTTTTTTTTTTTTAAAGCGAAGGAAAACCTGCAATCAGGCACCGGGAGGATCCGATGTTTGTGGACCCTCATCTACACGGTAGTGTGGGGGTGGCGATGTCAATGCCGACCCACTAAAAACCTCCGCTGGTGGTGGGCGGAGCCCTCTTCCACCCTTCCCCGGAACCGCTAAAAAGCATTACTTCGGGGGGAAAGAAACGCTCTAAAGCGTGTTTAACTGCTGTCGTGCATTTTGTCTGCTTATTTCATCTTGGTGCTTAACTTTCATTATCCTTTCTAGCATATCGCAGGTGGTTTGCCACGAGGATTTAGAGGACAGCAATAGATCTGCAATGTTGTCCTTGTCTATTTTTTGTCCACTCTTTTGTTCGGCTTGGTTTCTAATGACGTCAAAATTTTTACAGATGAAGATACTGTGCTCCGGGGTGTCTTGCTCGTTGCAGTACCAACACTGGTCCGTGTCTGTTTTTTTAATTTTTTTTAGGTACGTTCCAAACGTCCCATGCCCTGTCATTGCTTGTGTAATATAGAAGTTTATATTGCCTTTCTTCTGGAGCCATTTATCAATGTCTTTAATGAAGTATTTTGCCCAACCCTGATATGAGCTCCACTGTATCTGCCAGGATTGGATGAGATTTAATCTTGCGGCTGTTTGGTGCGTTCTTCCTTGATTAAAGACTTCCGTTCTCTCCTTGATTAGCAGGCAGATTGGGGGTATTCCCGCTAGGACATGAGCCGCCTCTGACGACACAGTTCTGTAGGCCGATATTGTCATTAGCGCAAGCCGTCTGGTAATCCTCGTGAGCGCCTCGCGGTGTCGTCTATATTTTGTCACCTCCTCCCAGGTTGCTGCCGCATACAGTGTTGCCGACACAACCGTTGTACACAAGACTTTTCGTTTTCCAGTTATTGGGCCTTCTAGCCTTGGCATGATTCTTGACAGATTATTAATTATGGTATGTGCCTTTTCGATTACTTTGTTGACATGTGTATTCATTTTTCCGTTTCTTCCGATATAAATACCCAGGTATTTAACAAACTCGCTGCTCGTTATCATTGAATTTTGCAGGCGCAGCTCCACTGATGTTACTTTTCTACGGCCTTCCAGTACCAGGACTTCTGTTTTGGCTTCAGCAACTTTTAGATGCAGTTTTTCCAGGGTTTCTATGACTCTAGAGCAGGCGTACGTAGCCTTATCTTCTAGTTCACCTTTATCTTTTGCAGTGACAAGCACAGCCAGATCATCGGCATAGGCAATTAGCTTTACACCCTTCTCCATTTTTTCTTCCAACACTTTATTGTACATAGTATTCCATAGAGTTGGGCCCAAGATAGATCCCTGTGGAACCCCGCAGTGGGCTTGGAATTTTTTTCCACCAGATGTCTCAATCGTACGGTTTTCAAAGAAGGATTTTAAGACGTTTATGAGGTACTCGCTAATTTTACCATATTCCAATTTCTCGATAATCTTTTGCCAAGATGCTGTATTAAAAGCATTTTTAATGTCTAAGAGCACCATCACGCAGCAGTTTCTATGCCTGATTGACTTAGACTTGATTTCATGCAGTGTGGCTTGCACTTCTTTGATGGCATGGACCGTAGATTTACCTTTTCTAAAACCAAACTGGGCGTTGTGTATCAACTTCTTATCCTGTAGCTCGGCCTCCAGACGCTGCCGTACAAAAATTTCAAAAACTTTTCCCAAGGAGTTTGTCACACAAATGGGACGGTAGGAGGTTTCAGCTTCTGGAACCTTCCTGGGTTTTTCGATGAGGACGAGTCTTGCTATTTTCCAAGATGTGGGAACCTGGTGTTGTGCGATACATTGATTAAAAAGCTCTACAAAAGTGTCTATGTTGTTTAAAATCGTAATTTTAATTATTTCTGGTTGGATACGATCAGGTCCGGCGGCTTTTTTGCATTTCAATAAACTTGCGGCGTCCTTAACTTCTGAAGCAGTAACCTTGGGGATATTTAATGCCGGTACATAGTTGTACCTCCATGTAGGGGGGTCTGTATTAGGAAATAGTTTTTTAATTTCTTTGAATGTGACTTCTTCGCTGATGGGTTTATTATTAAAGACTCGTAGTCGTTTGACTGCAATTTGGTACGCAAGGCCCCACACATCTTCGTTTAGGTCGTTGCACAGTTTTTCCCAATTTCTAGCTTTGCTGCGTCTTATTTCAGTGTTTAGCTCTTTTTTGCAGTTCCTGTATTCTTCCAATAGCGTTGTAACCTTTTGATCGTCGTATGTTGATTTATTTTTATTTCTAGCTCTGGTTAATTCTCTACGCGCTTTAATACACAGTGTTCGTTTGTGTTTAATTTCTGTGTTCCACCAGTAGACTGGCTTTCTATTATTGAGTTTTGGGTTGAGTTTTGTTAGGTATTTATCGCATTGTTGGATAATACATTCGTCTATGGTTTCCGGACAGATGTGTCGTATATTTTTAAACATTCCTGTGGAGTTCTGTATATAGTTTTCTAGTGTTTTTCCGGTCAATCTCCATCCACGGGGGTGTCCTGCATTTGTTTCATTTGTCTCCAGTTGTCCGTCGTATTTGAAGTATATGGTCACGTGGTCACTCATGTTCTCTTCATCTTCTGCTAGTCGCCAGTTGCTGACGTATTTGGTTATGTTAGGTGAGCACAGAGTAAAATCTATGACAGAGGCGCCTATGTGACTTCTAAAAGTTGGTGCATTGCCACTATTTAGTACTGTGTAGTTGCCTGCGGATATCCAGTCTTCCAAGATTTTGCCTCTTGAATTTGAGGTGGATGCGCCTATTATTGGAGATTTAGCATTTAGGTCTCCGCCTAAAATTACGTCTTTTTTGTAATTTCTGAACACAGAGGCGAGTCTATCAAGCAGCAAATCAAAATCTGTAATATTTCCATTTGGTGAGAAATATACTGACGCAACCACAAACCTTTCCAGAACAACACACACAAAGCCCATGCCTTGGTAGATTTTAAAAATACGGGTTTTCTTTGGTAAAAATATAAAACTATCACAGTTTGTATCACAGATAAATTTTGATGAAAGTCTTTGGTTTGGTTCTTGCCCAATGACTATGTCTATGTCTTGGTCGACAACGGTCTTTTGTAGCAGGTCGTGTGCTGTTTTTGCGCGGTTTAGATTTAGTTGCATAAATCTAATTCTGTTTCCGAGTTTGTTTGTTATAGCCATTTATGAGTTATTGACTATTTGTCTTCGCTGGCTGCCGTATTCGTCTTCATTGTCTTGCTCGGTTAGCAGGCGTCTTCTGGAAGTTACACCTCTTTGTGCTTTCCTGGCAATATGCAGTGCTTCTTTAAAAGCAGGACATTTACCTGAGCGGCACGAGTGCCCTCCTACCTTGCAATTTATACAAAACTCTGGATTTTGACAGTCCTTTGCTTTGTGGTTTTCTCCGCCACAGTTAAAGCATTTATTAGCACGGTCTTGTTCTTCGCAGTTTTCAATAGAATGCTCGAAGCTCCAGCACTTTGGGCACTTTCTTACTTCTATTCTCTTTTCCACTGAGCACCGAACAAGGCCGATTCTCAGTGTCCCGTGGGATAGGAGATTTTTACCAAGGTCTGTGTTGATCGACAGCGTGGCGGCTTGTGTTCCATTTGCATTGGGCCTCAAGTCACTTAGTCTGTACTGGTTGTCGCGTAGTTCGCCAGTGATGTTCTCGATTGCCGCCAGTACTTCGCTTCTGTCGGAAGTTTGGTCCATTCCTCTTATGTGTATAATGTCCTTGCTCATATTATCTCTTATGTTAATTTTGACCTTCGAATCCCCCTTCAGTGTTTTGCCGATAGCCTGCTTGAGATTGTTAATTGCCCCTTCATTTTGTTCTGTTCTGATGAGTAAATTACCATCCTTTGTAGTGCTGACGGTCTTAATGATGTTGCTGTCAGACGAGTCTTTGACGACTTCTTTGATTCTTGACAAAACGTCTTTTATGTTTTCTTGTCCCTTTTCGACAATTAGGGCGTAGCTGGGAGCTTGCGTTTTTTTCCTGTTGTCTAGGTTTGGAACATTCTCTTTTTGGCTAGTGGTAAAAATTGTGATTTTTGTTTCAGTACCGTGGAATATTGTTTCTACCATTTTCCTGAAGGCTTCATTACTCATCCTATCTAGGTGGTGAAGTGCAACACATTTGTCTTTCTCTGTTTCTGTTCTTAATTTAATGAGGTTTGCCCAGAGCTCTTCTTTTGAGTTTGCTGTAATTTTGACAACTTTCTGTACCGGGTTTTTTATATTAGTTTTAGACTTAATGCTGGTATGCTGTTCGAGCACCTCAAATGTTTCTGTACATAGCTCCATGTCCGGGTATCTATTTTTAAAAAGCCGCTTAATGCCCACTTCCATTTTTGCGTCAGAAGAATCAACAAACGTTACTTTCACAGTTCTTATTTCGGTGTCTAGCGGGTTACCTATGACAACTTCTGTATTTGTAAAGCATTTTTTGTCCCATACTTTGTGTTCTATTAGTTTGTAGTCATCTACAGTTGATATTTGTGGTAAGGCATGTAGCGCATCTTTTTTGGACTTACAGTTGCATAATTCTGTAGGCTGTGATTTTAGCCATTCTTCTGGGGTCTGTGTTTCAGCTTCTTTTTTGGGACTTCCAGGTTTGGCTGACTCAAGCCAATCCTTTGGTGTTTGCGTGTCTGTGTCCGTTGTGTCTGTCAGCAGTTTATCTGTTTGAATGTCGACATCGTATGTCATCCTTTCAGTTTCATCCTTTTCGTATCTGTGTTGTTCCCTCCATTTTTTTACGGAAGCGCTGTTTATTATCTGCATTTGTCTTGTCAGTCTTTTGGATATTTCTTTGATTTCTCTTCTTGTGTTTTGCTCTATTCTGCTGTCCAGGTCCGTAGCTAACTTAGTGATCATTTCCAGCGCTTCATTTAGAGCAAAGGCTTCAGGACTGGTCTTTCTTTTATAGGGTTCGGGGTTGGAAAAATCTATAGACGTATCCAGGGTTTTTCGTTTTGTCCCAATTCCAAGTCCAACTCCGATTCCTATGGAATTGCTTCTGGACTTCCTTTGCAGAAGTTCAATTCGTTCTTTTGCTGCTTGCTCAGGTACAGGTGTAGCACCATGACTCGGATTGTTGCCCCCCCCAGAATCCGCGGGGCAGCCTACAATAGTAGGGAGGGATTCCCGGCGTTTTGCCGTACCCTCCTGGGGTAATATATTTTGACTTTCCGACATATCCATTGCTGCTGTGTGTTGAGTTTGTTCGGGCTCCCCCTAGACTGGCCGTCTTCTCCACGACTATGAGCCCAGTCTGCCCTTCGCAGTCCTTATTCGTTGCCAAGTTGTCATCCTGCCTTCCGCGTCTGTTACCCCAGTTTCACCTCCACCAGGATTGGTTACCTGATCTCGGGGAAACCGAAGCATCCAGGGGCCACCACGAGGAGGTGCGGATAGGACTTTGACCCCCAACCTAACCTAACCTAACCTAACCTAACCTAACCTAACCTAACCTAACCTAACCTAACCTAACCTAACCTAACCTAACCTGACCTAACCTAACCTAACCTAACCTAACCTAACCTAACCTAACCTAACCTAACCTAACCTAACCTAACCTAACCTAACCTAACCTAACCTAACTAACCGACCGACTAAACTGCTTTCCTCTTTCAATGCGTCTTTTAGTAACCTCCTTCCCGGTACCATCTGGCGAGATATTCGTCAGGAAAGGATTTACTGCTGTCTTACTCTAGAGCTGGTTCCATTGTCTTTCTTCTTTCTCTTTGTTTGACATAATTGATCTTATCATGTTTTGAATGAAATTCCATTTTTCCTCACAGCTGGTCATTACGTCTATCAGGTTGTCCACGGTAAGTGTTATTTTGCAGTCTTTGTTGGTCTCTGCTCTTATGACGTCCCACCGCAAACAGTGGAAAAACGTGTGTTCGGCATCGTCTATTTCGTTACAGTATATGCAGTGTTCGTCTGTTTTTGCTAGTCTGTTAGTGTAGGTTCGAAAGGCCCCATGTCCACTCAGTATCTGGGTCATGTAGTAATCCGTCCGTCGGTGTTTGCAGTCCTTCCAAGCTTGGATGTCTTTTATTAGTTTCTTAGTCCACGTCGCCTTTCCTGTCTCTGCCCATCTTGCGCGCCATTTTGCCATAAGGATTTGATCTTGTTCGATCTTAGTGAGGTTGCGTCCTTGGCGTTTTTCTTTGTGACTCATCATTCGCAGCTCCAAAGTCAGGTCAATAGGTGGAATACCCGCTATGACTTGCAGTGCCTCCGACGATACTGTGCGGTATGAAGATGCAACTCTGATGAGAGCCTTCCTCTGGGTGCTTTCTAGAATTGTCTTGTATTTGCCCATCGAAACTATGCCTCCCCACAGTTCCGCGGCGTATGTTAGGACGGACTGTGCTACGCCATACAAAAGTAGCCTTTTCTTGCTTTCTGGACCACCAATGTTTGGCATCAAGCGTGCAACTGCGCGTATCTTCTCTTCTGCCTTTTTTGCCGTAAGACCAACATGATGACCAAACTTCATGTTAGCTCCTATATGACAGCCCAAATATTTCACATGGTCTTTGGGCGTAACCGTAGTGCCGCCAACTCTGACTGACAGGCCTGATCTGTCTCTTTTGCCATTTAGTACTAGAAACTCCGTCTTGTCCAGCGCAAGTTCCAAGTGGTTGTCGGTCATCCATGAGTGTATTAGCCGGACTGTGGTGTCGATCTTTTGTCCCAGTTCATACTTGTCAGCAGCGTTGATGACCGTTGCCAAGTCATCCGCATATCCAATGGCCACTACCCCTTCTGGAAATGGAAGTTTAAGTATTGAATCGTACAGGATATTCCAGAGGAGAGGTCCAAGGACAGATCCCTGCGGTATGCCCGCCGATATGTTGTGCCTAATGTTTCTGTCCTCCACCACCCTGTCGGTAAAGTAGTCCACAACAAGGTTTATTAGGTATCGGGGTGTCTGTCTCTTTTCCAGAGCGTTTATGATTTTGCTCCACGGGGCGCTGTTGAAAGCGTTTTTCACGTCGAAGGTGATCATAATTGACCACCTTTGGCCCCTGCCCGAGAGTCTCTGATCGGTTCCAAGCTGTATGACGCGTTCTATGGCGTGTATGGTGCTTCTTTGTTTTCTGAAGCCATATTGGTTTTCAGAAAGCCCCTGCTCCAGTGACTTCTCAAGTCTATTCTTAATGAGGTGTTCAGCCAATTTAGCCAGGGAGTTGACCAGGCAGAGAGGTCTAAAGGAGGTGTCCATTGACAAAGGTTTCCCGGGCTTCTGAAGAAGCATCAAGCCTGCCCTCTTCCAGTTTTTCGGTATGCGTTGGTGGTTTAGGACCGCGTTCATAGTCTGTAGCATCTCCTCAGGCACCAGTCCAACCAAGGTCTTAACAAGCTCGGCAGGAATCCCATCCGGGCCGGGTGCCTTGCCAGTCTTGAGTCTAGAAGATGCCTCATGCAACTCTTCCAGTGTGAATTGCGGTATGCAGCGGTCGGTCAGGGTTTGTTTTGACAGACGGTCGTTTCTCGTTGGAAATAAGGAACCGATTATTTTCCGCTTTCTTTCCTCAGTCAGTTGGTATGGAGGCGCCGAGCTCTTTATGCTGCTCATAACAAGTTTATATCCTCTTCCCCAGACGTCATTATTTAGCTCCGAGCAAAGAGCAGACCAATGGTTTCTTTTGCTTTCTCTTATGAGTTTGTTTAGGCTTCCTTTACACTCCTTGTAAGACTCGTGTGCCTCGGAAATGCGTTCCGCACTGTCAGAGCTGGAGAGCAGACGAGAGTATTTGCGCCTAGCAGCCACGCATTCCTTTCTTTTCTGGTCAATCCGATCGTTCCACCAGTATGGCTGAGTCCTTTGTGGAAGGGTACCTTTGGTGGAAGATTGGAGAAATAACCGTTTGACTGCGCTGGAGCATCGCCTGGGATCCGACAACAGTGCCCTAATCCCGATTGGAGTGAGCAGCTTCTTCAGCCTGTCTGTGTTAATGATGGTCTTTTCCTTGAGTGTTCGTTTAGGGGATGTTGTGTTTTGGATTTTAAAAAATATATGTTTATGGTGGCTCATCGGTTCATTGTCTAGTGTGGTCCAGCCTGTGCTGTACGGAAATAGGGCTTCCGACAGGAAGGTAACGTCAATGTAAGATTCGGATTTTCCCCGCACGAAAGTGGGCATGTGTCGTTTGTTTATTGACACTGCACCGAGGCCTATTGCTGCCTCTGCCAACGCGTCACCCCTGCGATTACTGGTAGGGGAACCCCACATTGGAGACTTTGCATTAAAGTCGCCTGCTACGACAAAGCTTCGTTTTCCCGCCCTGATCCGCGCAGTCAGATAGTTTAGGTATTGCGTAAAAACGTTTTCAGAACAATTTGGTGAGATATAGCAGCACACAAGGTCAAAGTTTGCAAAATGTATTGTCACCGTGCCCTCTCCTTTATCAATTTTTTGCACCTGCAAATTGCTGTTTATCAGCTTGACCGCTACGTCTTTTTTGTTGTCGCAGATCCAGCTTTTTCCGGACGCGATTTTTTTGTTGGGTTCGGAAGCAATCAGTATGTCGGCATCCATCTGGAGGGCCGTGGCGTAGGCTATGTCGTGTGCTGCGTAGCTCCTTCCGAGGTTGGTCTGCAGGAAGTTAAGTGCAGTCTTTTTTGTGTGTGGTGTTTGTCCTTGGGTCGTTGTTTGGGTTTGGTCGTTAAAAAGCATGGTTATGATATTCATGTTTGCTCCAACGGATTTCTTGTATGGCTCTGCTGTGCTGAGGGCATCTTAAGCTCGCTGCCGAGTGTGTCTGGGAGTCGCACAAGGGGCAATAGTTTGGACCTTTGCAGTCAGTGCTTTTGTGTCCTGGCTGGCCACATTTCAGGCATAAGCGTGCACGGTCGGGGCCGTTGCAGTCTTTTTTGGAGTGGTCGTATGCCCAACATCTATTGCATCTGAAGACTTCTATTCTCTCCGAAATTTTGCAGCGCGTAAATCCGATCACGACGTAGCCATTTTGGAGTAACCGGTCTGCTATTTTGTCGTCCGTACGTACTGTAGCGTTCTGACAGTTGCCGAAAGATGGTCTGATGTTTGTTATGTCTAGGTTGCCCTGGATGTCAGATGTGTCGGATTTTAGGGCCTGCTCTATCTCGGCCTGGGATGATAGCGCGTCAATATTCTTAACGTGTAGTATGCGTTTCTTCCCAGTTTTTAGGACAACGTTTTCGCTTGCAAATTTTTCAACTAGCGTTTTTTGTAGCAAGGTGGCGTTTGTTTCATTGTCCGTAGTTATTAGGACATCACCTTTTTTGGTTTCAGTGATTCCGCTTACCGTGGGTTTGTCTTTCTGAGCAGTAAAGGTGTCTTTTATGTCTTTAAGTACTTGTGAGTACTCTCTTCCCTGAGTCCTAATAATTATAGCAGATTTCTGTTTTTTAGGGTCGGATTTCTCCTTAGGTGCACCTCTTCCATTGGCATTTGTGATCCGCCGGTGACCGGTTTCCTGTTTGGCAGCGATCGCTCGTGATTTCTTTGGTTCTGAAGTAAGTGTTTGTCCGGTAAGTATCTTGTCCATTATTGATTTCGGTCCGTGTATTTTTATTTTCAGGTTTTTCCCGCTGGTGGCGATTTCAGCGAGTCTCCTGACCGTCTCCGGGTCTGCCTCGGTGATTAATGGGACTGACAGAGCTGTGCATCCATCTCCGGTGGCGGTTTCTGTTAGAGTCTTCAGTGCGGTAAGTATTTCCATATGTTCTCTGGATTTTATAAGCATTTTATATATATTTCTGTGCTTCTCCAGCCAAGTTCCATCTTTTTTGTACCTAGTCGATAGTCTAATACATAGTGGGCTTGTGTCCTCGTTTTCGTCTTCTCGGAGCTCTGGTATGTGGTCTGCAATAATCTTGTAGATGCCAGTATCCAGTGCTATTTCGCTGTCTGTCACGAGTATGGCGATGTCAGGTTTGTCTCTTTGCGTCAAGGGGTTTCCCACTGCGAGTGTCGTGCGCGTGAATGACTTCTCGGTCCAGTTTTCTTTAAGGACGACTTTTAGTTCTTCTCCCGTGTTAGGTTGGACAAGCCCTACGGTATAATGGTTATCATCCGTGTCGTCCATTTCATCATCCTCATTTATGCCGCTTCGCTTATTATAGAGTTCCAATTGATCTGTCTGAGTGGATTGTTCAACTGTGGCAGGTTTAGCTTGCTCTGTTGCCGGGCCAGGGTTCTTCCAGCTTTCTATGGAGTCGTCAACAATTTTCTCGAGCCAGTCCCACATCTCTATTTGGTTGAGCTTGGCTATTTTTCGGGTGAGTCTGATGCTGATGTCCTTAATTTCTTTTTTTGTGTTTCTGTCGATGTTGTCTGCCAGCTTCTCGCATAGTTTGGAGATTACTACGAATCCATCTAAAATGGATCTGGCTTTGCTGATTGCCTGGCAATTCTGTTTGGCTCCAATATCTTCATTTCCAGGAGAGCTGAGTCTTTTCCTTTTGTTTGAGCAGGCAAGCCGACGAAGAAATTGGTCGGGGCTTTCTTGATCCTCAATAACAAAGATGTCATTTTCCAAGGTCTTCTTTATGTCAGTGGCTGACTTGGCTGCAGTAGTTGGCTGACGGTCGGGGGTGGCCTGCGCCTGCACCTCCTCACCGACCGATACTGGGGTATCCCTCCCCTGCATCGTAAACTTATTCTCTTTAGGTGACTTGTTCATCGTAAAGTAGTTCGGCTTATCGCGCCGATGGCGATTGTGGGTAGGTAGGTAGAAGGACATTCCTAGCCCTCGGAAACCTAATAGCGTCGGAGCTGGATACACCAAGGATTGCCTCGCGGCTTGAGGATGGGAAAAGGTAAGTAGGGGAAATCATACTTTGGGGGTAAGTATAATTTCAGCTAAGGTACCTCGAGCTTGCCAGGCCCGTACCGACAGTGTCGGCCCCTGCGAGTCCGCTAATGGATGGGCTTCCCCCCATCCTTGCATCCCTTCAGCGCGCAACACACCTTGAGAATTGGGAGGCGTTATAGTGGCCTCACCACGCGATCTTGGGAGCCAAGATCCCCGTTCATCCGGTGGCCCCCGACGGGACGGCGTGTATTTCAACAGTCGCCCCGGCGGAGACCACCGGGTGTTTACGGTGTGATGACCACCTGGGGCCGAGTCTTCTGCTCCGAACGCGCGGGTTTTAAGCCACGGTCTTCACATATCCCCCAGCAGGCCGGTTTTCCGAAGAAATTCCGGCCATTTCCCAGGTGTATGAGCTGTCCTTGGCTTCGGTCCCCATCCCCGTCCCGTCGGGCCCGAGGAAAGAGACCTACTATGCCTCCCCACCAACGTCAAGGTCACACAGCTCCTTGGGGAGGCACCTAACCTAACCTAACCTAACCTAACCTAACCTAACCTAACCTAACCTAACTTTTTTTTTTTTTTTTTTTTTTTTTTTTTTTTTTATAGCGAAGAAAAACCTGCTTATCAGGCACCGGGGGGATCGTTGTTACTGATCCCCATCGCCAGGTAGTGTGGGGGTGGCGTTGTTTTTGCCGACCCACTAAAAAACTTCGCTGGTGGGGGCGGAGCCCTCTGCCACCCTTCCCTGGAACCGCCTTTCGGCATTACTTCAGGGGTATTTTCCATTGTGTTGCTAGTGCTGTTCACATTTAAATTTGGTCTATTTTTTCATCCTCTATTTTTGTTTTTATCACCTCCGTCATAAACGACTTTATTGACTCCCACTTATCCCTAGATTCCACTAATAGTGTCGCAATATTTTCCCTTGTTATGGCTTCTCCACATTTTATATTTAACATTTGCCTTTGTTCGTCCCATCTTTTGCACTTTAGTAAGGTGTGCACGGCGTCGTCAATCGTGTTGTCCTGGCAGTATTTGCAAAACGCGTTTTCCCTTTTTCCTATTTTAAATAAGTATTCCCCAAAAACCCCATGTCCTGTTATAATCTGTGTCACGTAGTGGTCCGTTTCGGTCCAGCTTGCCTTCAGCCATAGCTCCAAGTCTGCTATAAAAATTTTGGCTTTTCCCTCGTATGAGGACCAACTGCTTTTCCAGCTTTCCAGGGTGGCCTTTTTAGCCTCGCCTTGCATGTGTTTGCCCTGTATGTATGTGGTGGATCTCTCTTTCACTTGTAGCTTAATGGGGGGAGTTTTGGCAAGCACTAGTAGCGCCGTGGTTGGTGCGGTCCTGTATGCCTGTGTAATTTTGAGAGCCATTCGGCTGTTTAGCCTTTCTAGTATCTCCTCGTAGTGTTTATAGTTTAGGATATTTCCCCAGATTTGGGCGCCATACAGGATGCATGACAAAGCTGCCGTCATTAGAGTTTTCCTTTTCGTAAATGATGGTCCGTACGTATTTCTGGTTAAGTATGACAATTTTCTTATCATTTCGTTAGTCTTTTTGTAAGTTTCCTTGATGTGAGTCCTAAATTTAAAGTCTTTGTCGATCCATAGCCCCATGTACTTGATAGTTTTAGTGTCTGTTATAGCAGTGTTACCGATTTCTATCTCTAGCTTTGTCACTTTTCTTCTACCCTTCAGAATTAATAGTCCAGTCTTCTCTGTTGCCATCTCCAATTGCAGGTCGTCTAATATTTTTTTGGTTTCTAAGACCGCTATTTCCGTTCTTGTTTTCAGGAGTTCTTTCGTTTTTGCTGTGGTTATAATCGCTAGATCGTCAGCGTATGCAATTAAAAAAGTGTCTTTTAGTTTTACTTTTTCCAGTATTTTGTTGTAGAAGACATTCCAGAGTAGGGGTGCCAATACAGATCCTTGGGGTACTCCGCATGTGGTGTTCATTACTTGTCCGTTTGTGAGGATAAATTGTCTGTTCTCAAGGTATTCTTGCACCATTCTCCTGATGTATCCACTGATTTTTGCCTCTTCCAGTGCGCCAACTATTTTCGACCAAGGCGCCGAGTTAAAATCATTTTTTATATCCAGTGTTACCATTGCTGCGAGCTGCCGATGTTGGTGGGCTTTTGAGTCGATGTCTTTCACTATCTGTTCTACTGCGCTGAGTGCTGAAATTGTGCTGCGTCCCTTTCTGAAGCCGAATTGTTTTTCGTTAATGATTTCTTTATCCTCCAATTCTCGCTCTAGTCTTTCCTTTATCAGTCCTTCAAGTATCTTTCCCAGTGTATCTATTAAGCAGATCGGTCTGTATCCTTGGCTGTCCGTGGGGTTCTTTTTTGGTTTTGGGATAAGCATTAACTTTGCTGTTTTCCATATATCGGGGAAGGTTCCTGTTTTTATGTGATTGTTCATTATTTCTCGGATCTTTTCTGGGATTTGTCGGGTTTCCATTATTAGTTTTATAATTTGTAACGGGATTGCGTCCGGTCCAGGCGCCTTTTTGTTTTTCATTTTTTTTATAACGTTTTCTAGTTCTAGTTTTGTAATTTGTGGTATTGTGACTGGGTCTAAATCTTCTTTTTTTGTCCAAGTTGTTGCGTCGTGTGTTGGAAACAGACTGTGGTATACTTTCAGTTGGGTTTCGTTGTCTAAGTTGTTCGCAGTTTTTCCTTTAAACTTTGAGCATACAATTTTGTACCCCTGGCCCCAGATGTCTTCTTCCAGCTCGTTGCACAGTTTTTTCCAGCCGTTATATTTCTCCTTTCTTATCATCTTCTTAAGGGTTGACTTTGCATCTTTGTAATTATCTTTCGCCTGCTGCTTGCTTCCTGCGTCCATGTCCGTTGCATTTCGTCGGGTTAGAGTCCGTCTAATTTGTGTGCATTTTTTCCTTTGATTCGATATTTTTTCTGTCCACCAGTATGCTGGTTTGTGCTTAAAGTTGTATGCTTTTTTCCTTGTCAAGTGGTCGTCGCACGTTTTTTGGATGAATTTGGTTAAGTCGCTTGCTGATTCTATCTTTGTCTTAATTGTTTGGTTTAGATGATTTATAAGTTTTTCTTTTCTGGCGTCATCCATTTTCCAGCCCCCCAGAGGTTCCTTTCTGTTGATTTCTTGCTCCTGTACTTTTCCCGTGGTGATGGTATATGTTATGTAACGGTGTCCGCTTAAACTGTCGGTATCTGTTATGACCTTCCAGTTTTTGATCTTATTACTGATTTCTATTGATGCTGCCGTAATATCTATAATAGAGCTGCCGTTTGCGTTTGTGAATGTGGGTATACTTCCTGAGTTAATAGCTACCAGGTCGTTTGAGATAAGTATTTCCTCCAGCATTGTTCCTTTTTCGTTCTGTTTTGTCGACCCAAAAAAGTGGGATTTTGAGTTTAGGTCTCCTGCCAAGATTACCTTTTTTCGGTGGGTTTTTACGAGTATTTCTAGGTTATTTAGGTATCTTTCAAATTCTTCCTTAGTTTTGTTTGGTGAGAAGTAGCATGTTATTATAGTAAAGAAATCGCATTCGATTCCTATGTAGCCGTGTCCCGAGAAAGTTTTATGCATTTTAAGGTTGTCGTTTATCCAGGCAAAACAATCATGATCCTCATCATAGATGTAGCTTCCATTTTCCTTCCGTGTTGGTTCCTGTCCCAGTATACAGTCTATTTTGTTCTCGGCAGCAAACTGCCTCAAAAGGTCCTGAGCGATGTGCTTCCTGTCAATGTTAATTTGTAGTATTCTCACGTCCGTGTCTAGGTTGTAGTTTGTTGTGTGTTTGGTTTGCGCTGTCATTTTGTTTTATGTACGTCGGTTTTCCCTCATTTCCCTTATTGCCTTTTTGTAGAGTGGGCATGCGAAACTGTAGGTGTTGTGCTTGTCGTTATTTGTGCAGTTTATACATTTTGCCTCTTCTTTACACTCCTTCACACCATGGTTTGTTGCTGAACAATTTAAGCACCGCTTTTCTTTTTTATCCGCCGTACAGGCTGTAGCAATGTGTCCATATTTGTAACAGTTGTAGCAAATTGTGGGTTTGTTTGTTTCTTCCACGCGACATAGTTGCCATCCGCATCTTAATTTCCGTTGCTGAAGGAGTTCATTTGCCTTATCTATCGGTATTTTAACAAAGGAATACAACAGATTATTCCTATTGGGTTTTTTAGCCATCTCTATATCGTATATTTCATTTTTGTTTATTTTCAGTTCGCTTATAAGGGCTTCCATTATCTCTTCTTTTCCTGTTGTACAGTTAAGATCCTTGATAAAAACGGTTTTATGTGGCCTTTTTATACTGGTTTTTACGTGTTCTTCAGTGTTTCGTTTAATTTCTGCCATGAATTTGGTTTCGCTCTCCTCATCTGCATAATATTTAATTTGTATTTCGTCATCTGCATTGTGTATTATGTTGTCTACCTTTACTCCCAGTTCCGTCACATTAATTTCTTTTTTAAGATTTTTCAGCACGTCGGCGTATTTTTCATTTGTAACTCCTTTTATCACTAAAGTGTTTCTTTTTTTGTTATTCCTCTTTGTCCAGCTAAACGGTTCGATTGTTGTTGAGGCGGTGTCCATGTTTGCTGAATTGTTTGTTAAGTTTGTAACTTTACGTTTTTCCCGGTGGTCTTTTGAGTATATTGTCATTGTAATGTTTGTGTTATGTAGCGCTTTTTCTGATAGTTTCCGTATTTTGTCTATGTCTGTGTTTGTTGCGTTACACAGTATTACATTCTGTTCTCGAGTGATTGGGTCTTTGTCTAGCAGCTGCCTTATTCCCTTCAGGATACTAAACCAATTTTCCGCGTTCTCCTGAGTGCTTTCTGTACTAAGAGGGCTAAAAACTAAAAGACACTTTTTTAATTGCATACGCTGACGATCTAGCGATTATAACCACAGCAAAAACGAAAGAACTCCTGAAAACAAGAACGGAAATAGCGGTCTTAGAAACCAAAAAAATATTAGACGACCTGCAATTGGAGATGGCAACAGAGAAGACTGGACTATTAATTCTGAAGGGTAGAAGAAAAGTGACAAAGCTAGAGATAGAAATCGGTAACACTGCTATAACAGACACTAAAACTATCAAGTACATGGGGCTATGGATCGACAAAGACTTTAAATTTAGGACTCACATCAAGGAAACTTACAAAAAGACTAACGAAATGATAAGAAAATTGTCATACTTAACCAGAAATACGTACGGACCATCATTTACGAAAAGGAAAACTCTAATGACGGCAGCTTTGTCATGCATCCTGTATGGCGCCCAAATCTGGGGAAACCTAACCTAACCTAACCTAACCTAACCTAACCTAACCTTTTTTTTTTTTTTTTTTTTTTTTTATAGAGGTTGACAGAATCTGCCTTCCAGACACGTGAGCTTGGCGTAACGCGATCTTGGATGCTCACATAGTGTCGGGTTGGCGTCCCAATCCAGGGAGCACCGAGCGACTAAACTGCTTTCCTCTTTCCATGGGTCTTTTGTTAGCAAACTGCCCCTCGGTACCATCTGGGAAGATATTCGTCAAGGGTAGTTTACTGGCGTCTTATCTACTCTGGTCTAGAGCGAGTTCCATTGCCTTTCTTCCTTTTCTTTGTCTATCATTATTGTCCTGAACATGGCCTGAATGTGCGCCCATTTTTCCTCACTGCTAGTCATAGTGTCTATCAAGTTGTCGGTTGATAGTACCACTCCGCAGGCAGTGTTAGTCATGACTCTTGTCACTTCCCATCGCGGGCAGTAGAAGACTGTGTGTTCAGCGTCGTCTGTGGCGTTGCAGTAAATACATTTCTCGTCGGTTTTACCGAGTCTGCTTGTGTAAGTCCGGAAAGATCCATGTCCACTCAGAATCTGAGTCGCGTAATAGTCCGTCCGTCTGTGCCTGCAGTCTTTCCATGTTTGTATGTTTTTTATTAGTTTTCTAGTCCATGCCGCTTTGCTTGTTTCAGCCCACCTTGCAGACCATTTGCTTATAATGATATGGTCTTCGTCATTTTTTGTTAAATTCCGCCCCTGACTCTTCTCCTTGTGCTTTGTTGTTCGAAGCTCCAGAATCAAATCAATTGGCGGAATGCCCGTTATAACTTGCAATGCTTCCGTTGACACGGTGCGGTATGCCGTTGCGACTCTGATGAGTGCTTTTCTCTGTGCGCTTTCCAGGATAGACTTGTACTTGTTTACGGAGACTATGCTGCCCCACAGTTCCGCCGCGTATGTGATCACAGACTGGGCTACGCCATACAGCAGTAGGCGTTTTTTGGTCTCCGGTCCACCTATATTTGGCATGAGTCTTGCTACTGCGCAGATTTTCTCCTCCGCTTTTTTGGCTGTAAGACTGGCATGACAGCCGAACTTCATATTGGCTCCTATGTGGCATCCCAGGTATTTCACATGATCTTTAGGTCTGATTGTGATACCGCCAATGCTGGCCGATATGTTTGACCTGTCTCTTTTTCCGTTTAGCACCAGAAGTTCTGTTTTGTGTACGGCAAGCTCCAGGTGGTTGCTCGCCATCCATGCGAGTACCATTTGGGTTGTTGTGTCAATCTTTTGTCCCAGTTCGTATGTGTCTTCAGCATTGATGATCGTTGCTAAGTCGTCTGCATATCCGATAGCCTCTACACCTTCTGGGAAAGGCAGCCTGAGCAAAGAGTCGTACAGGATGTTCCAGAGGAGGGGTCCCAGGACGGATCCTTGTGGTATGCCGGCCGACAAGCTGTGCCTGATGTTTTTGTCTAACACCACCCTGTCGGTGAAGTAGTCGACCACTAAGTTAATCAAGTAGCGATGTGTGTTCCTGCTTTTCAACGTACTGATTATCCCGCCCCAAGAGGCGCTGTTAAAAGCGTTTTTCACGTCGAAAGTGATCATAACTGACCACTTTTGACCCCTGCCGCAGGTTTTCTGCAACTCTCCCAGTTTTAGCACACGTTCTATGGCGTGTATGGTGCTCCTGTGCTTTCTAAAGCCGTATTGGTTTTCTGAGAGTCCCATCCCCTGCTCCAATGAACGCTCTAATCTGCTCTTGATAAGGTGCTCAAATAATTTGGCCAGTGAGTTGATCAGACACAGTGGCCTGAAAGAGCTGTCCAGCGATGGAGGTTTTCCGGGTTTCTGAAGGAGTATCAGGGTTGCCCTCTTCCAACATCTTGGTAACTGTTGATTATTAAGAATCGCGTTCATGGACTTCAGGACTTCTTCAGGCACCAGCCCGACCAGGCTCTTGACGAGCTCGGCAGGGACCCCATCCGGACCCGGAGCTTTGCCTGTCCTAAGTCTGGAAGATGCCTCGTTTAGCTCTTCCATGGTAAACTGCGGTATACTGCCCCTCAGCGGCTCCTTAGACAGATCATCTTCTCTTGTTGGAAACAGCGAGTTGATAATGCTTCGTTTTCTCTCCTCGGTCAACTGGTACAGTGGTGTTGTGTTTTTGATGCTGCTCATCACTAATTTATAGCCCCTGCCCCAAACATCGTTATTGAGCTCCGAGCATAGAGTGGACCAGTGCTGTCTCTTGCTTTCGCGTATTAGTTTAATTAATTCCCGTTTGCATTCTTTATAAGTTGCGTGCTCTTCGGCGATTTGTTCTGTGGTGTTTGATCTGGAGAGCATACGTGAGTATTTCCGCCTATTTATCACGCATTCTTTCCTTTTCACGTCAATCTGGTCGTTCCACCAGTATGGAAGAGTCCTCCGTGGCAATGTATTACTGGTAGTGGTCTGGAGGTAGAGTTTCTTGACTGCCCCGGAGCAGCGCTTGGGGTCGGAGATGAGGGATTTGACGTGGTTTGCGGTGAGTAGTTCTTTCAATTTGCTCGTGTTGATGATAGTCTTTTCCCTAAACGTTCTTTTAGGTGATGTTGTTTCCCTGATTTGAAAGAATATGTGCTTGTGGTGGCTCATCGCTTCGTTGTCCAGAGTAGTCCAGCCTGCGCTGTGCGTCATTAGCGACAAGAAAGTGACGTCAATGTGCGATTGGGATCTTCCTCGCACGAAAGTAGGCAGGTTCCAGTCGTTTATTGGTATTGCGCCTAAGCCAATGGCTGCCTCTGCTAGCACTTCGCCTCTGCGATCCTTCGTGGGTGAACCCCACATTGGAGACTTTGCGTTGAAATCTCCTAGCAGGATGAAATTACGGTTTCCTGATCTAATCTGTGTGACGACGTTGTTTACGTATAGCGTGAATGCGTTTTCTGAGCAGTTCGGTGAGATGTAACAGCATATGAGGTCAAAGTTTGTGAAACTGATTGTCAGCGTTCCATCACCTTTCCTGATCGTGTGTACTTGGATGTTGCTATTAATAAGGCTTACCGCTACATCTTTTTTGTTATCGCAGATCCAACTCCTCCCGCACACAACTTTTTTGTTTGGTTCCGAGGCAATTAGTATGTCAATGTCTTTCTCAAGAGTTGTAGCGTACGCTGCGTCATGTGCTGCGTAGCATCTCCCGAGGTTGGTCTGTAGGAAGTTAAGTAGAGTCTTTTTCGTATGTGGTATTTGTCGTTGGGTCGGTGTAACCTAACCTAACCTAACCTAACCTAACCTAACCTAACCTTTTTTTTTTTTTTTTTTTTTTTTTTTTTATAGCGAAGGAAAACCTGCAACCAGGCACCGGGAGAATCGTTGTTGTGATCCTCATCTACACAGTAGTGTGGGGGTGGCGATGTTAGTGCCGTCCCACTAAAAAAAAAAAAAAAAAACCTCCGCTGGTGGGGGCGGAGCCCTCTACCACCCTTCCTGGAACCGCCTTTCGGCATTACTTCAGGGCATGGATTGTGTTAAAAAATTGTCGTGTTCATATTTGTAGGGTTGTAGTTAGTTTTTGTGTTTATTGTCGTCCTCAAGTTTTTGTTTTAGTATTGATGCTGAGAGCAGTTTGATTTCTGTCCAATGTTTTTTTGATGATAGCAGCAGTTCCGAAAGATTATTCTCGTGGAGATCTTTCCCGAGTGTTTTAGAGGCTTGTTGTCTGAAGGTCGTCCATCGTGGACACTCAAGAAGGGTGTGAATTGCAGTGTCAATTTTTTTACTTTTGCAGTATCGGCAAAAAGGATTTTCACTTTTGCCTATTCTGTGCAGATATTGTCCAAAGGCACCGTGACCTGTTAGGAATTGGGTGAGGAAGTGATCGGTGTCAGTCCATGGAGTTTGGCACCATTGATCGACGTTTTTAATAAAGATTTTTGCATGTCCCTCATATGTTTCCCATTCCTGTTGCCACTGTAAGTTTCTCCTGGATCTTGCTTCCTTTTTGAAGCCACTTCCCTTTTGGTAGACTTCCTTTCTTTCCTTAATGGTTAACTTGATCGGCGCTATTTTAGCTATGACCAAGATCGCTGTTGTAGGCGCTGTGCGGTATGCTGCAGTCACTCTTAGTGCAGCCTGTCTGTTTATGTTGTCAAGTAGGTTTTCGTAGTGTTTGTAGTTCAGTGTGTTTTCCCATATTTGACATCCGTACGTTATGATAGAAGTGGCAGTTGTCATTAGCATTCGCCTGCCTCCAAACTTTGGGCCCCCCACATTTCGGGTTATTCCAGCTAGTTTGTTTAGGATGTTCTTTGCTTTTTCTGTTGTGTTTTTAATGTGAGTTTTAAACAGAAAGTCCTTGTCAATGTGTAGCCCCATGTACTTTATGACATTTTTTGATGTTATTGCTGTTCCATCTATCTTTACTTCCAGTTCTTGCAATTTACGCTTTCCGTTTAGTAACAGCAGTTCTGTTTTTTGGACTGCCATTTCCAGTCCTAGATTGTGCAGCACACTTGCAGTTTCGGCAACGGCTAGTTCCGTGTATACTTCCAGTTCGGATTTGGTTTTGGCTGTTGTTATTAAAGCTAGGTCGTCTGCGTATGCTATAAGCTGTACATTTTTTTGTCGGTTTTCTTTCAGAACCTTGTTGTAGAACAGGTTCCAAAGTATTGGCCCCAGAACCGAGCCCTGTGGGACGCCGCAACTCATTTTTTGTACAACTCCACATGGAAGAATCACAGTGCGGTTGTCCAGGTAATTTTGTACTGCTTTTTGAAGGTAGTCACTGAGGTTGGCCTCTTTTACTGCTTCAATGATTTTTTGCCAGGGAGCACTGTTAAACGCGTTTTTAATGTCTATCGTCACCATAGCCACGAAATTTCTGTGTCTGTAGGATTTTTCTTTCACTTTTTCCACTATCTCTTTTATTGATGTTAGGGCTGAGAGTGTACTTTTTCCTTTTCGAAACCCATTTTGGTTCTCGTCTAGTATGTTGTTGGTCTCGATCTCCGTTTCCAGTCTGTTTTTAAAAAGCTTTTCCAGGATTTTTCCCAGTAAGTTTAGCAGGCATATCGGTCTGTATGATGGTGGGTCATTTGGTGATTTTTTCAGCTTTTCGAGAAATATGAGGTTTGCGGTTTTCCATATGTGTGGGAATGTTCCGCTTGTTACGTAGTGGTTCATTACCTTCACCATCTGGTCTAGAAACGACGTGTTCGATGCTAATTTTTTTACTATTTCTGCGGTGATGTTGTCTGGACCGGGAGCTTTTTTGTTTTTTAGGTTCTTTATAACTTCTTTTATTTCGTCTGTAGTCACTTTTGCTATAGAGTCCGGATCCACTCTGATCTCGTTCCATTTGCTAATAGGGTAGACTGGAAAGAGCTTTTTATATTCTAGTATTTGCGTGTGTTCGTCTAGGTGAGGTCTTGGTTTCGTGGCAAGTTTTGCACATGCGATTTTATACGCTTTACCCCATATGTCATTTTCGAGGTTGTCGCAAAGTTTTTTCCAGCTGTTTTCTTTTTCTCTAGTGATAAGTTTTTTGAGTGCTAACTTATTTTCTTTATATTTTGTTTTTATGTCCACTTTAAGATGTTCTTGTGCATTGGTGCCATTGATTCTCACTAGTTGTCTTCTCCATGCGTTGCACGCTCTTCTTGCATCGTTGACTTCCGTAGTCCACCAGAATGCTGGTTTATGCTTGTAGCTGTATGTGGGTCTCTGTTTTAGGTTGGAGTCGCATAAGTTTTTTATGAAGTCGTGTAGGTTTTCTGCTGTATGTAAAGGTGGTGCATCTGTTGAGTTGATGCAACTTTCCAGTCGCTCGAGTCCTTCTGTGTCTACTTTCCAGCCTGTTAGGGAAGGATTTCTGTCATTGCAGTTTTTTATTGGTGTTTGTTGTTCGTTTATATTGTACGTTATTCCGTTCCGTTTCTTGTGTGTGTCGGTTCCTGTCCCATAATTAGGTCTATGTTATTTTCGAATGTAAATTGAGTTAAAAAGTCTCGTGCACAGTGTTTTCTGTCTATGTTAATTTGCAGTATACGTATTGGTAGTCTTCCGGTTGTCGCTTTCTTTTGTTCGTGCGCGGGCTTCATTTTGCGTTTATATCATCGTCCGTTTTTGCCTCTGAGTTAAAATCGCTTTCCTGTAGTGGGGGCAGGAAAAACTGAACGTTTTGTGATTTCCGTTTTCGCAATTTAAGCATTTCGAGCTTTCCTTGCAGTCCTTTGCCTCATGGCTTCTGGAAGTGCAGTTCAAACACAAGCGTTCCTTTCTTTCGTTGGTGCAGTTTTTAGTTATGTGACCGTATTTGTAGCAGTTGTAGCATACAATAGGGTTGTAGGTTTCCTCTACTCTGCAGTTGTTCCATCCTACTCTTACTCTTTTTTGTCCAATTAGGGCGTTGGCTTGGTCTATCGGCAGTCTGGCGAAGGCATATAGCAAGTTTTCTCTATTCGGTTTTTCGGCCATTTTTATTTCAATCTCCGACTCCGAGACGTTGAGGGTTGTTTTTAGTGCTTCAAGTACTTCGTCTTTTTCTGTCATGTAGTTTATGTCCTTTATAAAGACCGATTTAACGTGTTTCTCTACTCGGACCTCCATGTTTGGGTCTGTATGTTTTTTGACTGCTTCTAAAAATTTCTCTTCTTCTTGCGCGTCTGCAAGAAACTTTATTTTTACTTCATTTTTTTTGTTGTGGCTGATGTTATTCACTTTTATCTTCATGTCACTAATGTTAATGTTCTTTTTTAGGTTGCGCAGCACTTCTGAGTACATCTGTGTTTCTACTCCTTTTATAGTTATAGTTTCCGTTTTATTTTTTCCTTTGGGTTTAGTCCACGTTGGTGTTTCTTCCGTCGCTGGGTTTGTTGTTGACGTTCCGGGTTCGGCTAAAATTTTTGGGAGCGTCTCCGGTTTGCTGCGTCTTGTATCGCTGGAAAATATTGTGACCGTCATGTCCAGGTGTTGTAGGATTTTTTCCGTTAATCTTCTGACCTTCACAATGTCCGTATCAGTTGTGTGCTATATTGTCATTTGTTTTACATTTTTCCCCGATTCCTTTTCCATTATTTTTTTAAGTCCTTCGTAAAGCTTTGCCCATTTATCAATATTTTCCGGTTGTTGGTCGTCTGTGATTGAACCGTCACCTAGCAGATAGACTGTTTTTCCTTGTTCCGCGTTTTCCGTTTCCTCAGAGCTTATGACTGTGCTGATTTTAATTGATTTTCCGTCTTTTGGCATTCCTGCGTTTATAAACGTGTCCGTGTGGGGGTATAGTTCAATGACTGTTTTTGTTGTTTTTCTTTTGGCTTCAGCTTTTGGGTCAAGTATTATTACTGTGTTATTTTTGGACGACAGTGGATTTCCAATTCCCGGTCGGGTTTTGGGATACCCTTTCTCGTTCCATTTAACGCTTATGGCCTTTAGGATACTGGTTATGTTTTCTGCTCGGTAGAGTTGAGATAGTCCATTTTTTGGTTGTATGAATGTGCTGACTTCTTCGTCCGTCTGTGTAGTCTGCGTGCTTGTCGAGTTTTCCGTCTGCGTCGAAGTTTCTGCAGTTTCCGTCATCTGTGATGTTTTTTCTTCCTGTATATGGCCCTGATTAAACGTTAAAGAATTAACCAGCGCCCACATATCAGCCGTGTTCAGCTGGCTTGATCTGGTTCTTAGACTCGAAATTGTTTCCTTAATCTCCTTTTTAGTGTTACTGTTGTTTGCTACGTGTTTTACCAGGGTTCTTGATAGTTCATCAATGTTTCTAATTAGTTCTTTCATTTTTTTCAATTTTTTGTGGTCTGCCTCTTTTTGACCGACAACTGTATTTTCGGGATTGTCTGATGGGATTCTTTTCCGTTTTTTTATCGATCTAGCCTCATCCTCATCCCAGCACAGATCTATACAGACACTTTTGTTGAGGGGCGTTCTATTCCCCTCTGTCGTTTCCGCCTGCTTGTTTGACCACGGTGGAGATGTTGTGGTACTTAATTTTTTTGACATGGGTCTCCACGGAGCCGGCTCCTCCTCGTCGCCACTACTTAATGGGGTTGATGGTTGTTTGCCTCCCCCAGAATCCATGGGGCGGCCGTGTAGATTGTCGCCGCCCGGATAGGTTCGTAGTTTTTTTCCGTGCGGTTTGACCCTGCCCGGATTATAATTTATTCACAATATTTACACTATACACTTCTTATCAATAATAATCGCAAAGCTTAAACGGCTTTTATATACAGTATTTACAGATTCTTGGCCTGCAGCCTGCCTGCATAAATCAGCAAATTGCTTGTTAAAAAATATTTCGCCCTAGAGTTAAAAAAAAGGGCAGCCTGCCCAAGTTTTCCCGGTTCTATGGCTCCACAATTTCCTCACTGACACTTATTGTTTATACTTGATTTCCCACTTATACAACGTGATCTCGCGGAGCGACATAAAACGCGTCCGTTCCGCACGCCGTACCGGTCGGAACGCAACCTAACCTAACCTAACCTATGCTAACCTAACCTAACCTAACCTAACCTAACCTAACCTAACCTTTTTTTTTTTTTTTTTTTTTTTTTTTTTTATAGCGAAGGAAAACCTGCAACCAGGCACCGGGAGAATCGCTGTTTGTGATTCTCATCTACACGGTAGTGTGGGCGATGGAAGTGCCGACCCACTAAAAACCTTCGCTGGTGGGGGCGGAGCCCTCTACCACCCTTCCCTGGAAACCGCCTTCCGGCATTACTTCAGGGGCAGTTGTTGCTTCTAGCAATGGTTACTTATCTTTATCCGATAAATTCCCTCCCTCTGTCTTTCATGTTTTTTTTCTTCATCACCGACGTCTTGATCTTTATGCACCATTTCTTCGTGTTACCAAGTATAACGCTATTTCGCCTTCGCCATAGTGGCAGGATTTTTTTTTCCGCTTTATTTTGTTCTTCTTTTTTCTTCCTTGCACTTTTCTCTCATTATTTCCTCTAGCATTTCCATTACGGCATCTTGCGTGGTTTCATTTTTAACCATTAATGAGGAGATATTGTCACTACAGATATGTGTACCACACTTTATCTCGGCTGCCCGCCGTATATTGGCAAATTTAATGCACTGGAAAATAGTGTGGTGCGGTGTATCAGTTTCTGCGCAGTACCAGCACACCTCTGTCTCCAACTTTCCAATCCTGAACAAATACGTGCTGAAAACTCCGTGTCCCGTCATTGCTTGCGTAGTATAGTAGTTTACCCCCTTGTCAGATTTCCTATGTTTCCATTGCTCCAGATCCTTAATAAACACTTTAGTCCATCCTTCATATGTATTCCATATAGCTTGCCATGATTGAAATAGCTCATGATTTGCTCGGTGCTTCACATCTGCGCTTTGGGCAAACGTCGAAACGCGATTCTTTATAGTCAGTGCCACGGGTGGAACGTCAGCAAGTACTAAAATTGCCGTTGTAGGAGCCGTGTGGTACGCGGCCGTGATGAGGAGTGCCATTTTCCTGGTCACTTTTTCTAGAAGATGTTCGTATTTCTTATATTGGATTGCCTCATTCCATACGGGCGCCGCATACAACAATGTCGATAGTGCGACATTTGCCAGGACCGTCTCTTAGCTGAACGTGGCCCTCCTACCCTAGGCATTATTCTGGACATTGCACTTAACACCTTCAGTGCCCTTTCTGTGCAACGCTTGTGTGATGCTCAGTCCTTTGTTCAACGTCACCCCCAGGTATTTTACTTCGGTTTTGCTTGGCATAATAGCATCCTCAATGTGAACGTTAATCTCATTGATGGTTCTCTTGCTCAGCATTAACATGACTTCCGTTTTTTTGATAGCTACTTTTAGTCCAATTTCCTTAAGCTTAGTTAAAACTCGATAGATTGCATATGAGCATTTGTCTTCCAGTCTATTGCGGTCTTTCTCCTTCACCATAATGGCGAGATCGTCAGCATAGGCAACTAATTTAACTCCTGTTTCAATATCCAGGTTCAGAACTGCATTGTAAAAGACATTCCACAACACCGGGCCGAGCACCGAGCCCTGGGGAACCCCACAGGTTACGGCTCTTATTTCATTGTGCTCCGTTATTATATATCTGCTGCTTAGGTAGCTTTTTACTACACTCAGCAGATATTCGCTAATACCGACCCTTTCTAAAGCCTCTATTATTTTTTGCCAAGGGGCCGAATTGAATGCGTTTTCCACATCCACCAGGATCATCACACAGCACTCACGGTTTTTGTACGCTTTCAATTTGATTGCATTGACAAACGATTTAACGCATTTGATTGCGTCTATCGTGGATTTTCCTGTCCGGAATCCAAATTGATAATCGCTTATACCGCGGCGTGTCTCCAGTTCGCTTACTATACGATTCTTAAGAAGTCTTTCGAAAAGTTTTCCAGCCTCGTCTATGAGGCAGATTGGGCGATATGTAACCGGCATACTAGGCGTTTTTTTTGGTTTTTCTATGAGCACTAATTTCGATTTTTTCCATATGTTCGGGAATATTCCATCTGTAAGGCATTTGTTCATCGTCTTTAAAAGGGTTACCATGTTTCCTTTCATGGCGGCTCGAAACAGCTCGGTGGTAATGCCGTCTGGGCCGGGAGCCTTCTTGGTTTTGGATTGGCTAAGAGCCATCTTGAGCTCGTCCATTTCGAAGATTGGGACACTCTCTTTATCGACGATGCTTGTTTTCCATTCCAACACAGGACTCACTGGGAAAAGTTGTTTTATGACTTCGCTGACTGTTTCTTTGCTGACGTGGTTGTTATTTTGAATTTTCAGCCTTCGGAGAGCTATGTTGTATGCCTGTCCCCAGACGTTCTCATTTAATGTCGTCGCATAGTTTTTTCCACTTTTCTTCTTTGCTCTATTTTATTTCTTTTTTAGTTCGCGCTTTGAGTTCATGTGTTGGGTATGTAAATGTTCCAGATCTTCTCCTGGTTGAGCTCGACTTCGTGCTCTTGTTAAGGTTCGTCTATTGTGGATACAAATCTTTCTTTTCCTTGATATCTCTTCATTCCACCAGTAGACCGGCCTTCTATTTTGTCCTGCAGGTGTTTGTTTTAGGTAAGTATCGCATTTGACTTTGATTTGCTTTAAAAGCTCTTCTGGGTCTACTATCTTCAGTTGGTCGTACATATCGTTGCAAGCTTCGCTAAATCTGTCAAGCTGCTGGGGACTATATCGCCATCTTGCATCTCTTCGTATTGCTTCAGGTTTAGTCCGATTTTCGCTAATTTGGAACGAGATAGTTTGATGATCACTGAGGTTTTCGAGGTCGCTCTCTACTCTCCAGTCTCTAATTTTGTGGGCCAAAGTTACGGGTGCGCACGTAAAGTCGATAATCGACTTTTGATCTCTTCTCGCAAACGTTGGAACCTCTCCCTGATTTAGCACTACAAAGTTGTTGGAGCATAGCCATTCTTCAAGGATATTTCCCCGGCCATTTGTACTTCTAGATCCAATCATAGGAGTTTTAGCATTTAGATCTCCCCCAAATAGTGTTTCCTTCTGAAAGGATCCGGCAACTGCGTTTACGTTACTTAATAGTTCTTCAAAGCTGGCCGCATTGCCGTTCGGCGAAAAATAAAAAGAACACACACAAAAAGACGCAAGCTCCACAAACACGTATCCAGAGCCTCTCCGTGTAGAAATCACGGCATCGGCCCGGTTTATGTAAATAAAGCTATCACAGTTCGTATCACATATAAATCTATTGCACAATGATTTGTTCGGTTCTTGTCCTAAAATTATATTTACATCTTTCTCCTGTACGGTTTTAAAAAGCAGGTCATGCGCTGCGCGACACCGGTTCATGTTTACCTGAAAAAACTTGAGAGTCATTGGTGGTAAGCCGGCTCTTCATCGCTCTTATTTCCATAGCTGCCTTGTTGCTCTGTTTGTGTGTCATTTGCTTTCCTTGCAATTGTCAGAGCTCGCCTGAAGGCTTCACACTTAGATGATCCAATTTTATGTCCTCGCTCGTTACAAATCAGACATCGCTCATCGTTTTTGCATTCCTTTGCCTTGTGTCCTTCCTCCCCACCTTTGAGACAAAGGCCAGTTCTGTCTGGTCCTCGGCAGTGCTTTGCTTCGTGGTCGTATGCCCAGCATCTAAAGCATTTTGGTACGTTGATATGTGGGTCTACTTGGCAGATTACTAGTCCAACTCTTATGTTTCTTTTATTAATCAGCTCGTCTGCCAATTTTCTTTCCAGCGTTAGTGTTATTGCTTGATTGTTTTTTCCATATGGTCGTAATTCTCCCATTTTGCAATTTTCTTCCTTTATCGTTCCCACTGTTTCTTCTATTGCAGCTTTAACTTCTTCCTTTTCTGTAGTGCCCTCCATACCCTTTATGTGGATTGTTTTATTTTCTGCTTCTGGCCGTCTTAGGTTCACTCTGATTGATTTCGAAGTTTTTTGAATAGCGTCCTGGAGTACCTTGATCTCGTCGTCGTCCTTTTCTGTTCTTATTATTAATTTTCCTTGTCTTGTAGTAGAGATTGATTGTATAAGTTTGCTTGCGTTGTTTGAGCGAATACTTGATTTAATATTTCTTAGTAGGTCGTTATTATTAATTCCCTCCTCTTCGACAATTAGTGCGTAAGTTTTTCTTTCCCGTCTGCCTGTAGTTACGTTTTTCTCGTTTTCTATTCCCAATTGTTTTTCGGTTGTATATATGGTTACTTTTGTTTCGGAGCTGTGAAATATAGTTTCAGTCATCTTCCGCATTAAATCCAATTTCATTCCAGTAATGTGGTGCATGGCTATGCCCAATTCGTTTTTGGTTACCTCCTTTAACTTAACGAGGCTTTGCCAGAGTTCTTCTTCCATGCCCGTCACCATAATTTTTATTACTTTCTGTGTTACTTGTTCAGTCCTTGTTTTGGTGATTTGTTCTATAATCTCAAAGTTTTCATGTAGCTCTGACAGTTCGGGAAACCTCTTCCGATACAGTGATTGGATGCTGTATCGCAATTCTCGGTCGTCTTCGTTTACCAGAACTACCTTTACAGTGTCGTGCTTAGAGCCCAGCGGGTTTCCAACTGTGATATTTGTATTCTGATATATCGTGTTCGGCCAGGGCCTATCCAAAATTTGTTTCCATTCTTCGTAGGAATCAACACCATCAATGATTACAACATCTTTATTGTAATTCCTCCACTCTTCCGGGGTCTGCGTGCTCTGGTCAGTTGTGATTTTTTCTACTTCGGCCATATTTACTTGCACGTCTTGATCGTAAGTCATTTTATGTGTTGGTACATATCTAAAGTTTTCAAGCCATGAACTAATTGCTAGTCCGTCCAGAATATTAGCTTGTCTTCTGAGTCTTGCAGAGAGGTCTTTAATATCCCTGCTTGTATTTTTTTCTATCTTCTCACCTAGTTCCTTGATCATATCTTTTGTGCTGCTTAGTGCATCTTGGAGCAAAAGAAATTCTTTGCTAACCTCCTTTTTGTATCGCACCGACTCTCGCGTTAGGTCAATCGATGTATCCATAACCTTTCTTTTCTTGGTATTTAAGGGATCTCCTACAGAGTTCCTACGAGCCATGTTGCTACTAAAACAGCCAGTTTTGTGTATTAATGGCTTCGTATAAATACTTTCCTTATTTTCCGCGGTTTGGACGTGTGGTTGTTGGCCCCCCCCAGAATCCGGGGGGCCGGCCCTGCTCACCGGGGCTTTCGCCCGATCGGAAACAGTGACAGGATTATTACCTGCCTGGGGTACATTGTGTTGACTTCCACACACTTCCGCGCGCGGTGGAGATGTCGTGGTGTTTCTTTTTTTGGGCATCGGTCTCCACGGGGGTAAATCCTCGTCGTTACCGATGCTTATCGAGCGATGAGTTGCTCTAGTCGTTTGGTTGTCCCCCCCAGAATCCATGGGACGGCCTGCCGTAGCAGGGCGGGATTCTCCGGAATTTCCGGTACCCGCCTGGGGTATTATTTTTTTATCAGACGACATTAGTTAGTTTTTGCATTTTTGACCTACTGCCAGGTTTTTTTATTTTTAGGTGATCGCGGGAACAGGATACTCCTTCGCCCTCGGTTTTCCTAATACCGTCGGAGTTGGAACACCATGGATTGCCTCGTGGCTTGAGGATGGGAAAAGGTAAGTAGGAAGAATCATACTTTTGGAGGTAAGTATAATTTCAGCTAGGGTACCTCGAGCTTGCCAGGCTCGTGCTGACAGTGTCGGCCCCTGCGAGTCCGCTAATGGATGGGCTTCCCCCCACCCTTGCATCCCCTCAGCGCGCAACACACCTTGAGAATTGGGAGGTGTTATAGTGGCCTCACCACGCGATCCTGAGGATTCAAGATCCCCGCTCATCCGGCAGCCCCCGACGGGACGGCGTGTATTTCAACAGCCGCCCCGGCGGAGATCACCGGGTGTTTACGGTGTGATGACCACCTGGGGCCGAGTCTTCTCCTCCGAACGCGCGAGTTTTAAGCCGCGGTCTTTGCATATCCCCCAGCAGGCCGGTTTTCCAAAGAAATTCCGACCATTTCCCAGGTGTATGAGCTGTCCTTGGCATTGGGACTCCGCCCCCGTTCCAGCAGGCCTGGGAGCAGAGAACCCAATGAGCCTCCCCACCAACGACAAGGTCTCACAGCTCCTCGGGGAGGAACCTAACCTAACCTAACCTAACCTAACCTAACCTAACCTCACCTAACCTAACCTAACCTAACCTAACCTAACCTAACCTAACCTAACCTAACCTAACCTAACCTAACCTAACCTTTTTTTTTTAGAGGATTAGAGAATGCTTATCTATGCAGACCTAGGGCATTGATGTTCGGATGTTCTAGCGCCCTAGGTACTATTGGACTCCGGCTACTAGGCCGACCAACTAAACTCCTTCCCTTTCTTCACCCTTGTTCCCCCCTGGAACCATCGAGCGATATTACTTCAAGGGGGGGATGGAAGCCTTGATCTCATCAAAGGCTTTTTATTTCCTTTTCCTTCTGTTCTTTGATTTTCATTATCTTCCTCATTGTTCCTGTTATGGCTTCCCAATTTTTCATGTTCTGCTTTGTAACGCCGACGCCACATACCATATTCATGCTGTCTCGCTCATTTATAAACCTTATACAATTAAACATCGTATGCTCCGCAGTGTCTGTATGTGGACAGAACCAGCAAGTGTCGTCGTCCAGGTTCTTGATTTTTTTAAGGTAAGAGCAGAATATGCCATGACCAGTCATTATTTGAGTTGTGAAATAATCTACTTCACCCCACTCTCTATTACTCCATCTTCCGACATCGTTTATAAATATTTTGGTCCACCCGCTATATTGGTCCCATATTTGCTGCCATTTCCTTATTTTAACCTTGTGGGCTTCTTTTCTATATTCTTTTCCGTTTTTATATTTCTCGCATCTTTCTTCCATGAGCAGATCCGCCGGCGGTATTCCAGCCAACACTCCCAGTGCAGTGCCCGGGGCTGTTCTGTATGAACAGAGTTTACGTAACACGGAATTCATTTTTTCATTGTAGACCCTGTATTTTATTATCTGATCTGATACAGTAGCGATGAAATTACTGTGCTTGCTATTACTTTCTTTCTGCTTGATCTGGTTTTTCCGGTTTTTGGCATGATTTTATTTAGTGCATTTATCATCTGTGTTGCCTTTTCCGTCGTTTTCTTTATATGCTCAGTCATGCTAAGGTCTTTGTTTATATAAATTCCCAGGTACTTCACTAGGTTCCTGCTTTGAATTATGCAACTTTCGATGTTTATGTGCATGTTTAAAATTTTTCTTCTTCCAGCCAGGAGCACGAGTTCGGTTTTGGATTGTGCCACACACAGACCCATGTGGCCCAACCCGTTTCCATATGCAGTATCTCGTCGTAGAACAAGTTCCACAGCGTCGGGCCCAGCACTGAGCCCTGAGGGACGCCCGAGGATATATTTACGCTCCTTCCGTTGGATGTGAGTATACTCCTTTCTGACAGGTAAGATTCAATAATCCTTATAATATATGCACTAATATTTCCCTTTTTTACAGCTCTTATAATTTTGTTCCAGGGTGCAGTATTAAAAGCGTTCTTTATGTCGATTAGTATCATAGCACAGAATTCGCGGTTTTTTATTGCTTTCAGCTTGATCATTTCTCCGATGTCTAATACTTTTTTAAGCGCATCTATTGTGGACCGCCCTTTCCTAAAACCGAACTGGTTTTCATGAATGAGTCTTTTATCCTCTATCTCAACTTGCAGACGCTGAACAACCAGTTTCTCAAGAAGCTTCCCTATTACAATGATTAAGCATATTGGGCGATACGACGTTTCCGTTTCATTTTCTTTTTTTGGTTTTTCTAAAAGCACTAATTTGGCTTCTTTCCATATAGGTGGGAATATTCCTCTCTTTAGACAGTTATTGAAGGCATGCAGCATTTCTTCACTATTAGTTTTGTAGTATAATTGGGCTATTTTTGGTGTTATCATGTCCGGTCCTGGTGCTTTTTTAGGCTTCAATGTTTCAATTGCCAGCTTTAGTTCGTTCTGCCTAAACAGTGGGATACTATCTGAAGAAATTTCCTTTATCTCTCGTTTGATAAATTCTTGCTCTGGGAAGAGTTTATCAATCTGTCGGTTTGTTTCGTCTCGGGTTATCGCTGTACCAGTGCTTTGTTTTACTTTCCTTGATACTATCTGATACGCTTTACCCCATACATTTTCATCCAGTTCGTCCTAAAGGTTCTTCCAGCATTGGTTTTTACTTTCAATTATTAGTTTGTTCAGTTCGGTTCTTGCTGACTTGTAGTTTCTAGTTGCATCTGAAACTGCGGCCACTACTTTCTTCTTGCGGGCTCTCGTAAGTATTCTGCGAAACTGTATACATTGCTCTCTTTTGGAGGCTATATTTTCATTCCACCAGTAGACAGGCTTCCTTTTATTGTCTTCACTTTGTGTTTTGAAATGTTTATTGCATTTTATTGTTATGCACTCAATTAGTTTATCTGGTGTCATGTCCTCGATGTTTGTTTGGTTTTGTGTATCCTCTAGAAAGTTTCTAGCTCTTGTTTCAGTCACGCACCAGCCACTGCGCTTGTTAGAATATAACTGAGTATCTGTTGTGTGAAGGTCTAGATTAAAGTATATTGTGCTGTGATCACTCAGGTTTTCTTCATCGGTAAGTACCGTCCAGTTACTAATCTTTGTACTTATTTTTTCAAATGCTGCAGAGAAGTCGATGCGAGAAGTCCCACCAGCCCCCACAAACGTTGGATCATTTCCCTCGTTTAAGACGATCAGCCGGTTGGACAGCAGCCATTCCTCAAGAACGCGGCCGCGGGCATCTGTCGTTTCCGAGCCAATTACCGAAGCCTTCGCGTTTAAGTCCCCACGAAGAATGATGCCGGTACGTATATGTCTAATTTCCGTCTCTATACTTTCTAGCAGTTCTATGAAGCCATCGATTGGCTTGTTGGGGGAATAATAACAAGATATCACAGTGCAGAATTCCAGTTTCGCGAGAACAAATCCCTCGCCCTTTCGTATGTCTATTACAGGTAGTTTCTTATTTACATATAGAAAAGTATCACAGTATTTATCACAGTATAAAACTTTAGGTTTGGCTTTGTTTGGCTCTTGGCCTATCACGATGTCCACATCACTTTCCTTAATCTTATTTATTAGCAGGTCGAAAGCTCTGCGACTTCTGTTTAAATTAAGTTGCAGAATATTTATTGTTGTTGTTTTCTGAGACTTAGGCATTTTGACTTGTGATTCTCCTCACTCTATTTTCCTTTCCTTTCCTAAAAAAAAAGCTTAGGTTAGGCAGCGAACACTGAACGTGAAGTTGAGCATGAGGACTCTGATGCAACCGACATACATGACATAACCATGAAAAAACAATCAGAATCTACTGCTAGCAAACGAGTTCGCAAAAGCTCACAGGCGGATCTCTGGAATGCAGCAATGATAAATATTGAGAAGCAGAAGCTAGAGTGCTTAAAAGAAAAGTATCAGAAGCCAAAAGAAGAAGACGAAGATTTGCTTTTTTTTAAAAGTTTGCTTCCACATGTTCGAAAAATAGCTCCTTGGAGAAAATTGGCGTTCAGAGCGCGGGTACAGAACGTTGTTGAAGAATTTGCATATAATAACCCGGTGGACTCATCACCCAGCTCCAGCTTACATTATTCTTCGTCTTCTTCAAGACAACCTTCAGATTCAAATCCTATTCTACACTATTCCGCCTTTTTGAACAATGATTTTACTAATCTTTAAATAATTGCTTACTAGTTTAGCTATAGGTACAAAGTTAGCTTACATATGTACTTAACTTACGTGTGTAAGCTAACTTTGTACTTATAGTATCTCTGTATACTCTGTATACTTACGTATATTTTCAGTTTTCAAATAATTAAAATATATTTTTGTCACTTACCTTAAAGTAATAACAAGTCTTTCCTCTCCCAAAATCGGTTGTTGATGCCAGTTGTTCCACGCTTTTACCAATCTGTGCTGAATTTTATTCAGAATATAGGTAAATGTTTCAAGCCCCATACGCATATATGCGAACAAACGGTCCTCATGTTCCTTCAACTGAGGAAATAGATGGTGATATTCACCATACGCCGATCGTTCTTTATTTATAGGATGCACGCCGAACTTTCTTTTATTTTTTATCAATTTCAAGAACGGATTGTTCATTAACGCTTCATCATCTGATGAATCGGAAGACATATTGCATAAATAGAGAGTGACAGTGATGCTATGGTGCACTTCAACGCACCAGCCAGCACGCGGGTACCGGCGTTCGCTGTACGTACCCTAGCAGGTCTTCCAGCAGCTGGTTGCCGGCGCCGGAAATCGGAAACCGGCAACCTGCTTTCGTTATGTTTTGGGCCTTAGGGCGTTTGTCCACCGCCGCCGTCACCGGGACGTCACCGATAAACGATTTATTCTGGCCGAACGTGACGTCCCGATGATGACAATCGTTTGTCCACCGGAACCGAACTCGGCGCTCGTCAGGTTCAGTATGATCTTGCTGTTATCCAGAGTAGGCGCAATTTTGTGAAAATAAAGCGAAGGAGGATGGCTAAGTTAAACCGGAGGCAACTTATGCTTCTCCTTTTGTACGTTCGAAGGCGTAGGCGACGCAAGGCATTCTGGATTCATCCTTTAATACCTGAACGATACATCACAGGGTCGTTTTATGTACTTCACGACAAATTGCGGCAGGATGATAAGAAGTTCTTTAACTACTATAGGATGTCCACGAGTACGTTCGATTTCATTCTCTATCACATAAAAGATGCCATCACACTCCAAAACACAAACTACAGGGCATGCCACCAACTGAAATGTTGGCTGTAACTTTAAGGTAAGTACTGCAATATCGCAATTAGAAGACGCATGTCAAATTTCACTTTTCACGTTTTGACAGATTCTCACCCAATCAATTAGCACTAATGGTGATTGGCTGAAGACCTGTCAACTTTGGCAAGCGTCTTGTAATTGAGGTGGCGTGTAGTAAGAAAAGTAGTCAAACATACTAATAATAAGATGAATTTATTCACCTACAGATCATATAAATCTTGAGGAAATAATTCAGCGACAGACTGTATAACAACCAGTGGGGAATCTTGCTGGGATGACAACTGAGGGGTTTCTTGCTGGGTTGCTGGCTGAGGTAAAAGTTGTTAATTTTTCTCCTGGGGTGAAAAAGGACTCTCTCTAGGTGACGTAATTTGAGAATTGCTCAATGACGATGAAAGCCTGCGGTTTTTGAAACTGCGAAGCAATTGCATAACTTCGATTCTAAATTCAAACTTATCATCGTCGTTCAATTTTTTTACTGTTGGCAAGAGAGACATCATAAATGCACGGTCATCGTCAACTAAGTCAGATTCAGCAGGTGTTGCTTGTATAGTCTTTAGTATTTCTGCATCGACCGTATTGAGCCGCTTTGTTCCCGTTCGCTTCTTGGATTCCTGCGTGGATTTAGATGTGGATGGAAATGATTGGTCAAGGTGACTTGTTGATGACTGTTGGCTTTCAGGACGATCTTCAGAATCAGGTTGAGTTGGTATGCTTGAATCAGTTTCATCGGGTGTTACAGTCTTGAGTAGAAATTGTAGGTTATCACTGTAAACATTTTTTTTTTTGCGGCTTGTCCAGACTTTGTTTTGAGCGACTTTATAAATGTGTCTCTAATGTTACTCCATTTGCTCATCACAGCATTTGCTGAAATAAAAATCAAAATTGTCAAATTATAATTTCAAAGGTATAATAAAAGTTTAAAAGCAACAACTTTTTTTACAGATATCTTGCAAGTGGAAATACCTTTACCGATATGTCATACAGCTTTCAACTGGGTATCAAGACGGTAAACAGAATAGTGGCACAAGTATGTCACCAAATATGGACTATTTTAAGTGGTGAATTCTTGGCAACACCTACTACTGAGCGATGGTTACAAATAGGGGAAGGATTTAAAAAAAGAGCTAATTTTCCAAACTGCATCGGCTGCGTCGATGGAAAACACATACGAATTGAAAAATTTTCCAAATCTGGCACAATGAACTTTAATTATAAAGGGTATTTTTCCATTGTACTGCTGGCAGTAGTGGATTCCGATTACAGATTTGTATATGTTGATATCGGTTCCTCGGACTCCGCAATTTTTCAACGTACAAATTTTTATCAGCTACTGACTGAAGGGCGGTTGAACATACCTGCACCTGTTGCACTGCATCAGTCTCGAAATATTAGAATGCCACATGTCTTAGTAGGCGATGAAGCTTTCCAGCTCACTCAACATTTATTACGTCCTTTTGGCGGTAACCACTTAGACGTGAAAAAGCGGATATATAATTATCGACATTGTCGTGCACGAAGGTATGTTGAATGTGCATTCGGAATTATGGCCAATAAATGGCGAATATTTCATCGTCCTCTAAATGTAAATAAAAGTCTAAGCAAATCTATAGTAAAGGCATGCGTCGTTTTGCATAACATTGTGCGTGAAAAAGATGGCTACAGAAATGAAGATATGTTCATGCCTATTGGGCACGACGGGTTGACTAACGTGCCAAGGACAGGAAATGTACCACACGGAGGACGTACCGCTAATGACATTAGAAATAATTTTGCTGATTACTTTGTAAGCCCAGAAGGTTCTTTACCTTGGCAGATGAATAAAATATAAACTTGTAATTAGTTAAACACAATAAAATAACGTATACTTACTAATTTCCTCTTTGGTTTTCTGGTCCATATCCTCAAAGTCTGGCTCCAGAAAGACACAAACATCGTGCCAAGCATTTTTTCTCAAAATTTTGTTTTTCGACACGTCCTTGGTCTTATACCACAAACATACTTTGCTTTCTATAACATCTATTAATGAATAGATATCGTATTTAATTTTTTTGGCTATTTTTACTACGATATGATATGCAAAATGGTGTAAATATGTAAACAAAACAAACCGGGGGAACAACACAGTGCGTCACGTCAGCGAGTGGACAAAATCAAATGTATTTTGTATTGCCAGTACATCGGCCCGTCAAAATCTCGGGACGAGTTTTGCCGGTAGCGCCGAACTAGCAGAAACTTCGGCGACCGGGATGACGGCGCACGGGTAACGGTCTTGCGGTGGACATGCGGCCATTAGTAAAGTATTTACCACTACTTCGGCGCCGTCATCTCGTTCTCGGTGACGTCTCGGTGACGGCGGCGGTGGACAAACGCCCTTTAGGGTACTTTTGCCCTAAAAGGTTACTTAAGGGAGATATTCTCTCAAAACTTTTTCAACAATTGAAATGAGTGAATAACTCGGTTATTTGAAAAAATATCAATAAAGTATAATAAGGTAAAGTTGTAGGGAATTTTATTCTCTACCAGACTGTATTAGGGTATTTTTGCCCTAAAAGGTCATATAAGGGAGATATTCTCTCAAAACTTTTTCAAAAATTGAATAGAGTGAATAACTCGGTTATTTGAAAGAATATTAAAAAAGTATAATAAGGTAAAGTTGTAGGGAATTTTGTTCTCTACCAGACTGCATTAGGGTACTTTTGCCCTAAAAGGTCATTTAAGGGAGATATTCCCTCAAAACTTTTTCAAAAATTGAATAGAGTGAATAACTCGGTTATTTGAAAGAATATCAAAAAAGTATAATAAGGTAAAGTTGTAGGGAATTTCATTCCCTACCAGACTGCATTAGAGTACTTTGGCTCTAAAAGGTCATTTAAGGAAGATATTTCCTCAAAACTTTTTCAAAAATTGAATAGAGTGAATAACTCGGTTATTTGAAAAAATATCAAAAATATGTATAAAGGCAAAGTTGTAGGGAATTTTATTCTCTACCAGACTGTATTAAGGTACTTTTGCCCTAAAAGGTTACCTAAGGGAGATATTCCCTCAAAACTTTATCAACAATTGAAATGAGTGAATAACTCGGTTATTTGAAAGAATATCAAAAAAGTGTAATAAGATAAAGTTGTAGGGAATTTTATTCCCTACCAGACTGCATTAGAGTACTTTTGCCCTAAAAGGTCATTTAAGGAAGATATTTCCTCAAAACTTTTTCAAAAATTTAACAGAGTGAATAACTCGGTTATTTGAAAAAATATGAAAAATATGTATAAAGGTAAAGTTGTAGGGAATTTTATTTTATTCCTTACCAGACTGCATTAGGGTACTTTTGCCCTAAAAGGTCATTTAAGGGAAATATTCCCTCAAGTTTTTCAAAAATTGAAATGAGTGAATAACTCGGTTATTTGAAAGAATATCAAAAAAGTATAATAAGGTAAAGTTGTAGGGAATTCTATTCCCTACCAGACTGCATTAGGGTACTTTTGCCCTAAAAGGTCATTTAAGGGAAATATTCCCTCAAAAGTTTGTAACGAAGTTACGAATATTTTTCTGTTTGGTTTATTAAGCCGTCCGTTAGTACCGTTGGATTTGCGGCGATATGCAGATAAGGGATCTATTAATAGAAGCCGTTTAGTACAGTAACCAGTGTTAGTACGTGGCCAAAATACGATAAGCCGTATTATTAAGTTATTATATTTTCTCAGGTTTGGCCAGTCCGATTTTTACCATTCTTGTTGGAAACCATTGGTAGTATTACAGGGTTTACAACAATGCTGCAGTATGATAGCGCGTAATAGGAAATTAGTGGTTTACGACTTTCCTTGTAATTATAATTCGCGAGTTGACGTAGCTGGCTAGGTTGGCCGAAGCGTACCGTTTTCCTGCAGTACTGCGTTTCGGTACGCGTCACTCGAGTAAGGCCGTGTTTCCCACTACCCGAAAGTGGGGAATCAGACTGTCTATAAAACTGGCGTGCGCCGCCAGTTCGTTCTCTGTTGAGATCGCTGGCTCCCCCGAGCAACATCTCAACCTTCCAGCAGCACCGCCGCATCCCAGTAAGTATACCTGTTTAGTGGCTAGCCCTCCTAGTGCACTGTGTACCTGTTATTTGAACACCGAGGCTGGCTAGACCGGGTGTTCGTTCCTTGTTTACTCCAACCCTGTACCGCCGTTTGTTGTAGCGTCGTGGTTCGCTAGACCGGGCGCTGCTGTAACGTTCACGTCACCTGTTTTCATTGCAAACGCTACATGGTTCGCTAGACCGGGCGTTTGCACCATTAGACCCAGTCCGGCCCTTTTACTTCAGTAGCATCGTGGCTCGCTAGACCGGGTGCTACGCCATAGTTCCGGCATTGTAGGTTTCTGTACAAACACTACATGGTTCGCTAGACCGGGTGTTTGTATACTTTTCCCCGATAGGCCAATTTCCGGCCCTAGTTCACTCTGTAGCGTCGAGGTTCGCTAGACCGGGCGCTACACGATAGTTCCATCTTCAACACAAACGCTACATGGTTCGCTAGACCGGGCGTTTGTGTCATTTAGTAGTCCGGCCGTACTTCCTGGCCCTGTCTTTTGTTGACTACGCTACATGGTTCGCTAGACCGGGCGTAGGAGGCAAGTTTCTAGATCCCGTTGCCAACAAGAACCACTACAAGGCTCGTATAGACCGGGTGGTTCAGTAATACCCTGTTACAACTCTTTTACCGACCCGTGACACCGTAACTTTATTTGCACTAGGACGGTTAATTGCTTAGTTGTAAACGTAGACCTGCATTGACCCTGTAATTAACTTTGATTCACTTTGTACCTGTAACATTCATTGCACTGCGTGGCTTTTTTTTAACTTTCTGCATTATACCGTTGACCTGTTTTGCATCGCATCCGACCCGTACCGTAACTAAGTTGCACACTCTCACTCTCGTTCTTGTTTAATTAAGGGGAGGGGGGATTTAAGATACGCTTGTTTGCATAAGTATTTGCTTTAGTTAAGTTTGCTGGCATTTTAAGTTAACCACAGAGAATATACGTTAGTTGATTGGTACTTTTGGCTTTTATTTGCGTTGTCACGAACTGAACCACTGTTACCACAGATTGTCGGGAACCTTGTCTCCAGCTGTTTAAAAGCTACCAAGGCATACGAATTGTGTTTCCTGGTTCACATTTCGAAAACTCTAAATACTTTCTTAAAACCAGGTGGCGCCCGAGGCAATTCTCATTAACTTTTGTTCTAGAACATACTTTAATTCGAACTCCCGAATAAATAGCGTCACAAGTTTTTCAAAAATTGAAATGAGTGAATAACTCGGTTATTTGAAAGAATATCAAAAAAGTATAAGGTAAAGTTGTAGAAAATTTTATTCACTACCAGACTGCATTAGGGTATTTTTGCCCTAAAAGGTTATTTAAGGGAAATATTCCTTCAAAACTTTTTCAAAAATTGAAATGAGTGAATAACTCGGTTATTTGAAAAAATATCAAAAAAGTATAATAAGGTAAAGTTGTAGGGAATTTCATTCCCTACCAGACTGCATTAGGGTACTTTTGCCCTAAAAGGTTATTTAAGGGAAATATTCCTTCAAAACTATTTCAAAAATTGAAATGAGTGAATAACTCGGTTATTTGAAAAAATATCAAAAAAGTATAATAAGGTAAAGTTGTAGGGAATTTTATTCCCTACCAGACTGCATTAGGGTACTTTTGCCCTAAAAGGTTATTTAAGGGAAATATTCCTTCAAAACTTTTTCAAAAATTGAAATGAGTGAATAACTCGGTTATTTGAAAAAATATCAAAAAAGTATAATAAGGTAAAGTTGTAGGGAATTTTATTCCCTACCAGACTGCATTAGGGTACTTTTGCCCTAAAAGGTTATTTAAGGGAAATATTCCTTCAAAACTTTTTCAAAAATTGAAATGAGTGAATAACTCGGTTATTTGAAAAAATATCAAAAAAGTATAATAAGGTAAAGTTGTAGGGAATTTCATTCCCTACCAGACTGCATTAGGGTACTTTTGCCCTAAAAGGTCATTTAAGGGAAATATTCCTTCAAAACTTTTTCAAAAATTGAAATGAGTGAATAACTCGGTTATTTGAAAAAATATCAAAAATATGTATAAAGGTAAAGTTGTAGGGAATTTTATTCTCTACCAGACTGTATTAGGGTACGTTTGCCCTAAAAGGTTACTTAAGGGAGATATACCCTCAAAACTTTTTCAAAAATTGAATAGAGTGAATAACTCGGTTATTTAAAAGAATATCAAAATAGTATAATAAGGTAAAGTTGTAGGGAATATTATTCTCTACCAGACTGTATTAGAGTACTTTTGCCCTAAAAGGTTACTTAAGGGAGATATTCCTTCAAAACTTTTTCAAAAATTGAAATGAGTGAATAACTCGGTTATTTGAAAGAATATCAAAAAAGTAAAATAAGGTAAAGTTGTAGGGAATTTCATTACCTACCAGACTGCATTAGAGTACTTTTGCCCTAAAAGGTCATTTAAGGAAGATATTTCCTCAAAACTTTTTCAAAAATTGAATAGAGTGAATAACTCGGTTATTTGAAAGAATATCAAAAAAGTATAATAAGGTAAAGTTGTAGGGAATTTTATTCCCTACCAGACTGCATTAGGGTACTTTTGCCCTAAAAGGTCATTTAAGGGAAATATTCCCTCAAAAGTTTTTCAAAAATTGAAATGAGTGAATAACTCGGTTATTTGAAAGAATATCAAAAAAGTATAATAAGGTAAAGTTGTAGGGAATTTGATTATCTACCAGACTGCATTAGAGTACTTTGGCTCTAAAAGGTCATTTAAGGAAGATATTTCCTCAAAACTTTTTCAAAAATTGAATAGAGTGAATAACTCGGTTATTTGAAAAAATATCAAAAATATGTATAAAGGTAAAGTTGTAGGGAATTTTATTCTCTACCAGACTGTATTAAGGTACTTTTGCCCTAAAAGGTTACCTAAGGGAGATATTCCCTCAAAACTTTATCAACAATTGAAATGAGTGAATAACTCGGTTATTTGAAAGAATATCTAAAAAGTGTAATAAGATAAAGTTGTAGGGAATTGTATTCCCTACCAGACTGCATTAGAGTACTTTTGCCCTAAAAGGTCATTTAAGGAAGATATTTCCTCAAAACTTTTTCAAAAATTTAACAGAGTGAATAACTCGGTTATTTGAAAAAATATGAAAAATATGTATAAAGGTAAAGTTGTAGGGAATTTTATTTTATTCCTTACCAGACTGCATTAGGGTACTTTTGACCTAAAAGGTCATTTAAGGGAAATATTCCCTCAAGTTTTTCAAAAATTGAAATGAGTGAATAACTCGGTTATTTGAAAGAATATCAAAAAAGTATAATAAGGTAAAGTTGTAGGGAATTTTATTCCCTACCAGACTGCATTAGGGTACTTTTGCCCTAAAAGGTCATTTAAGGGAAATATTCCCTCAAAAGTTTTTCAAAAATTGAAATGAGTGAATAACTCGGTTATTTGAAAGAATATCAAAAAAGTATAAGGTAAAGTTGTAGAGAATTTTATTCACTACCAGACTGCATTAGGGTATTTTTGCCCTAAAAGGTTATTTAAGGGAAATATTCCTTCAAAACTTTTTCAAAAATTGAAATGAGTGAATAACTCGGTTATTTGAAAAAATATCAAAAAAGTATAATAAGGTAAAGTTGTAGGGAATTTCATTCCCTACCAGACTGCATTAGAGTACTTTTGCCCTAAAAGGTCATTTAAGGGAAATATTCCTTCAAAACTTTTTCAAAAATTGAAATGAGTGAATAACTCGGTTATTTGAAAAAATATCAAAAAAGTATAATAAGGTAAAGTTGTAGGGAATTTCATTACCTACCAGACTGCATTAGAGTACTTTTGCCCTAAAAGGTCATTTAAGGAAAATATTTCCTCAAAACTTTTTCAAAAATTGAATAGAGTGAATAACTCGGTTATTTGAAAGAATATCAAAGAAGTATAATAAGGTAAACTTGTAGGGAATTTTATTCCCTACCAGACTGCATTAGGGTACTTTTGCCCTAAAAGGTCATTTAAGGGAAATATTCCCTCAAAAGTTTTTCAAAAATTGAAATGAGTGAATAACTCGGTTATTTGAAAGAATATCAAAAAAGTATAAGGTAAAGTTGTGGAGAATTTTATTCACTACCAGACTGCATTAGGGTATTTTTGCCCTAAAAGGTTATTTAAGGGAAATATTAAATAATATCAAAAATATGTATAAAGGTAAAGTTGTAGGGAATTTTATTCTCTACCAGACTGTATTAGGGTACTTTTGCCCTAAAAGGTTACTTAAGGGAGATATTCCCTCAAAACTTTATCAACAATTGAAATGAGTGAATAACTCGGTTATTTGAAAGAATATCAAAAAAGTATAATAAGGTAAAGTTGTAGGGAATTTCATTCCCTACCAGACTGCATTAGGGTACTTTTGCCCTAAAAGGTCATTTAAGGAAGATATTTCCTCAAAACTTTTTCAAAAATTGAAATGAGTGAATAACTCGGTTATTTGAAAGAATATCAAAAAAGTATAATAAGGTAAAGTTGTAGGGAATTTTATTCTCTACCAGACTGTATTAGGGTACTTTTGCCCTAAAAGGTTAATTAAGGGAGATATTCCCTCAAAACTTTATCAACAATTGAAATGAGTGAATAACTCGGTTATTTGAAAGAATATCAAAAAAGTATAATAAGGTAAAGTTGTAGGGAATTTTATACCCTACCAGACTGCATTAGGGTACTTTTGCCCTAAAAGGTCATTTAAGGGAAATATTCCCTCAAAAGTTTTTCAAAAATTGAAATGAGTGAATAACTCGGTTATTTGAAAGAATATCAAAAAAGTATAAGGTAAAGTTGTAGGGAATTTTATTCACTACCAGACTGCATTAGGGTATTTTTGCCCTAAAAGGTTATTTAAGGGAAATATTCCTTCAAAACTTTTTCAAAAATTGAAATGAGTGAATAACTCGGTTATTTGAAAAAATATCAAAAAAGTATAATAAGGTAAAGTTGTAGGGAATTTCATTCCCTACCAGACTGCATTAGGGTACTTTTGCCCTAAAAGGTCATTTAAGGGAAATATTCCTTCAAAACTTTTTCAAAAATTGAAATGAGTGAATAACTCGGTTATTTGAAAAAATATCAAAAATATTGTAACATAGACATTACACTAGGTGCCGTTACCTTAAGTTGCCCCGGTCTCCCCCAGTACCATGTTTGTGTCAGCAAGATTGGAGAATTGGGGTCATGATGTGAGTATAAATACTGTACCAAAAGCACGTACAGATCACTGATCTCTGGGTTAGTCTGGGTACGCCTATTGTGCAACTTAACGTGGAGCAGTAGGTGACCAAGTGCCACACCCTAGATCAGCCCTAGCAAAGGAAATAGTGTGGGCGCGCAGCTTAAGTTGCCGTTCCAGCTTACCTCCCTTTGTTAGGTTTTTCACGTCTTTACCGGCTCGGTGAATGCCCTCGGACCTAAGTCTAGGGTTCATTCACCACCGCTAAAGCGCTGCCCTCCGTGTATCTTCAGCCTAGCCAGTTCACATCATGCTCCCAGCCGTCTTGGCCATCCGGGGGTAAAATTACCGACTAGTCATTAAGGCACTATTACTTAATAAAGTGGGTTACCTGTGGAATCCTGCGTATTCTTCCCCCTCAACCAACCCTGAACGTGACAATATGTATAAAGGTAAAGTTGTAGGGAATTTTATTCTCTACCAGACTGTATTAGGGTACTTTTGCCCTAAAAGGTTACTTAAGGGAGATATACTCTCAAAACTTTTTCAAAAATTGAATAGAGTGAATAACTCGGTTATTTAAAAGAATATCAAAATAGTATAATAAGGTAAAGTTGTAGGGAATTTTATTCTCTACCAGACTGTATTAGGGTACTTTTGCCCTAAAAGGTTAATTAAGGGAGATATTCCCTCAAAACTTTATCAACAATTGAAATGAGTGAATAACTCGGTTATTTGAAAGAATATCAAAAAAGTATAATAAGGTAAAGTTGTAGGGAATTTCATTACCTACCAGACTGCATTAGAGTACTTTTGCCCTAAAAGGTCATTTAAGGAAGATATTTCCTCAAAACTATTTCAAAAATTGAATAGAGTGAATAACTCGGTTATTTGAAAGAATATCAAAAAAAGTATAATAAGGTAAAGTTGTAGGGAATTTTATTCTCTACCAGACTGCATTAGGGTACTTTTGCCCTAAAAGGTTACTTAAGGGAGATATTTCCTCAAAACTTTTTCCAAAATTGAATAGAGTGAATAACTCGGTTATTTGAAAAAATATCAAAAAAAGTGTAATAAGGTGGTGTTGTAGGGAATTTTATTCTCTACCACCCTGCATTAGAGTACTTTGGCTCTAAAAGGTCATTTAAGGAAGATATTTCCTCAAAACTTTTTCAAAAATTGAATAGAGTGAATAACTCGGTTATTTGAAAAAATATGAAAAATATGTATAAAGGTAAAGTTGTAGGGAATTTTATTTTATTCCTTACCAGACTGCATTAGGGTACTTTTGCACTAAAAGGTCATTTAAGGGAAATATTCCCTCAAGTTTTTCAAAAATTGAAATGAGTGAATAACTCGGTTATTTGAAAGAATATCAAAAAAGTATAATAAGGTAAAGTTGTAGGGAATTTTATTCCCTACCAGACTGCATTAGGGTACTTTTGCCCTAAAAGGTCATTTAAGGGAAATATTCCTTCAAAACTTGTTCAAAAATTGAAATGAGTGAATAACTCGGTTATTTGAAAAAATATCAAAAATATGTATAAAGGTAAAGTTGTAGGGAATTTTATTCTCTACCAGACTGTATTAGGGTACTTTTGCCCTAAAAGGTTACTTAAGGGAGATATTCCCTCAAAACTTTATCAACAATTGAAATGAGTGAATAACTCGGTTATTTGAAAGAATATCAAAAAATTATAATAAGGTAAAGTTGTAGGGAATTTCATTCCCTACCAGACTGCATTAGAGTACTTTGGCTCTAAAAGGTCATTTAAGGAAGATATTTCCTCAAAACTTTTTCAAAAATTGAATAGAGTGAATAACTCGGTTATTTGAAAAAATATCAAAAATATGTATAAAGGTAAAGTTGTAGGGAATTTTATTCTCTACCAGACTGTATTAAGGTACTTTTGCCCTAAAAGGTTACCTAAGGGAGATATTCCCTCAAAACTTTATCAACAATTGAAATGAGTGAATAACTCGGTTATTTGAAAGAATATCAAAAAAGTGTAATAAGATAAAGTTGTAGGGAATTTTATTTTATTCCTTACCAGACTGCATTAGGGTACTTTTGCCCTAAAAGGTCATTTAAGGGAAATATTCCCTCAAAAGTTTTTCAAAAATTGAAATGAGTGAATAACTCGGTTATTTGAAAGAATATCAAAAAAGTATAATAAGGTAAAGTTGTAGAGAATTTTATTCACTACCAGACTGCATTAGGGTATTTTTGCCCTAAAAGGTTATTTAAGGGAAATATTCCTTCAAAACTTTTTCAAAAATTGAAATGAGTGAATAACTCGGTTATTTGAAAAAATATCAAAAATATGTATAAAGGTAAAGTTGTAGGGAATTTTATTCTCTACCAGACTGCATTAGGGTACTTTTGCCCTAAAAGGTCATTTAAGGAAAATATTCCTTCAAAACTTTTTCAAAAATTGAAATGAGTGAATAACTCGGTTATTTGAAAGAATATCAAAAAAGTATAATAAGGTAAAGTTGTAGGGAATTTCATTCCCTACCAGACTGCATTAGAGTACTTTGGCTCTAAAAGGTCATTTAAGGAAGATATTTCCTCAAAACTTTTTCAAAAATTGAATAGAGTGAATAACTCGGTTATTTGAAAAAATATCAAAAATATGTATAAAGGTAAAGTTGTAGGGAATTTTATTCTCTACCAGACTGTATTAAGGTACTTTTGCCCTAAAAGGTTACCTAAGGGAGATATTCCCTCAAAACTTTATCAACAATTGAAATGAGTGAATAACTCGGTTATTTGAAAAAATATCAAAATAGCGTAATAAGGTAATGTTGTAGGGAATTTTATTCTCTACCACCCTGCATTAGGGTACTTTTGCCCTAAAAGGTTACTTAAGGCAGATATTTCGTCAAAACTTTTTCAAAAATTGAAATGAGTGAATAACTCGGTTATTTGAAAAAATATCAAAAATATGTATAAAGGTAAAGTTGTAGGGAATTTTATTCTCTACCAGACTGCATTAGGGTACTTTTGCCCTAAAAGGTCATTTAAGGAAAATATTCCTTCAAAACTTTTTCAAAAATTGAAATGAGTGAATAACTCGGTTATTTGAAAGAATATCAAAAAAGTATAATAAGGTAAAGTTGTAGGGAATTTCATTCCCTACCAGACTGCATTAGAGTACTTTGGCTCTAAAAGGTCATTTAAGGAAGATATTTCCTCAAAACTTTTTCAAAAATTGAATAGAGTGAATAACTCGGTTATTTGAAAAAATATCAAAAATATGTATAAAGGTAAAGTTGTAGGGAATTTTATTCTCTACCAGACTGTATTAAGGTACTTTTGCCCTAAAAGGTTACCTAAGGGAGATATTCCCTCAAAACTTTATCAACAATTGAAATGAGTGAATAACTCGGTTATTTGAAAAAATATCAAAATAGCGTAATAAGGTAATGTTGTAGGGAATTTTATTCTCTACCACCCTGCATTAGGGTACTTTTGCCCTAAAAGGTTACTTAAGGCAGATATTTCGTCAAAACTTTTTCCAAAATTGAATAGAGTGAATAACTCGGTTATTAGAAAAAATGTCAAAAATATGTATAAAGGTAAAGTTGTAGGGAATTTTATTCCTTACCAGATTGCATTAGGGTACATTTGCTCTAAAAGGTCATTTAAGGGAGATATTCGATCAAAACTTTTTCAAAAATTGAAATGAGTGAATAACTTGGTTATTTGAAAAAATATCAAAAAAGAGTTATAAGGTAAAATTGTAAGGAATTTTATTCTCTACCAGACTGTATTAGGGTACTTTTGCCCTAAAAGGTCATTGAAGGAAAATATTCCCTCAAAACTTTTTCATAAATTGAAATGAGTGAATAACTCGGTTATTTGAAAAAATATCAAAAATATGTAAAAAGGTAAAGTTGTAGGGAATTTTATTCCTTACCAGATTGCATTAGGGTACTTTTGCTCTAAAAGGTCATTTAAGAGAGATATTCGCTCAAAACTTTTTCAAAAATTGAAATGAGTGAATAACTTGGTTATTTGAAAAAATATCAAAAAAGAGTTATAAGGTAAAATTGTAGGGAGTTTTATTCTCGACCAGACTGCATTAGGGTACTTTTGCAATAAAAGGTCATTAAGGGAGATATTCCCTCAAAACTTTTTCAAAAATTGAGTAGAGTGAATAACTCGGTTATTTGAAAAAATATCAAAAAAGTGTAATAAGGTAATGTTGTACGGAATTTTTTTCCCTACCAGACTCCATTAGGGTACTTTTGCCCTAAAAGGTCATTTAAGGGAGAAATTCCTTCAAAACTTTTTCAAAAATTGAATAGAGTGAGTAACTCGGTAATTTGAAAAAATAACAAAAATATGTATAAAGGTAAAGTTGTAGGGCATTTTATTCCTTACCAGATTGCATTAGGGTACTTTTGCCCTAAAAGGTCATTTAAGGAAGATATTCCCTCAAAACTTTTTTAAAAATTGAAATGAGTGAATAACTCGGTTATTTGAAAGAATATCAAAAAAGTGTAATAAGGTTATGTTGTAGGGAATTTTATTCCCTACCAGACTGCATTAGGGTACTTTTGCCCTAAAAGGTCATTTAAGGGAGAAATTCCTTCAAAACTTTTTCAAAAATTGAATAGAGTGAGTAACTCGGTAATTTGAAAAAATAACAAAAATATGTATAAAGGTAAAGTTGTAGGGCATTTTATTCCTTACCAGATTGCATTAGGGTACTTTTGCCCTAAAAGGTCATTTAAGGGAAATATTTCCTCAAAACTATTTCAAAAATTGAAATGCGTGAATAACTCGGGTATTTGAAAAATATCAAAAAAGTATAATAAAGTAAAGTTGTAGGGAATTTTATTCTCTACCAGACTGCAGTAGGGTACTATTGCCCTAAAAGGTTACTTAAGGCAGATATTCCCTCAAAACTTTTTCAAAAATTGAAATGAGTGAATAACTCGGTTATTTGAAAAAATATCAAAAATATGTAAAAAGGTAAAGTTGTCCAGTTGTTTGGATTATTTTTCCATTTGTTTTGTAGTTGTATAAGTCTGTCTGTTATTTTGGTCATGTTTGTACGTTCGTAAAAAAGAATAAATAAATTGATTCGGTCGTCTTCATTAAATATTTCCAAGCAAAGCCCATGTATTCTTAAAGAACTTAGCTACAAAGTAAGTAAGTTAGGTAGAGACATTGAACGAGGTTATAAATGCAACGTACCAGATTTTTGGTCGGTGGCTGCTGATAAAGTATCTTTATCACGTTCTCAATTTATTTTCTTTGCATTATGTGGGTAGTAACTCAAAATTATTACTAAATAAACTCCTTTTAAATGTTTTGATTAGAGAATGACGGACCGCGATTTGTTATTATTTTAAAAGGTAGGTCGCACTGCGGCAGGTGAATTTTTCTTAACGACCAATTGGTGCGTGATTTTAAATTTCACAATTTTAGTGCCGTTGTGCATCTTAATGGTCAAACCTACGGTATTGAAAAAATTACAGGTTAATAGCCGAAAATACGCTTGACTTTCTAAACGGGAGGCAGAGTGTAAAACTTTAAAACAGATTGTAATACCATAGAGTTTAAATAGGGATTTAAAACCAAGCGAGCAAGGCCCTAAGTAAGGTATGGAGAAGGTATCTTGTCTCAGTGTTATGTTCTTTCACTATGAGATTCCTGTTGACAAACTTTTTAAAGTGGTTATAGTACATTTTGTTGACCAAACCTACAGGGAAGCCATTGCTGGTAGCTACAGTTCTGATCCAGGAGAGTTCTTTATTAAAGTTAGGCCCTGACAGGGGTATGTTAAATAGTCTGTAGAAAAAGCAATTCAGGGATGCAGTTTTTTGGGAAAAGGGGTGATTTGAGAAGAAGAGAATAATACTATCCGTGCTAGTAGGTTTGTGGTATATTGAGAAATCGATCTTGTTAACTCTAGAAATCAACATGTCAAGAAACGGTAATGATTGCGAATACTCCATTTCCATGGTGAACGTAACGTAGAGTCATGTAAGCTATTGAGAAAGTCAAAAAATTTGGTAAGTGCCATCAAAAATACAGAAGATATCGTCAACGTATCTCCTGTAGAAAATAGTTTTTGAAAATAAAGAAGATCTATTAAGGGAGAATTCGGTGTGACATAAAAATCTCTGATAGAAGAGGAGAGAGCCCTGAACCCATGGCTAGGCCACCAGTCTGAGGATAAAATTTATCTTTAAACTGAAAAAAGTTTTCATAAATAACAAGTGAAACCAAAGCAATTATATTATTAACGAGAGGTGGGGGAAGATTGCCGGGTTGGGAGAGGATATTCTCTAGGAGAAGAATGCATTTTGTGGGGGTATACTAGGGAACATGTTGTTTACATCGAATGAGACCATGAGTTCAGAAACGGGTACATCAATATCTTTGAGTTGATCGCAAACTCAGTAGAGTTCTTAATTGCATATTTACTTTTAAAGTTAGAAGAAAGCAAAATAAAGTCATTCAGCCATTCCGCTAAGCGGTGACATGGCGAGTTGCAAAAAGAGACCACCCGTCTGATTAGCGTATTCAACTTGTGGATTTTAGGTAGTCCATATAGTTTAGGGACTGAAGGGTTAACAGGAAGGAGTCTGTACTTATTTCAGTTCAAATAGGAAAGGGTTGTATTGATGACTGATTTAAACTTAGAGAGAAACTTGTCAAGAGGGGCTGAAGATAAAACCTGGAATGAAGAAGTGTTCAAAAAGTCAAAAACTTTTGTGTCATACCACATATATGTGATATATCCATCACCACAACGCAGTTACCCTTGTCCGCTCTAGTTATTATAAGGTCATTGTCTTTGATTTTACGTAGTAGAGACATAAGATTTTTGTTGAGATTTGAGGAAAATGGTGTTGATGTGTGTTTGGTAAGTTGGCGGTGGTATTTGTTTAGATAAAAAGCACATGAGGAGCGCAGAGCGCCATGTGCTGTTTCAGGAAGGCCTCTAGAGATGGCGTTCTCTATGTTTGCAGCCAGGATCTGTAAGTCCAATACTCTCGGTTGAAAGTTGTAGTTGAATTTCAAACCCATGTTCAGAATCTCGAGATCAGAATTAGAGAGAGTGTAATGGGACAAGTTGACGGTGCGGCAACCCATCCTTTCTTCCCAAGCATCCGTTCGCCCTTTCCATCGCCGCACCCTCAACTTGTCCAATTACACTATTTCTAATTCTATATTCTATATAATATTTTTGATGGCACTTTGGATGAACTTAACAAATTTTTTGACCATCTTAATACCTTACATGACTGTATTACGTTCACCATGGAACTGGAGTATTCGCAATGATAACCGTTTCTTGACATAATGATTTCTAGAGTAATCAACAAGATCGATTTCTCAATATACCATAAACCTACTAGCACGGATGGTCATCGGATCATTCCCTTCTTCTCAAATCACTCCTGTTTCTAAAAAACTGCTTCCCTGAATTACTTTTTCCACAGACTATTTAACATACCCCTGTCAGAGCCTAACTTTAATAAAGAACTCTCCTGGATCAGAACTGTAGCTACCAACACTGACTTCCCTGTAGGTTTGAACAACAAAAATCCCAAAAGAGAGAGTTTTAAAAATTTTATCAACAACCAGAATTTGAACATCAGTTACATGAAATCACTCTTTTCTTGCCACCTGCGCCTAACAACCACGACTTCAATGTTGAGGAAGGCTTCAAAGCTCTCCATTTCTGCGATAAAGGCAACTTCTTGGACCTTTTGGAGGCTCTTGAAATCAATAGAGCCTCTTCTAACGACAATGTAGTTTGCCTCAATGACCAACTTAGACACAGCTCTACCCCGTTCTTCCGATCCCTCAATTTCTAGATTCCACAGACACTCCTCCCATTTTACTGTGCAGGACTTTTGACTTGACCCTTTTGACCTGTTCGTAGTTAATTTCCATTGTATGACATATTATCTAACATTAGAACTATAAAAAAAATTACCTTTATTTCGATGAAATCTGTTGGCATTTATACTATTGCGCCTCTCGTTCATAAGTTTTTATTTATTTAACTAACCATGTCATAATTTATGTAACCTTTCTAATTTATTTTTAGTTGATTTGTTTATATCGTAGTAGTTTAATAAAGTGGACCAACTACACCTGTATTGTCACATGTCACTCGTCAACTGTCTGTCATTCCCTGTTTTTCGGTTTTTCTGGGAAATTTTAAGGTTTTAATTTTTCTAATTTGGCAATATAGTGCTGCCCCCTGGACCTCCGGTTCCTGTAATCTGCCCTTGATAGCCTGTACGGAACCATTATCCGCACTTCACGTCCTGCTGCACCTAAAACATGACGCCCTGACCTGCCCTGTCTGACCACGCCGCCATCATGAAATTATTTTTTTAAATGTTACTGTTTAACGTTTTAACTTTGTGTTTTCTGTAAACGTCCACCGCGGTTCTTGTTATGTGACGTCCCTTACGTGGTCTACTTGGTCTCCAATTTTGGTAAGGATACAATTTCACCCTTTCATTACCGATTTGACACCCCCTATTTACAAGTTTTCAGTGCGTTCTTTACTTCTACTCATGCCATTTTCCCTGTGTAGAATAAACAAAACAGCCAGGACTGTGACTCTACTTAAGGTAGGCTTCCATGTTCTTAGTTTAATAAGTAATTAACATACTGTATATTTTATAGCCTCTGAAGATGGGTGTCTAAATACACTCGAAACATGTCAGGCCATAACAACTTAACAAATACTTTGTGGAGATCGACTTTGAGTTTAGCTTTCACTTAATTTATGAGATCTACTTACGCCATTTGAAAGCGATTTGATTGAGACAAAACACCTATAGCGAGAAAACCATATATTTTTTAGCGATAATTATTGTTGTGTCAATAAAAATCAGCGCTATTTTGAATATGATAAATTTTTAAATGCTTTAAAAAAATCTGATCAAGTAATTTTAAGTATTTTTTACATTCTCTGCCCAAATTTGTTTTTGAATGAACAACTTAAAATACTACTTACTCATATTGTCGCAGATTCCAACATTTACATACCTATCGTACTATACACCGAATAATCGTGTATGTCAGCAAGTCTGGTAGGAATCTGGGTCAATCGACGAGTATTTATTCAGCAAGGCTGGCCATCTAAAATCACTGGTCTCCGGGTTGGTCGGCGAGTAACATTCCTTAACTTGAAGTGGTGGGTCGGCTCGCTACCCTCTTAGGATCCCAGGCTGATAAGAGAAGGGTTCTCTCGCAACTTGAAGTGACCGTTATAACCCTTAACCCTGTCAGTTGTTCACTTGGTCTTTTGGTCACATCGCACAAGAACACCTTTGCGTGCCCCTTTACGGTGTAGCTGAAGGACTAAAACCCAACTCACCCTCCCCGAACTCTCATGCGCTCTACGACGTTTACGGCCGTGTTGGCCCTTCTTTTCTGGGGTAAGAATAACCCCTCTTAAGTGTGTGTTTTACATCGTTTATAATAAATAAGGCTTACCTGTAACCAGAATTGTTTCTCTACCATCCCTCACTACGCACCCCTAAACGTGACATGGTGGAGGCGCCGGGTGTGTCTACCAATATGAAGATTAATAGACGGGGATTGAACGGAGCGCCTCCACCATGTCACGTTTAGGGGTGCGTAGTGAGGGATGGTAGAGAAACAACTCTGGTTGTCTCAACGAGTTGCGCGCCCTCTAGACGGACAATAGACCAGGGAACCATGTTTCATGAAGCAAATAACATACACTAGATAGGATACTGTTTTTTTTAATCTTTATTAATTATAGGCTAGTAATACACATGGACAACGGGGCGGCGAAGTCGAGGAGTAAAAGTAAGCAGGCAAAGCTGCCCACAGAAGGGTCCCTCTCGTAGGGTCACATGACCGGTCGGCAGACTGGGAGGCCAATCCCCCGGAGCAACCCGGAACACATAGACCTCCACGGTGGTGCACTGAAAGGCAAATTCAACATCAGACTCAAAAACCCACAGGCAACCAATAGACCTTAGGCAAGTCCGGACAAACTTTCTGTAACAGGGAGTTCACCCGACCCTTAACACGGCGTGGACTACAGGGGAACCCTTGATAAGCTAGGAAAAGAAGAAAAAGAAGTGGAACACATAAGAGTGGGAAATTTGAAAACTTACCGGTACACTGCATTTTTCGCACGTAGTACTCCTCGACGAACCAAATAATTATGGACATAGCTTAATGGATAAAATAGGTAGAAAGTAGGGTGCAAGCTAAGGGAAATTATATTTTAGTGGCATTTATTATTATTGTTTAAACATTACGAAACATGACAAACATTCATTTCTGCAGGCAGGCAAAAAACCACACTAAACCACAAGCGCCTCTAGCAGCATAAACAAGGACTCTCCGAGGAACGACACAGCGAACTACCCGAGCTTAGCTGGTAACTTCAGGCAAATGTGCCAGCTAACCGTAAGATGGCAGGGTACCACCACCTGCGAACTGAGTAACAGGTGCTCAGGTACCAGTCAAACAAAGTCCAACCCGGGCCTACCTCAACACCCAGCCGCTTGTCCAGGAACGATGCTACGTCATAAAATCAGTGAGCGTAGGATTTAGGGTATATTATTTTACAAATAAAGGCAGTGGCCACACCTCCTCGAGCAACATTCCCTAACTTGAAGTGGTGGGTCGGCTCGCTACCCTCTTAGGATCCCAGGCTGATAAGAGAAGGGTTCTCTCGCAACTTGATTGATTTGATTGACCGTACCGGCAACAATGACCTGTTTACCCGTTGCCCGACAACCGCCTATACAGTGCAGGCCAAAAGTTTAAATTTTCTCATTTTTATTCGTGTTTTACGATGAAAGGGCTCAAGTTAGAGATCTGAAAAAGATACAGAAAACTAGTCCGTGATAGGTACTACAACTTTCATTAATACGATTTTTCAATCAAATCAACCATACAGGCGCAAAAAAATCAAAACCGTTTTCCCATGTTAATCTCCTATGTCCAGGGTGCTCTTGGACACCTGGTATAATTAGCTCGTTTATTACAAGCCCCACAAACCACACTTATTTCATGTAACATGTAACAGAGCTGCATGATTACAATGCCTACAGAAATATAAATCGAAAGAGAAGAGAAAGAGAGAGAAAATTAAGAAAATTCTTTTCCTCCTCCTCTTTTTCGTGTAGTGTGACTAGCAGCTCCTCAAACGGAAAAAGTGGTATTGGGAAAAATAACTCTTGAGTACAATGACAGCTGTTTACTTCACATAGTTCCACACAAACTTGTGAAGATTTGGTTGTGTGCAACGCAAACATTGAGCTAGCGTCACAGCGATTTTCCTTTTCCAAAATTTTATTCCATGCCTGCACCGTTTCAAACACCGACACTTGGAGCAAATTAGGGACTCTATCTAATACAAAATCTTCTTTCTTGTTTTTGTTGATTGTCCGTCCGTCCGTATCCTAAGCGATACGTCTTTAATCTCTAACATCAGAAACAAAGTGGCCATAGGCGAGTAATTAAGGTTGGACTGGAATAAAACTAAGGCTAGAATAAAACTAAATCCCACATATTTATGATTCCAGAAAACTGCTCGAACGTCACAGAAGAGGACTGTGCTGTACTGATGGTCATGAAACGCCCGCAGCACGTCCGTCACTAGCTGGAGAATACCCTTTACAGTATCTTTGTCACCCCTAAAGCTAAACTGGGATTCACTAAATAGACCATTTTCTTCACAGTGCTGCACTATCTGTATAGCCATACATTTTTCTACAACCTTCGACACTACAGGAAGTATAGAAATGGGTCGGTAATTACCACAACATTATTTCAGTGAATCCCTTCTTAAACACTTTGCAAACTACTAGTGCCCTTTTCAGAACCTCAGGGAAAACCCAGTTTCTTATACACATATTTACAAGTTTTGTCAAGGGCATCAGAATTAGATTTTTTACAGATTTGATAATCCTGACATTCAGCCCGAACGTCCCGACAGTTTTTATTATTGAGGTTGTTGATGACCTCTCGAACTTCATTGCAAGAAACCTCAGAAAAGGAAAATACAGCAGACTGCGCACCGCTGCATATGTAAGACAGAGGGTCGATATTCGTACTGGGGATACCCCAAATCGTCGTGGGGCACTCTAGACAAGTAAAAGTCCTCAGCTGTTAGATCTTCACCCGCTTGGTCACTACACAATATGGTTGGTCTATGTTCATTGATTATCCGCCACATACATTTACCTGGATTGCTAGAAGAACGAATGAGATTATCATTTGACGATATTTTTGCCAATCGAATAGCATTTGCGTAAACAACTTTTGCACTCCGACTTGAAGAATGGGTCGCCAAACTGACGAGCTATAGCGCTCAACAATTTAAGATGCTCCCTCATTTCTCTCAACTCATTATTAGACCAATTTATATTTCTGTTGTGATCACTTCGAACGTAATACCTTTTCTCTGGAAAACACTGCTGATAAACATGCTCAAGGACACTCACAAACTGGCTGAACCTGGCATCGGCTGAAAGAGACTCGTCGTTCACAAACAGCCAGGCCTCCTACTGAGCAAATTGTGGAACGCGAAATGACCCCGCTGAGTAATCGGTCTACATACCCTGACATCACGAACAAGCGCGATTCCCCAATGCTCAATAAGCAATACAGAAACAGGCCATCACGATCAGACACACCCACATCAATCGCCGATGAGCCCGACACTGTTACATCCGTACTTAAAAATATATTATCCAGACAGGCATTTCCTCTAGTAGTTTGATGTATTGATTGAACTTTTCGAACATACTGCCCAGTTGGAGGTACCGCAATAAACCTCCAAAGAGAATCAACTCCAAGCACCATAATCTAACTTAAAATAAGCCTTATTTTAAATTTAATCTTAATAATTAATTTTTTAATAAATAAATGAGTTTTTACGATAATTCAGATCAGTTGTCATAAGGAAGAGGACATAATTTGGTGATATACCTTACAAAAATTCCATTCTTTGTTCTTATTTTAGCGACTCTAATCCTACCATCAGAACCTGGACATACTTCAATTACTTTAGCCATTACCCACTTAAGTGGTGTTAAGTTATCATCCTTTACCTAAACCACTTGATTGACCTTTAAATCTTGGGATGCAGATAACCATTTAGGTCTTTGTTGTAGTCGGGTTAAGTATTCTATCGACCACCTCTCCCAAAACTGTTGCTTAATTTTTTCAGTTTTCTGATAATTTGACAAACTGTTCAGCTAATATATCTGTTATCAGATTCTGTGGTCGGGAATTTAATATGCTTTCAATTGTAGGTAAAACAGTGTAAAACTCTTCAAAATTTAAAACTAAGTTACCAACGGCTCAAACTATATGATGTTTCGCGCTTTTAATCGCAATAATGCCCTTGGTATCTTAATTACTATTAGGCCCAGAGCGACCTGTTTTACAAAACACTCAGTTGGGTTGGGTGTTTGGAGGCACACATATGTGTCTGATTTCAATATCATCTGTTGACAGTAAGGATGTTAGTGGTGGACCATTCATCACTCTTTATAAGTACTAGCAAGGTTGATGAAATTCTTAAGAAGTTTTGGGATATAGAGGATATTTCAAAAGAAATAGTTGTAAACAATGAAGATGAACCAGCTGAACAAATCTTTCAAGACACAACTGTTTTGTTATCAAGTGGTAGATTTCAAGTAAATATGCCCTTTAAAAATTTGTTGGAACATCAAAAACTTGGCACATCATTTTCTTGTGCCAAAAGGCAATTTTTATAACTGTTCATGTTGCGTGATGAGCTAACCGCGTTGTTGCAAATAGGTGGTTTCAATCTCCAGAAATGGTTGTCGAATTCGGATAAACTTCTGAAGGGTCACAGTGCTCTGAGTGACTCTATAAGTTATGCCATTTTGTCTGAGGATCAATCCAGTAAGGTTTTGGGTATAATCTGGGATCCTAAAATTGACTGCTTTTCTGTGTCTTTACCCAAACAGCTCAATTGTCAACCATTAACCAAAAGAACCGTGTTCTCCATCATAGCACAAATCTTTGACCCCAATGGGTTTGTAGGTCCGCTTGTTGTGATCGCAAAGATTTTTATCCAATCTTTTTGGAAATCCGGATTATCATGAGATAAGCCATTGAGAGCTGATTTGTCGGAAGAATGGAGACTGTTTTCGGAGAATATTCTTGAGCTAAAATTGTTAAAAATTCCTAGGTGTTGGTTTTCAAATCTGAATCCTGTAAGAGTTGAAACTCATGGCTATTCTGACGCCAGTACTAAAGAATACAGTTGTTGCGTTTACCTGCATGTCATTTATAGTGATAACACCTCAGAATGTAACTTAGTATGTTCTAAGTCGCGAGTTGCTCCACTGAGAACTGTCAGTCTTCCTAGATTGGAATTACGTGGTTGTCTTTAATTGGCCTAAATGATGAACAAAGTCATGGACATCTATAGTAAGTCCTCTATTAAAATTAAGAGTGTTAATTTATGGACAGACTCTCAAATTGCTTTGTTTTGGATTATGGATCATCCTAGTAAGTGGAATGTTTTCGTAGCAAATCGTGCAGCAACCATTCAATAATTGAGTTCAGAGGTTATTTGGAGGTATGTTAAAACTAAAGATAATTCGGATGACTGTGTTTCTAGAGGGGTTACTGCAAAAAAGCTTATGTCTTCATAAATCTGGTGACATGGTCCGAAATACCTGGGAGATGGTACATTTGATCCCGATTCTCTTAATTTTAAACCCAATGTGGAGAACCCTCCTGAACTAGAAAAGGTACTTATGCCTTCGATCATAAAAGAAAATTCAACAAATTTGTTTATTGAAATGTTTGATAAATAGTCTGATTATACAAAGCTTCAAAAAGTGATTGCTTATTTCCTACGTTTTGTTTGTGTGTTGTGTGTTGACGAGTTGCAAAATTCAACTCATTTTATAGTAAAAATAATCCATCGAAGATTTTTTTATTCAGAGATTGTTTGTTAGAAAAACAATCAAACCCTCGCAAGTAAACAGCTACGGACGTTGAACCCATTTATTGATAAAAATGGTATTCTTAGGGTTGGCGGTAGATATTTCAATGCCGAGATTCCTTTCGCCCAAAAATTTCCAATTCTTCTTCCTTCAAAATGTCATATGGTCGACATTTTTCTTCGAAAAGAACATATCCGTCTCTATCACGCTGAACCTCAAACGGTGTTAAGCAATTTTCGATTAACTTTTTGGCAATGGATGGTCTTAGGACAGTCAAAGTATTATTTCCAAGTGTGCGACTTGCTTCCGTTTTCGAGCCAAAGGTTCGCACCAAATTATGGGAAATTTGCCCTTTGATCGAGTAAGTCTTGTGCGATCTTTTTTAAAGGTGGGTGTCGACTTTGGAGGTCCCTTTTTCATAAAGGCCTGGCTTTTAAAGCGTGCCTCTAAAGTTAAAATGTATATCGCAATATTTGTTTGTATGGCTTCCAAATGTGTTCATATTTAATTAGTGTCTGGTTTGTCTACTGATCAATTTCTCTTATCATTGAAAGGGTTCATAGCAAGACGGGGTAATCCTTCGTTTATATATTTGGGCAATTCGACAAATATTTCTCTGGATCCAGTAATTATCTGAAAGAGCTGTATGATTTTTTAAATGAAAAACATAATTTGGAAACTGTTTCCGGTTTTCTGAGCCAGAATCAAACACAGTGGAGCTTTATTCCACCAAGGTCTCCACACTGGGGTGGTCTGTGGGAGGCTGCGATTCAAAGCGCGAAACATCACATAGTACGAGCCGTTGGTAACTTAGTTTTGAATTTTGAAGAGTTTTACAGTGTTTTAACTACAATTGAAAGCATATTAAATTCCCGACCACTGACTACTTTTTCTGATGATCCAATTGACCTTTCACCATTAACGCCGGGTCATTTCTTAATTGGTGAAATGTCAGCCTTTCCAGAAAAAGACATTACTAATATATCTGATAACCGTTTGTCAAATTATCAGAAAAACTAAAAAAATTAAGCAACAGTTTTGGAAGAGGTGGTCGAAAGAATACTTAACCCGACTACAACAAAGACCTAAATGGTTCTCCGCATCCCAAGGTCAATCAAGTGGTTTTGGTAAAGGATGATAACTTACCACCACTTAAGTGGGTAATGGCTAAAGTAATTGGAGTATGTCCAGTTTCTGATGGTAGGATTAGCTCACCTGAGGCCATTATGAAAAATAACACCCTACGGCATTATTTCTTAGATAATTGACCTTAATAGGTGTCATTATTGATGAAATAATAGCCCTGTCGGACATTAAGAAATTAAATGAGGTATAATCAGATTGTAATAAACATCACTTCCAAACAGTAAATCTACATCTTGAGAATAATTAAATGTAGGATCTGCTAAAATAATGTCACCAGGTATATCAAGTTTATTCAAATTAATGGGAAATTGCGGCAATTTTCCAGTTATATACTCTACCACTGGACAACTAGCAGAAAACTCGCGACCAGAATCAACACGTGAAGTAAACTTAATATCTGCAGCTTGTTTACAAGACAAATTTCCACCAATACCATGAACAGCTACATTTAAGTGATGAGTTCAGAGTCCTAATTTTTTAATCAATTTATTAGTAATCAGAGATAATTGAGAGCCACTATCTAAGATTGCTCTGGCAGTAGTAATGTTTCCATGTTTATTTACAAGATTCACAATAGCAGTTGCCAGTAAAACATAATTTTCAATTTTAGCCAACAAACTTGTTTTAGTTTCTGCACAAGTGGAATAAATACCGTCATTATTTTGTCTATTTTCTCCAGCTTGATTAAACGGATGTTTTACTGAGTTACCAGTTAAATTTTCAGATAAAAAAACTAAATTTTTATTTTTCCTCTCAGAATTCTGGTAATTTGATTTATCACCTGCAGCCTCTCCAGAAGAGCATTTTTCATAGTGCAATAAATGATGAGGCTGTTTACAAATTAAACAATTATTAAGTTTACACTTAGAAGCATTATGAGGTGAAAAACATTTAAAACATAATCTGTTATCATAAACAAATCTCCGCCTATGAGCAACAGTTAAGGATTTAAATTTAAAATATTTTGCAATTGCATGATTTGACGTTTTACAATATACACAACTTACCCGAGAACTTACGTGCTCTTGGGCCAAATGAGAATAATACTTGTTTTCTGGAACTCTGGAAGTTTTCAGCTGCCTGGCACCGTTTTTCTCAAAATTCAAAAAGTCAATCAAGATTGGCATATTTGTAGGTCCACGTTCCCACTCATAACTTCTCTTTGTATTAACGTCTAACTTGTGAGATAAAATGAACACTAAAATAAAGACCCAATCCTGAATAGGAACATTTAAATTTTTAAGACACTCTATATGTTGTTTAACCTTAACTACAAGGACTTGAAGTTCACGTAGACAATGAACTAACATCCATTAAACCTTGTATATGATTGAATATTGTTGCTAATATGTTTTCATACCTTTTCTTTAAAATATTAATAACAACATGTAAATTAGTCCCTATTAAAGATAAGCTCTCTACAAGTTTTAATGGTTCACCTACCAAATATGACTTTAAATATATTAATTTTTGGGACAGCTAAATCTTTATTGCATAAAACAACTGCATTAAATATTTCGAAAAAACTGTCCCAATTTTGTTGTTCACCAGAAAATGTATCAATGCTAATTTCAGGCATTTTTGTAACTTGTGTATGTGTGGAACCTTTTGCTTCACTAGATTGGCTAGGTGATTGTAAGCGTATTTGATTATTAATATTACTAATACTACTATCACATGATCCTAGACTTTCTAATATAACATTTAAATTAGACATTACAGTAAAATACTTATTTTCAGTATCAATGATGTCACTTTTTTTGCTGGATCAGTTTCCAGATCATCGATAGTGTACGGAGCTTCACACAGTTTTTCGTAAGCAGCATTGAGAGTAATTCTTTATTGGCTAATAAAAAAGTTTTCACTCTAGTAATAATCCCTTTTGCAGATGTTCTGCTTTTATAGGCTGCCCTGAGGGCTATTTCCACAGATTCAACCTATGCCATTTTTCACAGAGTTGTTTACATTAACTTTTCAAAAAAAGACCATTCAACAAGTCAAATATGAAACAGAATGTTCTGACCTGCACTTCTGCTTTAAATGCGGACTCCAATAACAGAACAGCACCTGGATTTCACTCCAGCAGAAATATCTTTAACTTCAGCTACCAAGCTGCAGCTTTTCCACGTTCCACAGTACCAACAGGCAACATCAAATCATCCAAATACCAACATCCGGTTAGAAGGATCAAAAAATATGTAGTAGCACTGCCGTTCAGAACTCCTACAATTTTGCTTCGATAGATCAGTTTCTTGCCTTCAAGAAAAACACTAAGGAAAATTTAATGGACTGTATTTTACTTTGCCAACATAGGCTCATTTAAAACAAAAGAAATACATTTGCAACAAAGCAAGACAGTTTTATATAAAAGCAGGTCATTAACAATTGCAACAAAACTTTAAAACTTAAAAGAATACCGAAAAAGCGTGAGGCGTAACAAAATTAATGACAGTCGACACCGAACGGTCGTCTTTTCTTCTTAACCGCACAACACCATGCAATTTCTTCCGCGGCACTTACACACTTTTCGAACAGTCATTAAAATCACCGAGCACAGCCACGAACTTACCAGGGTCAAGGTCAAATGCTTCAATCATGGAGTCCACAGCATACAGAAAGGTGTCAAAGGAACCCGACGGTGACCTATAGACTACCAGGACATATAGATTTAAGACCTTAATAAATATACATGAACACTCAAAACACTTTTCCACATTATGTTGTTCAAGGTTCATTACTTTAAAACTAAAATTAAAATCATTTCTAACAAATATTGCAGTATCACCCCCCACTGAAGACTTTTGTGATGAAAAAGCCGCTGTTTGATAGTTACCAAGTACCGGAATCTCAAACTCTTCCGACAATAGCCAATGTACAGGGTGCTGCATTTTAGATGGTTTTACGGGGTACAGAGAAAACTGTAATAGATAGAAAAAAAGTAGCAAACGTGTTCTGATCTCTTTTTCTGAGCTGAGATGACTGGCGAAAAGTGGGCGGAGCAAACTTCTTTTGTTTCAAAGATACTTTTCGAAAATTGGTAATTTTTGAACCTTTTCAGTATTTCAATTGCTCTTAAAGTTATCAAAAAAGGAAGAACGGTTTGTAGTAGAAGTTTTCATGTAGAATCCAATGGCGTAGTCAGTTTTTTTCTATTCCGTTTAGTTTCTGACATATGACAGTAAGTTACATTTTTGTAAATGGAACATCCTATATATTTTTACGTCATTTAATTCTGTTGATTTTTACCTTTTCAACGGTGTATTACAACATATAAGTTTGTAGAGGTTAATCCTGTTATTTAAAAAAAAGACCTTTGCTAAGCTAAAAAACGGCCAATACCTAAAATACCAAACAAAATCGGAAATCATATAAACTAACACATCAGAAAATTAAATATTTTTAATAAATCTTATTAAAGTATCTCCCCCTATTAAAGTATCTACCCCGTATCTTTGAAACAAAAGAAGTTTGCGCAGCCCACTCTTCGCCAGTCATCTCAGCTCGGAAAAAGAGATCGGAACACGTATGCTACTTTTCTTCTATCTATTACCGTTTTCTCTGTACCCCGTAAAACCATCGAAAATGCAGCACCCTGTACTGTTACACACAGTATGTCTATGCCCCTATGAACAATGAAAGCTTCCAGCCGAGACACCTTGTTACGCAGCGACCTGACATTTATGTGCACAAAAGTCAGTCTCTTTATTGGAGACTTTAGTCCCGTTGTGGCAGTAACTGGGACTGGGGTGGCATCTCCATCGCTCTCTCCCGGCGCTGCAGATTCAGAAAATGGTTTACTACTACTCCTCTTGGCCATAAGTCTGTGTTAAGATAGTTGTCCCTGTCTTTTCTGGGCACAATCAGTTTAAATGAGGTACAATATTTTTCCTTTCTGGTGTGCATCTTCTCGCAAGTTGCTCCTTCAAGGCCATTCTGAGTTAGGTACTCACAAACCTGCTCGGTTGTCGTATCTGCATAACACTTACTCTATCTACCGAGTTTTGCAACGTTGCCACGTCTCCGTATAAGCGCTTGGTCAGGAACACTACCCCTAGTAATAATATTCAATAGTGACACAACGCCCTTTGGTACGTTTATAGGGACAATCTCTTACACCCCGTAGGGACGGAGCAAACCGCACAAAATTCGAAATTTTTAATTTTTAAAAATTAGTTTTTGTCAATTTTTTCAAAAACCAAGCTGAGTGTCAGACTGCCCTTTTGGCTTTATCTAGCCTTCATGGGTGTCCTGAAAGTCCATATAGTCGTTACAGAGGGTGGCAATTTTAAATTTAGTAGTCTTAGCAAGCCGGAACATGCCGTCATTTAGACCGAGATTTTTCAAAAACTGTCCACCGGCCTAAAACGCCCTTTGGTACGTTTCTAAGGCACATAATGACGTATGTCCGTTCGAGGGTAGTGAGAATCCCTTACACCCCGTAGGGACGGAGCAAGCTGCACAAAAGTCCAAATTTTTAATTTTCAATAATTTCATTAACCTGGCAAAATTTTAATAATTTTTTATTTTGGCAACACTGTACATCGAAAAGACTTTCCTTGATAATTGAATTATTTAACATTGTAAACTTTATTGTTGCCAAACTTATCAAAGATAAGGCTCATTGTTTTGTTTTATTTTTGTGATAACCGTGCAAACAGTAGTATTACTATACAGGATGGTCCAATTATTGCTACCATCTTCTAAATTAGAAAAGATGACGTCAGGACAGTCTGGAGACATTGTCGCCAAGTTTGATGTTTTCTTTAAAAATGGTTCTTTGCTAATAACCTTAACAGTGATGCCAAACTGTGCCCAGTGAATTTAAATTTAAGAAATTAGTGATTTTAGTTTTACAGAGAAACTGTTATTTAGCGTCCTCTAGTGGCCAAACTATTTTTCATAGAAAACTTCACTAAAAAACACATTTTTTTCTATAGGTTTTGGTTACTTTTTTAAAAATGTTTGCTGTTTTTTGATTTCTGGTAGAGTTTTACCGTTTCCATAACTTGCAGCTCTTGTAATTGTTTGTGTCGTAAAAAGAAGGTTTTCTTATGATATTTTGACAGTTTTGACTTATGTAACAGTTGACTAGAGACACTTTAAAACATGTTCTGTATAAATACCGACAAAACTATCAAAACCACGTGACAACTGTCACTAACGTCAAAAGCTATTTAACTGTCAAACTATACTCAAAAGTCGGGGTTTATAAAAGCTTTTGATGTAAAACGTGTTTTTTGAGATTATGACATTAATTTTGACAGTTGTCATGTGACGGTAAAGCTAAATTATTTTCTGAAACCACGTGATACTGTCACTAATGTCAATACCGTCAAAATTTTCCTAGAATCTTCAAGAAACAGTTTTCGAAACGGGACGTGCTTCTGAAATTTATGACGGTTATTTTGACAATTGTTACGTAACCTTTTAGTCAAATAATGCTCTAGAACGACGTAACGTCAAAACTCTGAAACTATACTCAAAAGTTGCAAAAATCAGTGTTAAGAAAAATTTTCTTGCAGTATTCGATATAAAACGTTTTTCTGACATTTCTGACTTTGACAGCTGTCACATGTTTTAGCACCACGTGAGAACTGTCACTAACTTGAAAACTGTCAAACTGTACCCAAAAGTTAATTGATTTTCCGTAAGTAGCCATTGCCTCCACTAAACATTCCTAAGCAAATATCTCCCTTCTGAGATCAGGACTTAAGGACAAAATGTCCTTCTTAAGTTTTAGTGGAAAATTAAATTCCCTGCAACTTTTGTTCCTTAACATTTCTTTGAATTTTGCCAAGTATCCGAGTTACGGAGGATTGCATTTCCGTAAGTAGACATTCCGATACTTTGCCCCTACTAAATATTCCAAAACAATTGTATTTGTTCTGAGACCCTTTCGGGCAAAGTGTCTGTCGAAAGTTTTGGTAGGAAATTAAATTATCTATAACTTTTGTTCCGTAACTTTTCCTCGAGTTTGGCCCTGTAACCGAGTTCCGGGGCATTGAATTTTCATAAAGTATACATTGAGACACTGTGTCCCCAGTAAACATTCCGAAGCAGATATCTCCATTCTGAGTCCTTTGAGGGCAAAACATTCCTCATAGACTGGCAAAAAATTTTTATACATCTCTTCTCTCTTAATTTTGCCAAATAGCCGAGTTACGGGGGACAGACTTGGTTACAGGTTTTTAGTGTGGATTTAGACAACTTTTGCCTAACTTTTAACGTAACCTTAAATTGCGTAACTTTTACACTTAATACTTCCAGTAATTCTTGAGCCACCCGGTATAATAATACGTGTAAAACAAACAGTCAAAACTTTGCCTTAATAAACTTTCAATTAAATCCTTGACCGTACTTTGCGCAGCTGTTTCATTTATTAATAAAGCAAATAAAATCACAGTAAGAAATGACAGATAACAATTATTATTAATTAGTTTAAATTACTTATAGCCTTATACACGCAAAACGCTTTATTAGTTTATAAAAGTGCTGACATATTCATTAGGTATTGTTTTGTTTGCTTGTGTATAATGGACCGAAAAAGCAACGAAAGTGATAGTAAAAATTTGTAAGAATTTGGCCACTAACTGTCAAAAGACTCAAAAAAGAAACTGTCAAATATTTGAGTTTTTTGACAGTTTTTGAAAACTCTCTGAAGAATTATAATTATACGTATTTGTGGGATTTTTAGGTCTGGAGAAAAGGGCCAAAATGTGTCTTATTACAAGTTGGTAAGTTATTTTAATTTGTATATGTTAATTAGTGTTTTAGAAAAAGACGAGCATTCTTGGTTAATTTCAATTTAAATATCGAAATTTTGAAAAAAGTGTTGATTACTCTCATTTTATAGTTTTTCGGAACTTGACATCCTAGACAGACCTGTCAAAAGCACTACATTTGGCTAGTTGTTGACCATTTACTATAATTTAACGTATACAGTGTGTCCAGGATAAGGAGGGCCACTATGGGGATCTTGGAAATGGTTAGAGATACAGATTTGGTTAATTGGGAGAAAAGTTGCGTAATCATGGCCTTAATAAAATTACATTCAGAAAACATCGAAATATTTTTTGGTCCTGGAGATATTTTAGAAAAAGTGAATTTTTTGATATTGCATTAAATTTTTTTGTGACCTAGATCAAAACTAATGACATTTCTCCACAGCAACTTGTAAAGTTCTTTAAAGTGGCATTATCAGTTTTTGTTCCAACGTTTCGTCTTTGTGGAACCATCTCATTTTTTTAAATGCGGTCATTGGTTTTTAATTTCAGGTATCTGAAAGACATTTTTACTCCAAATTCAGTTATGTATGACACTTTATGGTTTAAATGCGTTTTACTGTTTTTTTGAGCTTAATAAAGAAATGCCCTATTACGGATCTAAAAAATTATTTTGGTGTTATTTTTTTAAATTAAAAATTGCGTATGCCAATAAATTCTTTAGGTTATTTAAATGGTTATTAATAATTTATAATTCAAAATAGGAAAAAAAAAAGGTTTTTAAAGTTTAGAGCAGAAAAGTAAAAATCAAAAAAGTTATGTTTCATACATTATTGAATTCGGAATAAAAAAGACATTCAGATTCTAAGATAAAAACATCAAGACCGTTTTTAAAAACATTAAGTTAAAGGTTTCGCAAAAGCAAAACGTCAGAATGATAAACTGATAATGCTACTTTAAAGAACTTTACAAGTTGCGGTAGAGAAGTGTTATTAGTTTTGGTCTAGGCCGAATATTAACGTCACAAAAAATTAAAATGCAAAATCAAAAAATTCATTTTTTTTTAATATCTCAAAAACCAAATAATATTAAGATGTTTTCTAAACGTCATTTTATTAAGTCCATAATTATGCAACTTTTCTCCCATTTAACCAAATCTGTATCTCTAACCGTTTTCAAGATCCCCATAGTGGCCCTCCTTATCCTGGACACATTTTATATACAGGGTAATTCAAATTCGACCCTCACCATTGGGATTTCGGAAACTATAAAAAAGTAGAGAAAGTTTAAATTAGGGCAAAATTGCGCAATTTACAGCTCAACCAAATGCAGTTTTAAAAATTTTGATTTTCCGAGTACTTTCGAAGATATCCGAAAAAAACTGAAAATTTTATTTTTTGTTTTTATTTATTTCTAATCTTATTGGAAGAGATATCCCAAAACTAAAAGCATTTTTTCGACGACTGACTTTGAAAGTACCTCATGTACGCTTCCATTTCAAAGCAGAAAGTGGTTATTCGCCGCGAGTGCGCAGAAAGTGAATCATTTTCTGCTCTAGAGCGTTTTCGCTTTCTACTAACAATCTACTCACCAGCTTTTTCGGCGTTTCTATAACAACGCTTGACATATCTGTTCGAAATAAAGCGATTCCGTCAAAGTGATTTATCGGTGACAATGAATTCGAACTACGAAAATGATGTGAGTTGTCCTTCCACTCCACCCCACAGCAGTCGTCGAAAAAATATCGTCTATATTTCGAGCTGAAAGTACTTTTGCCGCTTTTACATGAATTTTATGTACTTTCCTTTCTTAATATAGAATATACTATTTTCATTGCCACTTTTTTCCAGCTATTTGATGATGGATTCAAATTTGCCACACGACGTTTCGTTTTGATCAACTTTTTTTTTTCTTATGGACGCCATATTGGATTTTTAGCCCACCAAATAGTACTTTTTATTCTGATTGTTAGTGATGTATAATAACTTATAATTTGCTTCATAAATAACAAAATAATTCAATAAAAACTAATTTTACCTTAGTTGGCTTTGAGTTAATGAGATGTTTTATGAAGATTACTTGGTAGTACTTGTCACACGCAATTGGTCTGAACATACTTTTACTCTCACAATGAGGAAAAACGAGGCAATATTTATTTAAGCTTCATCACAGATGTGATACTAAGTTTCTAATATGAGAGCAAGCCAACTGTAATCAGTAAGCCAACCGCCCCACATAACTTTATTTAGTTAAAACGTAACCAAAACATGGCTCGATTTGGTGTTTTTCAAAATCCAATATTAAATTATTTAAACTTGCACTTCTTGGCAAAAAATGAAGTTCCTAAAATGATGATCTTTCTCTTGGAAACAAATAAGCAGTGTAAGTTAGAGATAATGCTGACAAATATCTTCTTCTGATTAACCTAAATAGTTCAGCAATGCTTGTATAATAATTACAATAAAAACATTTTGTGCGGCGGTTTCTTTTCTAGATATATTTTTAACTATGCTTGACTTGCTCTAATAATCGTCCGAGAATTATAGTGTCAAATAATGATATCATAAAACGTCTCATTAACTCAAAGCCAACTAAAGTAAAGTTAGTTCTTATTGAATTATTTTGTCATTTATGAAGCAAACCATAAGTTATTATACATCACTAAAATCAGAAGAAAATATACTATTTGGTGGGCTAAAAATCCAATATGACACCCATAAGAAAAAAAGTAAAAAAAAAGAAAAAGCAAGTTGATAATGACTGCCAAAAAACGAAACATCGTGTGGCAAATTTGAATCCATCATCGAATAGCTGGCAAAAATGGCAATGAAAGATGCTTTTAATTTTGGGATATCTCTTCAAATAAGGTTAGAAATAAATAAAAACCAAAAATAAAATTTTCAGTTTTTTTCGGATATCGTCGGAAGCACTCGGAAAATCAAAATTTTTGGCGAACAGCATTTGGTTGAGCTTTAAACTGCGCAACTTTGCCCAATTAAACTTTCTCGTATCTCTTATAGTTTCCGAGATTCCAATGGTGAGGATCGAATTTGAATTACCCTGTTTTTATTTTATTTATTTAGCATAATAGCTACATACAAAAAACAGTAATCTTAAAAAATATACAAAATAATGTACATAAAAGCATAAAGTCATAAAATTAAATGTATTTAGTCATAAATTATAGATTCTTTAAAAACTAATTTGTGGGTTTGTTAACTCTAAAATGTTTCACATAAAATCTTAATGTAAATTCAACCCGGGTCTTACTGTCTCTCCCCGTCTAGAAAGACAGTCGGCGGTGTTTACCAAACCTAAGCCTCTGAAGATGAGCATCTATATGCTCGAAACATGTCAGGAATTTTGACCTTCACCTCATTTTGAGGGTTTAATAAATATATTGTGGAGAAGGTTGCGTGTTTTTTCACCACTTTTAATATGAATATTGGAAACTGAGTTAACACATTCGATAAAATTTTCTGTAAGTATCTCAAGGTTGTTGTTGCATTTTCTATATATGTCTTTAATATGTCGCCAAAAAAATAAATCAAGCGGGGTCAAATCAGGTGACCGTGGTGGCCATTTCACGGGTCCCTTATTTCCAATCCAATTACATCCAAAATTTAAATGTAATCCATCCATAACAGCTCTGGTATTATGGGCTGGAGCACCATCTTGTTGAAAGAACAAATTACTCGCCTGGATTATTGGTAAGTGGTCAACATATTCAAAAATATGTTGTTGTAGAATGTCTAAATATATTTGGCCATTGAGATTTTCTTGAAATATGTGATATGCTAAAACGCGGTTATCATGGATAGCATACCAAACATGAAATCCAAATCGCCCTTGATTTCGAACATAGACTGCCTGATGTGGATTTCATCGGACCAATAATGAGCATTATGCTTATTAAAAATTCCGGCACTGGTGATAAAACAAATGTCCAAATTATATGATTGATGTCCAAATTATATTTCGCGAAAAGTTTGGATTTTGACGAACTTTCTGAGAAAACCACTAGCAGAACTCTAATCTTCTTTGAGAATTTGTTGGCTGAAAATGGTGTCGCTTTCTAATAACATAAGGCTTGAATTTATGCGTTTTAAGAATATTTAGGGCGCGCCTTCTTGAAGTCCTGCATTCCTCCTCAATTTTTCTGCTGGACGTGGACGGATTTGCCGCCACCATTCCTAATACATTTATTGTTTCTTCTTTGTATTCAATAGTGTATGTTTCCGAACGTGCCTTTTTGAATGATCCATAATTTATAAGGTTTTTCTTTAATCGGTTGAAAATAGACTTGTGCGGCTGTCTTCTTTCCGGGTAACGAAGTAAATAGTTTTCACACGCAATTTCGGGATTATTATTGCTTTGATTACTTCTCATAATTTTAAAAATTCATTTCACTCAAAACGTAACTGATAAATTAGTGACTTGATCAACAATTACAATGTGAGAATTTGACTGACATAAAACAAAATAGTTGAATAACGTTGCTAAGTGTGCTACGTGTGCTAAATTTTGTTTTTCTAAAATTAAGCACTGTTTTCAATATGAATGCTAGCTTGTTATAGCTGATTTTAAAGAAAAAAAAAAGTTAAATTACCAAACCTTTTGAGTTTTGTTTTCGTTAATGCGAAATAGATTTGGGGCTTTGTTGATTTGCCGACAAGGTAGGTTTTTTATAGGTAAAATACATACCTATAATTCTGTAACGTTTGTGACACTGCTGATAGATAAGAATTACGAATATGTTTTCATCTCTTTCTGCTTGAATAGTGATTTTTTTTTTCTATCTTTACGGATCTTTCAAACGCATCCAATAATACAAAATTATCAAATGTAAGTAAAGCACGATAAATACTCGAATGAATAATTCTTAATTCAATCCGCCTTGTCGATTGGATTAACAGCTTACGATATAAACGTAGTCAATAACCACACATAACTGTCGATAGATTGAACTGATTTAACCTTACAGTTAATGTAATTTCTTACTAGAACTAATACTCCTCCTGTTCTTCTATTGTTCGAAACACATTGCTCCAAGTAGTAATCCTCGATATCCCATTCGATTCCCTCTCATGAGCTGATACGTGAGTCTCCGACAAGTCAGACATATGTTTAACTAAGTTTGTGATTTTATAGCTTTATTATACTTATAACTAATATAACATAAGTAAAAAACCAAACTCAGAGTGGATCTCCACAAAATATTTATTAAGTTGTTATGTTACCGACATGTTTCGGGTGTATTTAGACACCCATCTTCAAAGGCGTTACTAGAGTCACAGTCTGCTGGCTGTCATTCTACAAGGGGGGACCGCTGAGCCCAGGTGTACAGGGTGCTGCATTTTCGATGGTTTTACGGGGTACAGAGAAAACGGTAATAGATAGAAAAAAAGTAGCATACGTGTTTAGATCTCATTTTCTGAGCTGAGATGACTGGCGAAGAGTGGGCTGCGCAAACTTCTTTTGTTTCAAAGATACGGGGGGTTTTTGAAAATTGGTCATTTTGGAACCTCCTCTGTATTTCATTTGCTATTAAAGTTATCAAAACAGGAAAGACGGTTTCCGGTAGAAGTTTTGACGTAGAATCCAATGGCGTAGTCAGTTTTTTTCTATTACGTTTAGTTTCTGACATATGACACTAAGTTATATTTTTTTTAATGGAACACCCTATATATTTTTAGGTCATTTAATTCTGTTGATTTTTACTATTTCAACAGTGTATTAAAACATATAAGTTTGTAAACGTTAATCTTCGTAATTAGAAAAAAAGCGTTTTCTTAATAAAAAAGTGCTAAATAATATGTATAAAAATACCCACAGTCGAACCAAATTTGGCTATATTCATATTAACATGTTACATGTCGTTTATAAACAGTTTTTTTAACTTCTACCTTAAAAATAGAAGAAAATAGAAATGGCCACTTTTCTTATTAAAGTGACGATAGAACTGTTTGTAACTTAGATTTTTAATAAGATTTATTAAAAATATTTAATTTTCTGATGTGTTAGCTTATATGATTTCCGATTTTGTTTGGTATTTTAGATATTGGCCTTTTTTTAGCTTAGCAAAGGTCCTTTTTTTAAAATAACAAGATTAACCTCTACAAACTTATATGTTGTAATACACCGTTGAAAAGGTAAAAATAAACAGAATTAAATGAACTAAAAATATATAGGGTGTTCCATTTAAAAAAATATAACTTAGTGTCATATGTCAGAAACTAAACGTAATAGAAAAAAACTGACTACGCCATTGGATTCTACGTCAAAACTTCTACCGGAAACCGTTTTTCCTTTTTTGATAACTTTAATAGCAAATGAAATACAGAGGATGTTCCAAAATGACCAATTTTCAAAAACCCCCCGTATCTTTGAAACAAAAGAAGTTTGCGCAGCCCACTCTTCGCCAGTCATCTCAGCTCGGAAAAAGAGATCGGGACACGAATGCTACTTTTTTTCTATCTATTACCGTTTTCTCTGTACCCCGTAAAACCATCGAAAATGCAGCACCCTGTACATAAGGTGGTTGTTTTTTTATTTTTTTAATTCTACACAGGGGAAAAAACCTTGTTCAAAAAAACCAGTTCTGGTTTCACGGTGGCAGGTTTCTTGGTTTTTTATTCTTGAAGGGAGAAAAAACTTGATCAAAACCCAGTGCTGGTTTAAAAGATGACAGGTTGCTTAGTTTTTTATTCTTCTTTTTTATTCTTCCAAATTTGGGACACCCTGTATAATAAATGTTTATCTAAGGATAAAGTCTACCTAAATATCTCCTTGTTTCGTATTTAACGTTTTTTGCTAAAATCAAAATTAAGTAAGTTAAGGGGGTGGTCAAAATTCACTCAATCAAGGACGCTGCTGCGGAAATAGTTTAATATCGATACAGACATTTTACATCAATTAGGCCTAGAATTTGGCGTAGAATTCAAATATCGGATAAAAAGTTGGTCATTGTATTTAAAAAAACATAAGTTTGGTTCGTTACTCAAATTTGGGACACCCTGTATAATAACTGTTTATATAAAAATAAAGTAGACCTAAATATCTACTAGTTTTGTATTTAACGTTTTTTGCTAAAATCAAAATTAAGAAAGTTAAGGGGGTGGTCAAAATTCAATCAATCACCCTGTACACCTGGGTTCAGCTGTCCTCCCTTGTAGAATGACAGCCAGCAGACTGTAACTCTAGTTAAGCCTCTGATGGGTGTCTAAATACACCCGAAACATATCAGGCACATAACAACTTAAATATTTTGCACAGATCGACTCTGAGTTTTGTTTTCACTTACACTCACTACTCCTGTTTGTCTGAAACAAACAGTCAATCGTCATTACTGTCTAACTCTTACTCGTGGAGCTACGAAATGCAATTCCTTTAATTTCCATTCAATTACAAACATATTTATTAATATTTAGTGTATTTTGTAGCTTTATAGCTTAATAGAAAGAATTTTAAAATTTTTCACATTCATGACATACGAGTCCGACCTGCAAAACGTCAAAATTGTTTACATAATAGTCATAAAGTATTTAAAAAGCCCAATTATTGAATTTATTGTCAATTATTGTTTGTTCCTTTACAGCTTTATTAAAATAATTTTGACATTTGTCACATTTATGACATCCGAGTCAGACATGAATTATCTCACCGCTCAGTACGCTAACCCTAACTAAGATTCACACTCAGAGTGAGCACTGCCAGCAGATCCCCTCCACAGTTAGTGCGGACATTGGTCATTTCAATAATTTTATATTCTTTAACTGTATCCTTTATTGGTATTGTCACGACTAGCGTGACGTGTTGAATTTAATTCAACTTATTTGCCTCGGATCTCGTTTCAGCGTGAAATAAAACACACAGTTAACTCTACCATCAAGTTCTATTAAATAAGTTCCTTAACCTAAAAAACTCACTACTTACTAACTAATAAAATAACCGGTTTCCTAATCCAACAAAAACGTTGCTAACTTTCAATAAGATCATCATCAAACACGCGTAAATCAATACACAGCATAAAAGTACAATAATCATACTTACACCTCTAATGAAGACAGGATCTTGGAGAGAGGCTTGTCACTTGGAGCGCGTTCACCAATAACTTTACTTAAGAGTTACAAACATGCATAGCATTCCAAACACTGGTTCCGCCAATCAAAAAACTCTCAGACCTGGTCTCCTCACTGGACAATTCGTGACCACTATTCGACCCTCGGTACTTGGAAATATTTTGCAACCCAGCGTCCGGTCACACTCCGGTGCATAGTTCAGCTATTGCATCATAAGTGCAGTTGCACTATAACCGCATTCCACAATTTTAATGTTTCCACTCAAGTAATATAGATTCCACATGTTTTTTCAAGTGAAATAAATTTGATTTATTTCCTTCGTGACAGTATTATTAAAGTTTTTTAAAAATAAGTCTTCTGGTGCGTGACAGTTATTTGGCGCATATCATAAACTAAAAAATTCCCAAAATTTAATAACTGTATCACCTCGAACTGAACAAGTTATTCAAATTGGGACAAATATCATCAGACCGAGTAATTCCTTGTGGTCCTCACTTATTTGGATAGTACCGAAAAAGTTAGACGCTTCGGGGACACAAAAATGGAGAGTTGTTGTTGATTACCGCGGTTTAAATCAGAAAACCATTGATGATAAGTATCCTCTACCTAACATCAATGATCTTCTCAATAAGCTCGGAAAATATAAATATAATTAAATAATTTGGATCAAGATGAACAGCAACAAAATAATTCTGAAATAGATCAAATCATTCAAGAGGCTTTAAAAACACATTTTCCAGACGAGACTGACAACGTACCAATTATCGTACATACGGACAACGACACTATAATCACGAGTTAATGAACCCACCATACCATCAGTTACTCAAGAAAATGAACAACCAGGTGAGGACGATGACGCCACGGTGCATTCAAACCTTGAAAATCCTGTAGTAGGTATACCCGTGAGTAACATTGCAGTTAACTTTGGTCAAAATCAAATTATTTTCAGTTTAGTAGGACATGCTCCAGCAAATCCCAAAATTACAATTTTGTTTGAAAAGAAAAAGAGGATACATGTTCAATTATCGGAAAACAACTTTGAAATTGATGTTGTAAATTTTGTGAAGGAATATGTATTACCAGGTGTTCAATATTACATTTATTTTGAAAACCTTGATACGTACGAGAAATTTTCAGCCACAATTCAAAAATAGTTTAAATAGCCGTCCATTATACTTTTAAGATGTCTTAAAAAACTAATGGATGTAACCGATAAAACGAGTATTAATAAGGAACTAAATTACCAGGAAGGTAATTAAACGAACCACCGAGGTATTGATGAAACATACCAACGTGTTAAAACAAAATATTATTGGCCCAATACCAAAGACGCTATACAAAGTTTCATTATTGGTTGCGATATTTGCCAACAAAGCGAATATGAACGAAATCCAATAAAAATAAAAATAAATTTAACACCAACAGCCAGTAAACCCTTCGAAATTGTATATCTTGACACTTTTACTTTGGCACAATAAAAATTTTTGACAATCATTGATAGTTTTTCCAAATATGCGCAAGCTTATTTCCTAAATTCGCTTTCAACTACAGAAATAACGGACAACTTGATTAAATTTTTCTCTCATTATGGCATTCCAAAACAAATCATCATAGACTGATGTGAACTTAGCAGCCAATTTCTAGCAGCCAATTTGGCGGAAACACCCGAATGACCAGTGGCGTCGGGTATTTTTTAAATCATCAACTAATTGCGTCAGAGGATTAGTTATGTTTATCATAACTAAATGTTTTGTCATTAACAACTGAAAAAACGTCTTGTCAGACCACTTGTTATATAATATATTTATAATATTCGAATGCTATTAATGATAAATATTCAAATGCTAATATCTCAAAATCTACACATACTAACACCTTACAAATTTCAGGACTAATAAAGTACTACCCGAGGTAACAGAATCTGTAGAGATCAGCCCTTGGACAGCCGTCAGACATTTGTTATAACACATTGCTTATATCGGTCGATAAATATTCAAATGCTAATATCTCAAAATCTACACATACTAACACCTTCCAAATTTCAGTACTAATAAAGTACTACCCGAGGTAACAAAATCTGTAGAGAACAGCCCTTGGACAGCCGTCAGACATTTGTTATAACACGTTGATTATATCGCTCGATAAATATTCAAATGCTAATATCTCAAAATCTACATATACCTTCCAAATTTCAGTACTAATAAAGTACTACCCGAGGTAACAGAATCTGTAGAGATCAACCCTTGACAGCCGTCAGACATTTGTTATAACACATTGTTTATATCGGTCGATAAATATTCAAATGCTAATATCTCAAAATCTACACATACTAACACCTTCCAAATTTCAGTACTAATAAAGTACTACCCGAGGTAACAAAATCTGTAGAGAACAGCCCTTGGACAGCCGTCAGACATTTGTTATAACACGTTGATTATATCGCTCGATAAATATTCAAATGCTAATATCTCAAAATCTACACATACTAACACCTTCCAAATTTCAGTACTAATAAAGTACTACCCGAGGTAACAGAATCTGTAGAGATCAGCCCTTGGACAGCCGTCAGACATTTGTTATAACACATTGTTTATATCGGTCGATAAATATTCAAATGCTAATATCTCAAAATCCACACATACTAACACCTTCCAAATTTCAGGACTAATAAAGTACTACCCGAGGTAACAGAATCTGTAGAGAACAGCCCTTGGACAGCCGTCAGACATTTGTTATAACACATTGTTTATATCGGTCGATAAATATTCAAATGCTAATATCTCAAAATCCACACATACTAACACCTTCCAAATTTCAGGACTAATAAAGTATTTTTTCTAATGTAACAATTCTGATATTATCGCCATATCGTGATACATCAGTAGAGGCAGCTTATAAGTTTTTATTAGAAATGGATCATTCTCTTGGAGAACCTTCGATACATAATAATTTGAAAAGTGAGAACCTATATACACATCTTGACGATAATGATCCTTTATATTTGAAAAGTTCATTTTATCACCATTTTAATGATATAAAAAACGAAATGCTAGTTGCCAAAAGCGGGGTAACCAACTCTTTTTATAGCTTAGAGTTCCACGAAATACTTTTAAATCACTACATGCCCTACGTACCTCTATGGAGTGCTTTAATGATAACAGATCCTGTTAAAAACCGGTACAGTAACTCGTATGTACAAAATTATTTTATGAATTTGAAAATTGGCTCACTGGATTAAGTGTGTCCTTACTAATGCACATACTAAACGAAGATTCTCGTACACAAATAGTAGATGAAATAATAGCCACAAAAATATTTTCTGATACAATGTACAGCGATTATTTTCTTAAAAATATTTATTTAGATAAACCAAAAATAGTAATGCCGCATATTGTTAATGGAAATCACTTCTGCCTAGCAATGGTCGACTTACAAAACCAAACATTCAGTAATATTGACCCTTATAGAAGCTCCTATGAAAAATCTAAAACAAAATTATTAATTCTACAAAACTTTCTTAACAGGTATAATCATTATCATAATACTAATATACAATTTCAAAACTTAAAAATCAAAATAGAAAAACTCTTTTTACAAAAGGAGTTTTAATTCCGGTCCTCTAATTATATACTTTTTTGAACAACTTCACAAAGGAAGGGATGCAGAAGTCCAATGTAACTTGGTGGAATATAGAAAGTATTTAAAGACCAAAATTTTGAATAACGCCACCTGTGTCAATACAGTATGTATGTTTTATTCCAGAAATTGTTTGTCAACCGACAGTGTTGTCAAATGTCAATCTTGTTTAAGAAAAATGCATTCGAAATGTATAAAGCTTGGTGATCATTGTTGTATTAAAAACGGAATATGCGAGTTGTGCTATTTGTATTAATAATTACCTTACAAAATAGTGAAGGTAAGTAGGTACACCGGAGACATGTTAGCAACGATTCCCGGCAACGAAATCGGCAGTTCGTTTTTCCACCAGTGGTCGCGCGTATTCACTTTACGCTTTCTACCGTTTGTTCTCCCGTCTAGCCTGCTCCTGCTATAACTACTGTAGAAATATAAAATACAATTAAATAATTAAAAATGTATTATAGTAATTACTAAGTAATTATTGTGCATCACTCTAGGATTAAGTGTTAATGAAATGGGAAATGGTAAGAAAAATAAACCAAGTATTTTGTTTAAACATTTTTTAAGGGTTGAACATCGACCGTTGCTGGGGGTTTTTTTCACTAAATCGACTAAGAGTAGATATAGGAATAACATCCTGTCAAAAACTCAGAAAGGCCGGGTACTTTAAGGGAGTGAGGGTTAATTAAATGCGAGGTGGTGGAAAAAGTAGAAACATTTTACAATTTAAGTTGTTTTTAAGGGTTGAAAATGGACCGTTGCTGGGGTTTTTTTCACTAAATCGACTAAGGGTAGATATAGGAATAATATCCTGTTAAAAACTCAGAAAGGCCGGGTACTTTAAGGGAGTGAGGGTTAATTAAATGCGAGGTGGTGGAAAAAGTAGAAACATTTTACAATTTAAATTGTTTTTAAGGGTTGAAAATGGACCGTTGCTGAGGGTTTTTTTCACTAAATCGACTAAGGGTAGATATAGGAATAATATCCTGTTAAAAACTCAGAAAGGCCGGGTACTTTAAGGGAGTGAGGGTTAATTAAATGCGAGGTGGTGAAAAAAGTAGAAACATTTTACAATTTAAATTGTTTTTAAGGGTTGAAAATGGACCGTTGCTGGGGGTTTTTTTCACTAAATCGACTAAGGGTAGATATAGGAATAATATCCTGTTAAAAACTCAGAAAGGCCGGGTACTTTAAGGGAGTGAGGGTTAATTAAATGCGAGGTGGTGGAAAAAGTAGAAACATTTTACAATTTAAATTGTTTTTAAGGGTTGAAAATGGACCGTTGCTGAGGGTTTTTTTCACTAAATCGACTAAGGGTAGATGCAGGAATAATATCCTGTCAAAAACTCAGAAAGGCCGGGTACTTTAAGGGAGTGAGGGTTAATCAAATGGGAAATATTAAGAAAAATTAACCAAGTATTTTGTTTAAACATTTTTTAAGGGTTGAAAATGGACCGTTGCTGGGGGTTTTTTTCACTAAATCGACTAAGGGTAGATATAGGAATAATATCCTGTCAAAAACTCAGAAAGGCCGGGTACTTTAAGGGAGTGAGGGTTAATTAAATGCGAGGTGGTGGAAAAAGTAGAAACATTTTACAATTTAAATTGTTTTTAAGGGTTGAAAATGGACCGTTGCTGGGGGTTTTTTTCACTAAATCGACTAAGGGTAGATGCAGGAATAATATCCTGTCAAAAACTCAGAAAGGCCGGGTACTTTAAGGGAGTGAGGGTTAATCAAATGGGAAATATTAAGAAAAATAAACCAAGTATTTTGTTTAAACATTTTTTAAGGGTTGAAAATGGACCGTTGCTGGGGGTTTTTTTCACTAAATCGACTAAGGGTAGATATAGGAATATTATCCTGTCAAAAACTCAGAAAGGCCGGGTACTTTAAGGGAGTGAGGGTTAATTAAATGCGAGGTGGTGGAAAAAGTAGAAACATTTTACAATTTAAATTGTTTTTAAGGGTTGAAAATGGACCGTTGCTGGGGGTTTTTTTCACTAAATCGACTAAGGGTAGATGCAGGAATAATATCCTGTCAAAAACTCAGAAAGGCCGGGTACTTTAAGGGAGTGAGGGTTAATCAAATGGGAAATATTAAGAAAAATAAACCAAGTATTTTGTTTAAACATTTTTTAAGGGTTGAAAATGGACCGTTGCTGGGGGTTTTTTTCACTAAATCGACTAAGGGTAGATATAGGAATATTATCCTGTCAAAAACTCAGAAGGGCCGGGTACTTTAAGGGAGTGAGGGTTAATTAAATGCGAGGTGGTGGAAAAAGTAGAAACATTTTACAATTTAAATTGTTTTTAAGGGTTGAAAATGGACCGTTGCTGAGGGTTTTTTTCACTAAATCGACTAAGGGTAGATGCAGGAATAATATCCTGTCAAAAACTCAGAAAGGCCGGGTACTTTAAGGGAGTGAGGGTTAATCAAATGGGAAATATTAAGAAAAATTAACCAAGTATTTTGTTTAAACATTTTTTAAGGGTTGAAAATGGACCGTTGCTGGGGGTTTTTTTCACTAAATCGACTAAGGGTAGATATAGGAATAATATCCTGTCAAAAACTCAGAAAGGCCGGGTACTTTAAGGGAGTGAGGGTTAATTAAATGCGAGGTGGTGGAAAAAGTAGAAACATTTTACAATTTAAGTTGTTTTTAAGGGTTGAAAATGGACCGTTGCTGGGGTTTTTGTCACTAAATCGACTAAGGGTAGATATAGGAATAATATCCTGTTAAAAACTCAGAAAGGCCGGGTACTTTAAGGGAGTGAGGGTTAATTAAATGCGAGGTGGTGGAAAAAGTAGAAACATTTTACAATTTAAATTGTTTTTAAGGGTTGAAAATGGACCGTTGCTGGGGTTTTTTTCACTAAATCGACTAAGGGTAGATATAGGAATAATATCCTGTCAAAAACTCAGAAAGGCCGGGTACTTTAAGGGAGTGAGGGTTAATTAAATGCGAGGTGGTGGAAAAAGTAGAAACATTTTACAATTTAAGTTGTTTTTAAGGGTTGAAAATGGACCGTTGCTGGGGTTTTTTTCACTAAATCGACTAAGGGTAGATATAGGAATAATATCCTGTTAAAAACTCAGAAAGGCCGGGTACTTTAAGGGAGTGAGGGTTAATTAAATGCGAGGTGGTGGAAAAAGTAGAAACATTTTACAATTTAAATTGTTTTTAAGGGTTGAAAATGGACCGTTGCTGAGTGTTTTTTTCACTAAATCGACTAAGGGTAGATGCAGGAATAATATCCTGTCAAAAACTCAGAAAGGCCGGGTACTTTAAGGGAGTGAGGGTTAATCAAATGGGAAATATTAAGAAAAATAAACCAAGTATTTTGTTTAAACATTTTTTAAGGGTTGAAAATGGACCGTTGCTGGGGGTTTTTTTCACTAAATCGACTAAGGGTAGATATAGGAATAATATCCTGTCAAAAACTCAGAAAGGCCGGGTACTTTAAGGGAGTGAGGGTTAATTAAATGCGAGGTGGTGGAAAAAGTAGAAACATTTTACAATTTAAGTTGTTTTTAAGGGTTGAAAATGGACCGTTGCTGGGGTTTTTGTCACTAAATCGACTAAGGGTAGATATAGGAATAATATCCTGTTAAAAACTCAGAAAGGCCGGGTACTTTAAGGGAGTGAGGGTTAATTAAATGCGAGGTGGTGGAAAAAGTAGAAACATTTTACAATTTAAATTGTTTTTAAGGGTTGAAAATGGACCGTTGCTGGGGTTTTTTTCACTAAATCGACTAAGGGTAGATATAGGAATAATATCCTGTCAAAAACTCAGAAAGGCCGGGTACTTTAAGGGAGTGAGGGTTAATTAAATGCGAGGTGGTGGAAAAAGTAGAAACATTTTACAATTTAAGTTGTTTTTAAGGGTTGAAAATGGACCGTTGCTGGGGTTTTTGTCACTAAATCGACTAAGGGTAGATATAGGAATAATATCCTGTTAAAAACTCAGAAAGGCCGGGTACTTTAAGGGAGTGAGGGTTAATTAAATGCGAGGTGGTGGAAAAAGTAGAAACATTTTACAATTTAAGTTGTTTTTAAGGGTTGAAAATGGACCGTTGCTGAGGGTTTTTTTCACTAAATCGACTAAGGGTAGATGCAGGAATAATATCTTGTCAAAAACTCAGAAAGGCCGGGTACTTTAAGGGAGTGAGGGTTAATCAAATGGGAAATATTAAGAAAAATAAACCAAGTATTTTGTTTAAACATTATTTAAGGGTCGAAAATGGACCGTTGCTGGGGGTTTTTTTCACTAAATCGACTAAGGGTAGATATAGGAATATTATCCTGTCAAAAACTCAGAAAGGCCGGGTACTTTAAGGGAGTGAGGGTTAATTAAATGAGAGGTGGTGGAAAAAGTAGAAACACTTTACAATTTAAATTGTTTTTAAGGGTTGAAAATCGACCGTTGCTGGATGTTTTTTTCGCTAAATCGACTTAGCAGTTCATTCAGACATTTTCAGTAATTGTAGGTTATGGTTGTTGACTCATTTGCCATATCAATCATTATTGTATTTGTAATACCACTTTTAAGGGTATCTAGATCCTTTATTTAATTTTGTTAACTACGACAACACTGCAGACATTTCGTATTTCAAGAAAATTTGACTTCTTTATATCAAAGGAGCGCCGACAATGATAATGGAACGCCGCGTGCGGGTGGCGGAGGCACTTCTTTTTATGGACTGTATGATTAAGATAATAAATTAGGCCAGTCAGCTTTTGTCTTCGCCTATTTTTATATTTTTTAACGGTCGTTTTAACATGTAAATATAATCTCTTCAAACAGAAAAATTACAGTCATGTAATTCTCTTTTGCCTTGGTGTTGGTAATTCTAATTTCTTGGATATTTTACAAAGCTTTTACTTTTCTTGGAAAATCGTTATTATTGCAACCAACTTTATAAAATTTGCCAGTTACTTTGGCACGGTTAAATACTTCACAGTTCATTCGCTTCTTGTACGTTGTTGTGCTAACTGGGAATTGCCTACTCGTTTCCCAAGTGTCCCAAGGGAGTTATTTCCAAATTGTTCATCTAAGAAAACTGTTTCTTATTCGCAATGTAAGTATGTTTGAGTAGTAATAAATTACAGTTTAGTATAAAGAAAGTTGAAAATATCACAAATTTGTAACTTATATCGGGTGTCCAGGAGAACACGGGGACATAACAGATTAACATTGAAAATCGTTTTTTTCTTGTGTCTGTACAGTTGGGTAATTATTGTAAAACTTTTTAAATTGAAGTCGTAGAGCGTCTATAAAACTATTAAACTGAACTGGTCATGTTGAGGGTTGTGATCATAATTTTGATTTTTTATTAATTTTGGATTTTGTATGTACTTTCTACAAACTAATTGTAGTTTTATCATTCTTGAAAATTTATTAAAAAGCTAAATAGACTGAAAACAATCAAGATGCCTGTTTCTTGTCGACGGTAAAAGTGCAAGATTGAAATTTATACTAAAAGTTTTTAGTTTTCCAACTAAATCATCCTTACAGAGGAATAAAAATAACCATATTAACCTCTCTTGCTTTTCTGGACACCCGGTATGTGGTTTTACACAAAACTCAAGATAGATCGTTCTTATAGTGCGGTGTTATTTTTTTTACAAAATAACGAATTGTAAGCATTTGAATTTTTTAGGAATAGGATCAAGGAAGTCGAATTTCGACATTTTGGGTTGCGTTCAATAGAGGAGAAATAAGTCCAGCGGCTGTACTTTCAGAGGTCGAGAGGGATTTATTTTCTTTTCACCCCGAGTATGCTCTGGTACACTGCGTGTCTGCCGACTTAAAAATGTCCAAGGGCATTGCACGAAAAATTAGGTAATTTTTGTGTTTGCTATCTCTTATTTTTATAGATACATTAATGCAGTTTTAACAACAGTTTAGAACATTTTCGTGTAATTTACGGATGTGACCAGCAATTTTTATTTTGGTTTTTACTACAGGGTGAAATTGATAAACTGTACTTATTTATAGACATTTAGTTTAATAAAACTTGAAGTATTTTTTTATAATAAAAAAGGTGCGCACTACACACTATACGTTTTCTGTTTATGCTCACTAACAGTAACAGCTTTTTTGTGGTAGTATTGAGCGCTTTTTTTGATTTGAGTAAAAGGACAAAATGTATCAGAGACAATATGAAAGGTGGGTTTATAAAATCAATAAAATAAAATAATTGTTGAAAGTTGCTGTTTGCTATGTCGTTGCGTTGCGTTTATAAAAAAAATAAATAATATATAAATAAGAAATAAGATAAAATAAGATAAGCTTGCGAACTTATTTTAACTTCCTTTTTTGTTTTTTTTTTGTTAACCTTAAACACTAATTTTGATTGGTTCTGTTTTGAATAAATTAAAATTTTAAATCGGGAAGTCCTTTAAAAGCAATTATTTAAAAACAAATTAGGTTTAAAGCAATTTATTTGCTGGACTTAATTATACATAAATTATTATTTTGGAAATCACGCTAGAAGACATACAACTACCTGTACTTCTTTTAGGGATGGCATCAGCTGAGGTAATAATAAATATCTGGTAGTTTCTCTATAGTAATTTTTATTTTGTTCTGTAAACCCTTTTCAACCACGGCAGATCATTTATATTATTAAATTATTTTTATTTTATTGGTTTTATAAACCCACCTGAAGTCGAGTTGTTTTCGGCTGAATAAATACCTGAATGTTTTATGTTTTATTTTATATTTTTAGGTCAAAATTTGGGGTTGGTGGTTTTACCCATGGGCCTCAGCAGGGCAAAGTGGGCTATGCACTTCTGCAGTTTTCCAAGGCTTTCAAAATAATTAATTTGATCACAAAGTCCAAATATTTCCACAAACCTAAATATCTGTACTTGTGGAGGGCATTGGTAGATTTACGGCAGTTGTGCATCTCACGAAAGAAATTCACAGATTTCTTGAAGTTTTTCAGGTTCAAGACCGAACCTAAGTCAGTGGTCTTGTGTTGGGACGACTAGGTTAATGTTATTTTCTACTTAGTTAAAAATAGTGCAAAATTCCATTTTCCCAACAAACCTTTTTGATGCGGTGAGACGCAAACCTTTTTGATGCGGTGAGACGCAAAGCCCAAAAATCGAAAATAAATGAATAACTCTCCTCAACCAACTTATAGAAGTTTATATTTCAATAATATACAGGGTGTCTTAGAAATAAGTACCGTAAATTTAGGGATAAACTGAGCTGGCCCAAATATGAAAAAAGTTAAAATATACGTGGATCCGAAAACTCTTCGTTTTCGAGATATAGAGAGTCAAACACTCTAAAAAATAAAAAATACAAAACTATAAACTTCTGCAAAACCGTCTCATCAATTTAACTCAAACTTTGTGGGTAGTGAAGGTTGTTTATTTTCAATAATTTTATATATTTTTTAAATACATTTATTTGTTTTATTCTATTTATTCTTTATTTATTAATACAAGTATTTTTGAGACACCCTGTATTTTTATATTTTATTAGGAAAATAAGTGTGTTTGTGTCATTTCATACAAATTTTTATTGAACAAATAGTTTTATAAAATGATGAGTCAATAGAGCCCGTTTATGTGCCTGATTTTATGTACAATTGTAACTGGATTATATACATTTAAAAATAAAACAAAAACCTACGATGTTTTCAATTTGTCAATGATGTTGAGAATTACTTTATTTTACTAGTACTATTAGGTCTACTAGTTTTTATTAGGTTAGGTTAGGTATTATTGTAACTCGTATGGGGTGTTTCAACCACGGAGTATAGCACTCATAACAAAAATAATTGTAAAGTAGGCGTCGTGACATAAGATATGACAATGTAATAGAAAAGTTTGACCCTTACACTTTGACTCTTGCCATATACGCCCCACAAAAAAGACGCCAACAGTGACAATTATACCTTCACTATAACACATGCAGGTATTAAAAACAAATAAAAAAAAACTAATTATGATCTAAACGAAATACTCGTAAATCGTAATATCTAATCTACAAAATCGTGCAGGGTTAACTTGCGTATTTCCAAATATCAAAAATGTAAATGCTAGAAAGTCGCTGTTATATTCTTTAACAAAACCAATTCAACCATTTTGTCAGATATATTCAGAGCAACCAAACTAAGAACTAAGCCTAAAAACGTTAAAACAAAAGCATACCCACAAGACGTGAGAAAAAGAAATAAATAATACGATATGACTCTTATTCTTTCTAGACAATTTTTATATAGGCTTTGCCAATTTTTCGGCGGTTTCCAACGACTTCGGCTTCTTATACGTCGGCTTACATCAAAGAACACCGTCCTGGCCCTGTCTGGATCTAATGTAAACAGACATCACGCGTGAAAATAGAAAACGCTGAGCCTTGCAACAAGCTCCTGGTCAAAGAAGGCAATGTTGCCAATACGAACGTACTTAACCACCAACTGAATTATCTTTCAAAAATGTTTTTTTTTTACGATACATCCATAAAAAAATAAGAGTCGGGCTTTCCAAGAATGTGATAGCTACATGTATCCTACTTAGAGAAAAATCCTTACTATTTTCATCACCGCTCATTTAATTCACCTTACGTCCCTTAAAAGGGTCGGTCTTAAAAGTCGGCCTTTCAAAGGTCTCTCCAGAATGTAATAGATATATGTACACTAAGTCCTTTTAGTGAAAAAAACCCCCAGCAACGGTCGATGTTCAACCCTTAAAAAATGTTTAAACAAAATACTTGGTTTATTTTTCTTACCATTTCCCATTTGATTAACCCTCACTCCCTTAAAGTACCCGGCCTTTCTGAGTTTTTGACAGGATATTATTCCTATATCTACAATTAGTCGATTTAGTGAAGAAAACCCCCAGCAACGGTCCATTTTCAACCCTTAAAAACAATTTAAATTGTAAAATGTTTCTACTTTTTCCACCACCTTGCATTTAATTAACCCTCACTCCCTTAAAGTACCCGGCCTTTCTGAGTTTTTGACAGGATATTATTCCTGTATCTACCCTTAGTCGATTTAGTGAAAAAAACCCCCAGCAACGGTTGATGTTCAACCCTTAAAAAATGTTTAAACAAAATACTTGGTTTATTTTTCTTACCATTTCCCATTTGATTAACCCTCACTCCCTTAAAGTACCCGGCTTTTCTGAGTTTTTGACAGGATATTATTCCTATATCTACCCTTAGTCGATTTAGTGAAAAAAACCCCCAGCAACGGTCCATTTTCAACCCTTAAAAAATGTTTAAACAAAATACTTGGTTTATTTTTCTTAATATTTCCCATTTGATTAACCCTCACTCCCTTAAAGTACCCGGCCTTTCTGAGTTTTTGACAGGATATTATTCCTGTATCTACCCTTAGTCGATTTAGTGAAAAAAACCCCCAGCAACGGTTGATGTTCAACCCTTAAAAAATGTTTAAACAAAATACTTGGTTTATTTTTCTTACCATTTCCCATTTGATTAACCCTCACTCCCTTAAAGTACCCGGCTTTTCTGAGTTTTTGACAGGATATTATTCCTATATCTACCCTTAGTCGATTTAGTGAAAAAAACCCCCAGCAACGGTCCATTTTCAACCCTTAAAACAATTTAAATTGTAAAATGTTTCTACTTTTTCCACCACCTTGCATTTAATTAACCCTCACTCCCTTAAAGTACCCGGCCTTTCTGAGTTTTTGACAGGATATTATTCCTATATCTACCCTTAGTCGATTTAGTGAAAAAAACCCCCAGCAACGGTCCATTTTCAACCCTTAAAACAATTTAAATTGTAAAATGTTTCTACTTTTTCCACCACCTTGCATTTAATTAACCCTCACTTCCTTAAAGTACCCGGCCTTTCTGAGTTTTTGACAGGATAATATTCCTATATCTACCCTTAGTCGAATTAGTGAAAAAAACCCCCAGCAACGGTCCATTTTCAACCCTTAAAAAATGTTTAAACAAAATACTTGGTTTATTTTTCTTAATATTTCCCATTTGATTAACCCTCACTCCCTTAAAGTACCCGGCCTTTCTGAGTTTTTGACAGAATAATATTCCTATATCTACCCTTAGTCGATTTAGTGAAAAAAACCCCCAGCAACGGTCCATTTTCAACCCTTAAAACAATTTAAATTGTAAAATGTTTCTACTTTTTCCACCACCTTGCATTTAATTAACCCTCACTCCCTTAAAGTACCCGGCCTTTCTGAGTTTTTGACAGGATATTATTCCTGTATCTACCCTTAGTCGATTTAGTGAAAAAAACCCCCAGCAACGGTCCATTTTCAACCCTTAAAACAATTTAAATTGTAAAATGTTTCAACTTTTCCCACCACCTCGCATTTAATTAACCCTCACTTCCTTAAAGTACCCGGCCTTTCTGAGTTTTTGACAGGATAATATTCCTATATCTACCCTTAGTCGATTTAGTGAAAAAAACCCCCAGCAACGGTCCATTTTCAACCCTTAAAACAATTTAAATTGTAAAAGGTTTCTACTTTTTCCACCACCTTGCATTTAATTAACCCTCACTCCCTTAAAGTACCCGGCCTTTCTGAGTTTTTGACAGGATATTATTCCTGTATCTACCCTTAGTCGATTTAGTGAAAAAAAACCCCCAGCAACGGTCGATGTTCAACCCTTAAAAAATGTTTAAACAAAATACTTGGTTTATTTTTCTTACCATTTCCCATTTCATTAACACTTAATCCTAGAGTGATGCACAATAATTACTTAGTAATTACTATAATAAATTTTTAATTATTTAACTGTGTTTTATATTTCTACAGTAGTTATAGCAAGAGCAGGCTAGACGGGAGAACAAACGGTAGAAAGCGTAAAGTGAAAACGCGCGAACACTGGTGGAAAAACGAACTGCCGATTTCGTTGCCGAGAATCGTTGCTAACATGTCTCCGGTAGTAGGTACCGAGTTTATAATACAGATCCTAATTTTTTTAATATGTACATAAAGTTAACCTAATCGAACATCTTGATTACTTCTTTTTTTTTTAAATGCTGCAGTGTTTTTAAAATGCTTACTGTTAGTATACCTACCTATACAGGGTATTCCATGACGAAAGACATACGATCGATATACGAAAAACTACCGATAGGTAAGTTTTGAAAATTTGGTAACATAGTAAAGTCAGCATGCTCAATCCAACTAAAACATTTTCAACCTTATAACATTACCGGTTATACCGGAAGTACCAACTGACATATTTTAAATGGAACACCCTGTATATTATTATATTTTTGAATACTCCTATCGCTTTAAAATATTTTTTGTCTATCATAACCTATAATTACCTGCAACGGTTTTCGAGATACTGACATTTTCAAAATTAAAAATGTTACCAAAAGACTGATTTTACTATGGAATCCAATTTTCAAAACTTTCCTATCGGTAGTTTTTCTTATATAGATCGATGTCTTTAACAAATGTCTGACGGCTGTCCAAGGGCTGTTCTCTACAGATTCTGTTACCTCGGGTAGTACTTTATTCGTACTGAAATTTGGAAGGTGTTAGTATGTGTAGATTTTGATATATTAGCATTTAAATATTTATCGACCGATATAAACAATGTGTTATAACAAATGTCTGACGGCTGTCCAAGGGCTGATCTCTACAGATTCTGTTACCTCGGGTAGTACTTTATTAGTACTGAAATTTGGAAGGTATATGTAGATTTTGAGATATTAGCATTTGAATATTTATCGAGCGATATAATCAACGTGTTATAACAAATGTCTGACGGCTGTCCAAGGGCTGTTCTCTACAGATTCTGTTACCTCGGGTAGTACTTTATTCGTACTGAAATTTGGAAGGTGTTAGTATGTGTAGATTTTGATATATTAGCATTTAAATATTTATCGACCGATATAAACAATGTGTTATAACAAATGTCTGACGGCTGTCCAAGGGCTGATCTCTACAGATTCTGTTACCTCGGGTAGTACTTTATTAGTACTGAAATTTGGAAGGTATATGTAGATTTTGAGATATTAGCATTTGAATATTTATCGAGCGATATAATCAACGTGTTATAACAAATGTCTGACGGCTGTCCAAGGGCTGTTCTCTACAGATTCTGTTACCTCGGGTAGTACTTTATTCGTACTGAAATTTGGAAGGTGTTAGTATGTGTAGATTTTGATATATTAGCATTTAAATATTTATCGACCGATATAAACAATGTGTTATAACAAATGTCTGACGGCTGTCCAAGGGCTGATCTCTACAGATTCTGTTACCTCGGGTAGTACTTTATTAGTACTGAAATTTGGAAGGTATATGTAGATTTTGAGATATTAGCATTTGAATATTTATCGAGCGATATAATCAACGTGTTATAACAAATGTCTGACGGCTGTCCAAGGGCTGTTCTCTACAGATTCTGTTACCTCGGGTAGTACTTTATTAGTACTGAAATTTGGAAGGTGTTAGTATGTGTAGATTTTGAGATATTAGCATTTGAATATTTATCGACCGATATAAGCAATGTGTTATAACAAATGTCTGACGGCTGTCCAAGGGCTGATCTCTACAGATTCTGTTACCTCGGGTAGTACTTTATTAGTACTGAAATTTGGAAGGTGTTAGTATGTGTAGATTTTGAGATATTAGCATTTGAATATTTATCGACCGATATAAGCAATGTGTTATAACAAATGTCTGACGGCTGTCCAAGGGCTGATCTCTACAGATTCTGTTACCTCGGGTAGTACTTTATTAGTACTGAAATTTGGAAGGTGTTAGTATGTGTAGATTTTGAGATATTAGCATTTAAATATTTATCGACCGATATAAACAATGTGTTATAACAAATGTCTGACGGCTGTCCAAGGGCTGTTTTCTACAGATTCTGTTACCTCGGGTAGTACTTTATTAGTACTGAAATTTGGAAGGTGTTAGTATGTGTAGATTTTGAGATATTAGCATTTGAATATTTATCGACCGATATAAGCAATGTGTTATAACAAATGTCTGACGGCTGTCCAAGTGCTGATCTCTACAGATTCTGTTACCTCGGGTAGTACTTTATTAGTACTGAAATTTGGAAGGTGTTAGTATGTGTAGATTTTGAGATATTAGCATTTGAATATTTATCATTAATAGCATTCGAATATTATAAATATATTATATAACAAGTGGTCTGACAAGACGTTTTTTCAGTTGTTAATGACAAAACATTTAGTTATGATAAACATAACTAATCCTCTGACGCAATTAGTTGATGATTTAAAAAATACCCGACGCCACTGGTCATTCGGGTGTTTCCGCCAAATTGGCTGCTAGAAATTGGCTGCTAAGTTCACATCAGTTCATCATAGATAATGGAAACGAGTTTAAAAATTCAGTTGTGACCGAACTCTTCGAGTTACACAAAATCAAAATCCATTTCATTGAACCATACCACACTCAGTCAAATGGACAAATAAAAAGGTTTCATAGTGCTATTATCAAACATATCCGTTTACTTAACACTAAAGGTTTTGCTAAAACACCTGTTACAATGAAAACGCTTTACGCTATTTTAGCATATAATCATTCAATACATTCTTCAACGCAACTAAAACCTATCGACATTGTAAATGGGCATATGTTGTAATGACGACCCATTTAAGCTTGAATTAGATAAAATTCTAAAAATCAATTACATTAATGACCATAAGGAGAAAACAAAATTATTGTATTAAAAATTGAATTCAGATCTCATGAATAATAAACAAAAACTCATTGAGAAAAGGAATGAAAAACGGGACGAGACTAATATTTTTCAACCTGATCAAAAGGTTAACATTATGCAACACATAAGACAACAAAGTGCTAATTTCTAAGCCTGTTAAATTAACTGCAACCAACCCTGCAAGAAAGGTAATTTCTACCGAACGACAACCAAAGGTTCACATGGATACCTGTGTGACCTCTGCAAAAAACATACTCATTCGACTAATTCTTGTATTTCAATTTCAGAACTGGAATTCTCAGATTTGAAGAAAAAATTGCCATCAATAACTTGATAACAATCCTGGAATTCCACTAAAACTAGGATCAGCAAGATTAGAAAAATATTCTTACAAACTCATACATTTTTACGATTTAAATCCAATCATTAAAGAAATTAATAAACTTAAAAATTAATCACTAATACTTCAACAACTTGTAAAAACAAAATAAAGATTTTCAATTTGAGATCTAAAAATTCTTAAATTTGCCGAAAATAGAGTCGACACAAAACTTTCTGAAATTTTGCCTCAACCTCAAAACCAAACGAGGACTAATCAATTCACTGGGATCGATTTTTAAATCAATTGCAGGTAACTTAGATTATACAGATGGTGAACGATATTGTCACGTTTAGGGGGGTGGCGTAGGAAGAGAAACAAGATCGTAGCTTAAGTATGTCTTCTTTATTAGGCAGTGAACACTGACCAAGAGGGGGTGTGTGGGTGTGTACGTCTAGTGGTAGGTGCGTAAGCCCTTCTGAAGTGTCGCCAAGCCGTCCAAGTGTAACGAGCCGTCCGGGCACTAGAAAGTTCGGACTGTCGCTCGTGACCTCCCTCTGGGGATGACCCCAGAGTTCGGTCCTCTTCGATGGCTTGAGACGCTGATTAAATACCCACATCGTGACCCCAATTTGCCGATCTTGCTGATTCAGACAGTGCACTAGGGGAGACCGGGGCCCGACTAGGTGACGGAACTTAGTGAAATTTATGTTATTCGTGACATCTCCCCCTTCCAACAAGTGTTCGCCCCGAACACTAAAAGTCCATGTTTACAAAATCAACTCACTTATTTTCTATTCTTATTTTCTAATGCAGGTGGGGGAGTACTTTATTTAAACCAACCTATCATCAAATATTACTTCTTAAACTAACACATGTTACTTATCTTCTAGAAAAGGGGTGGAAAAACTTTATTGAACAAATATCTTAACTACTTCTCGATTTTTAAACGTTGCCATGTTTGCATACCCAAAAAACACTTATTCCTTTCGTTGGGTCACCTTTCAAACTTGTTGTTGCGTCCATCTTCTTGCCTTCTCATTTAAGCGTAAATTGTCCCCTGCATCGGGCACCATCTTCTAGTACCTTCTCTCGGCACTACATTGTCTAAGCGGAAATCCATCGCTTAGCTTCGACATCTTTGGTCCATTGCGTGCTCTCTTTTTAGCACACGTTGCTTTGGACTACTATACATCATTTCTAAGCCCATCTGGAGAACCTTCTTCAGCCCGTCATTTAAGGGACTCTGGGTGCACGCGGCTGTAGAACCGACGGTGCGGAACCCATCCGAAGATGCTGGTTTCTCCTAGGCTTGCTCCTCTTCTTCTCGCTTCTATAATCAGGTCAATTTGTCGATGGACGCAACGAGGTAATTAGGTGGCCCCTAAAGTCAACAATTAATTAGCAAACAAGCCCGACTCCAATAACATAAACAGACATAACATGTATTAGCATCTGACCTTATTATAAACAAAACACCTGATACTTGCGCGATTTTGCTACCTCAGCAAAGAACCTAGGTCGGGAATGGCGTCACTGGTCTAGAAAAAATTGTTATTTCATTAACTATACATACACTTATTTTATCTACTCCTAGCATGGTAATCATTCATTACATAGCTCATTTTGAGTTACGTAATGAGCGATTTTACCGCACTAGTGCGATAATAATCGATTTTATCGCACTAGTGCGATAAAACAACTTTAAATGAAAATTTCTGCTGTAATTGTTTATTGAATTTAAACATAACTTTGATACATTTTTTTCATATTTCTCCTTTGACTTGGCAGGCAACAAGCCAAATACCACGTTTGCGGCAGCTTCTTCAATATCTGACGGAAGTTCTTCAGACATGTTCATAACGAAATGCACTTTTACAAATTTGTGACTGACACTGTTAAATTGTCGCTTAAGTGATATGTGGAAACAAATGGCCACCATAGCAACAACACCAAAACAGTACAGCGTAGATGACAAGATTTAAGGGTAACAAATAACTACCCGTAGCAAGCATATACGAGACGTTCCTAAATAGTTCACATTGCACAAAATATGAATTTTTTTCTTACTTTACGCTGCTTCTGATGGTCGTAGATAAAATGTTGTACATCACCCGTGGGGTATGGCAAATTAACGTACTCGTGTGATCACCACAACTCGGTCTACGACCTCGTCGTGGCAACACTCCCACTCGTGACTATAAAAATGCTCATACCCCACTAGTAATGTAAATAACTATTACGAAACCTAGTCATCAAAAAATTTAGTTTTATCTTACCCAATACTATACAAACTAATATGTGATCCTATACACTAAAATGTTTAGGGCAACCTACAGGCCGTTCTTGATATTGCCCTACTCAGTTCAAGCAACTGCGGACCTGCAGGCTGGTCCTTCAAAACTCGCTTGATTCTTCTGGGGTGGGCATTGTTGTGTCGTCTTCCTGATCTCTCTTTCTTTCTCTCTCTTTGTCTCTCTTCTGGTCTTTGCCTCTCTTCTTTCTTCTCTGTTATTCCTTCATCTTTTTCCCGTGACTTAATTGGCTTCAATTGGCGAGGGTGTGTCTATCAATATGAAGATTAATAGACGGGGATTGAACGGGGCGCCTCCACCATGTCACGTTTAGGGGGGTGGCGTAGGAAGAGAAACAAGATCGTAGCTTAAGTATGTCTTCTTTATTAGGCAGTGAACACTGACCAAGAGGGGGTGTGTAGGTGTGTACGTCTAGTGGTAGGTGCGTAAGCCCTTCTGAAGTGTCGCCAAGCCGTCCAAGTGTAACGAGCCGTCCGGGCACTAGAAAGTTCGGACTGTCGCTCGTGACCTCCCTCTGGGGATGACCCCAGAGTTCGGTCCTCTTCGATGGCTTGAGACGCTGATTAAATACCCACATCGTGACCCCAATTTGCCGATCTTGCTGATTCAGACAGTGCACTAGGGGAGACCGGGGCCCGACTAGGTAACGGAACTTAGTGCAATTTATGTTATTCGTGACAATATCATTGGATTAATGGTAAACGACGACGAGGAAGGTCTCCGACGCGCTGGGTGGATCCAACCAAAGAAATCATTGGTCACGGTCTGCAAGACCCTTCTCTTGCAGCTCAGGACGAGCAGGATGGAGAAATACGATCCGAGCAATAGAAACATGATGTCACCATGCTCTCCCGAGAGCAAAAAGGCAAAAGAGAGTGAACGATATGATAAATTGATTAACCAAGTTCAAACAAATCAAATTAAATTATCAAAAACAATACGTACGCAAAATTGTCTAACCGTAGCTTTAATATATAAATTTAACGAAACGGTTCAGCAGATAAGGCATAACGAGAAATTATGGTAAATACGACTTCAACGTCCTCAACGAGAATATGATAACCGACGTTGCTAACCAACTGATAAACATGTTTGAAATATTCACATCAATTTTGCAAGACATAGAAAACTCTATGTCATTTTCTATGCTACAACAAATGCATCATCCGTCTATAATTAACACAGCTGATTTATATGACCAATTGTTCAAAAGAAAGCAGTTCTTGAAGAAGGATGAATTTCCTTTGAAATTAAATAAGAATACTATGCATTTATTTATTAAATACTAACCTATTGATAATATAATAAAAAACCAATGGTACTTTGCATATTCAAACAACCCCTGCAAATAAATATATCCTGAGCATTTCTTTTGCGCAAATCTGGACATCAAACCTTTAAAGGCAAACAATCCCTGTGAAATCCGGCAGCTGGAAATAAAAGATACTTCAAATTGCCAAAAAAATGCCAATCAATCTATATGGCACAATGATTACACGATTAGAAAACTCTAACCAATGGATTATAACGATACCTAATGAAAAAACGTTCAAATTGAAATGCAATTCACAAAATGAAGTTCAACGACTTATCATGGGAACTTACTTGTTAGAAGTACCATCAGTTCATCAAAAGGCACAGTAACCAACATCAAGTTTTTTATTAACCAAACTCAATCTATTTTGTTTCCTGACCTGGTCAACAAACCATCTAATCAACACAAAGTGCCCAAAAACTTCATGAAAATTCAACTCACCGAAGACATGAATCTTGATGACCTAAAATCAATAAAAACTCAAATGTTGAATAATAAGCCGTTTCTATCTACAGAAACAATATCATATGTACCCAGTGCATGGACCATCGCCTGTACCTGCCTTATGATCTTAGTGGTAGCCTACCTCATTTATAAGAAGATGGAACGATCTCGTTTGCCAAAAAGCAGAAGTAAACCAGCGGACAAAGAAGCTAAGGATCGTTTTAAAATAGAGCTAGCTGATGTCCAACTACCTCGCTAACCCTCGTCGTTGGATCTCAGGGGGGAAGAATTACCGCTCAGTGTACGCTAGCCTTAACGAAGATCCCCTCCACAGTCAGTGCGGATATTGGTCATTTCAATAATTTTTCTAGTTAGTCGATAAAATTTATTAATCTAGTTAAGACATATTCTTTAACTGTATTTTTTGGTATTATTAAAGTCTTTTAAAAAGAAGTCTTCTGGTGCGTGACAGTTATTTCATGTCAAACGTCAGAAATACCACAACCATACTCATATGAAGTAATAAAATGTCGTTTATCGAATTTACCGTCAATTACATATTTTTAAGTAAGTTTTTTGTTTTTAAATAAGGTCGTTGCTTGATAAAACTAATTTTGACGCTTATTACGTTTATGACATCCGAGTCAGGTATGTCAAACTTCAAAACTGTCAAAATCATATGAAGTAAGAAATGCCGCATTCGTTTTCACGCTCCATGGTGCGAGCTGAGCGGTTTTGACGTCACAACAATGTAATTTGGAAATTGGTCAAATTATGGTTTTGCCAAAAAATACATCATCGTGACGTCAAAAACGCTCTGCACGCTCCATGGAGCTTGAAATTATTAAATTTACCGTCAGTTACATATTTTCAGTAAGTTTGTTATTTTATAGCATTTTGGCTCAATTCTGACAGTTAAAACTTTATGACAGACCATTAAATGTCATAAGTCAAATGTCAAAAAACTTACTCATAGACAGACTACAAAAACACGTTTTTACAACTTTTTATTTATGTTTTTCGCCAAACAATTTCTTTCATGCATGTTTTTTATATGTTGTATTTTTGAGTAGTCATATGGTCCCATATAACTAAATTACGCATTTCACTGCAAGCTTATTAGAAGAAAATCAAAAAGTTTTGTTTTGTTTGTATGTTAAATTCATAGAAAATTGTTCTGCTCTAAGACAACATCTAACCATGGTATTTTCATTGTTTTTGTTGATGTCAACCCTGATTTTTATTTTTTTCTGTTGATTTATTCACTTGTTTTTTTTTTCAGTACAAATTCGCCTCTTCACTAGACAAGTTACTGATCATCGTTGGAGTAATTGGATCAGCCATATGCGGCCTATCCCAGCCCTACTTAATGATCCTTTTCGGAGATGCTTCTGGGGTTTTCCTGGCTTATTCCACATCCCTAAATCAGAATCTCACTTCAGAAGAACATCAGGAAGAAGTGAGAAGACTATACGAAGGAACGCGATACTTTGCTCTAATGACTGGAGTGACAACGATCGTCATCATTGTATGCAGCTACGTTTCCTGTTTCTGTCTCACTCAAAGCTCCTTAAGACAGGTTTGTTGTGTTTTTTTAGGCTATCAGGCAGCTATTTGATACCGTTTTTCTCCCTTATTGTATCTAATTTTGTAGAGTTTTTACAGGTTGTTGAATAGGATATTTAATGAGGATTTCAAAAAATGTGCTTAAAACTGTAATTTTCTCACTCCAAATCGATTTTTCATTACAGGCTATTTTGTACCTGACCGTCCTTTACAGACACCGCTTTTCTTTTTGACTCTACCATATTTTGTAGTGTTTTTTCCGGTTATTGTATAGCAAACTTAACGACAATTTCAAAAATGTTCTTAAAACAATCATTTTTTAAAGTTCTTAAAACCAATTTTTTACCAGGTGGGTTTGAGAAGCAATTTTGTCTCTGACTATCTTTTCAAATTGTTTCTGGTAGTTTAAATTTTGACACCGCTTTTCTTTCTGACTGTACTAATTTTTTGTAGTGTTTTTTCAAGTTATTGAATAGGAAATTTAATGGGAATTTAAAAAATGATTTTAAAACTGTAATTTTTTTACTTCCAGGACATTTTACACGCGATTTTATTTTTTTATCCCTGACTGTCCTTTCAAACTCTGTTTCTAGTAGTTCAAATATTGACCACGCCTTTCTCTCTGACTGTATCCAGTTTTGTAGTGTTTTCTTAGGTTATTTGATAGGAAATTTAATCAGGATTTCATTCTCTTTCCGAGTGGGTTTGACAAGCGATTTTGTCTCTGACTGTCCTCTTAAACTGTTGTTTAATATTTCAGTTTTTTATTTTTTTATGGCCAAATGGTGTATCTTGCGAAAAAAGTCTAAATATGATCAGGTTGCGGTTTATTGAAATATATTTTTGGTAAAAATTTTAAGTCGCCAGGTGAAGTAGTTTTCGAGATACACTGAAATGTACAACAAATATTAATCAACTTTGACGCTCTCTACCGGCCAATCGGTAATACTTAGCGATGCAAAATTAGGTCTAAAACAAACAGTCAAACGTCATTTGCCAACATTTGGTTCATAGAGCTACCAAATGCCATTTTCACTGAATTACAATCATTTATATGTTTTGAAGTTTGATAGCTTTTTTACATTTTGTACAATTACCACCTTTGTGACATACCAAATTACGCCTGAAATAAACAGTCCCACATTATAATTGTAAAAATATTACTCATAACTCAATTACTTAATTTTTTTAGTAATAATGTATTTTTATAACTTTATGGATCGTATTTTGCCAATTGCCAAGTTCATAACAGACCAAACTCTGTCTCGAATAATCAGTCAAATGACAGAATTGTTAAAATTTGACTCATAAAGCTGCAAAATGCCATTTTTACTGAATTTTTTTGTAGTTTTGGAACTTTATGGATCATATGTTGACAGTTTAGGACAGGCTAAATTACGTTTGAAACAAAAGGCTAATTTTCTCGATCAAACTTTTTGGAGTGGTTAAGTGTAAGTCGTGACACACATTTACAGTAGTTAACTTTTCTGACGTCATAGTTAACTCTGTCATCTGTCAACGTAAAGCATCAATAAAAAGTGGTTTGCATTATTTGAAATTTGGTTTGCTTACTAACAGAACAGCAACAGCTACTAACAGAAAAGTTTTTATATTTTGTAGCTAATTACAATTTTAGAAAATAAATCAGCAAGTCACAAAATAACAAAAAATAAAACTCTTGGCTAGGGTACTTCTCAAAAATTAAACTCATCATCTACAAAAAAAAAGATCACACAAATAGGTAATTATTGAAATCTTAATTTTAATTAGGAAGGGTTTATACATGTTTTTAACTGTTAAGCTATTTCAGCTGCTTCATATGTATTGTAAAAATTTCGCCATTTACGAAAACTGAACACTGCATTACGAATTTAAATTATTAATAATACTAACCCTCCTCCAAGCCAGTTCGGTCGTCTGGTTAAGTTTGACATTATGGTTTAGACCATAAGTCAAGGAAAATTCAGTAGTTAAGTTTAATCTCAACCTGGTTTTAATGGTTTAGTCGAGGAAATTCGCCTAAAAACACCCAAATTTGACGTCTACTGGTTTTTCACCCTATTGTCTGGCGTCAGACGGTTTTTAGGTTGACTTTTAATTTTTTTTTATAAAAAATTATAAATTTATGGCAAATTCTTTACGGTTAAATTTAACTGTAATTAATCTATGAGACTGTGATTACAACAAAATTTTGATTTATTTTTACAGGCCTTCAAAATGAGGAAACTCTTCTTGGAAAAAGTTCTCAACCAGGACATCGAATGGTACGACACGAACCAAACAGGTGACTTTGCCAGCATTATAACCGAGTAAGTACTTTCCACCACTCCAAAAACCACTTCTCCACCTCCAAAAATTCTAGTAACATCCCCAAAGTGGAGGACGGATTGGGGGAGAAGGTTGGTATGGTGGTTTTCTTAGGCAGCACTTTCATTTCCGGCATTATTTTGGCTCTGATCAAAGGCTGGAAGCTGGCTTTAGTCTGTCTGGCGTCTCTCCCTTTGCAAACCTTAGTCATGGGAGTGATAGCTTGGGTAAGACCCCATTTACTCGATTTCTAGCTTCGACACCGCTTTTTTCTGACTGTACCAAATTTTGTAGTGTTTTTCAGGTTATTGGATAGGAAATTTTAGTGAGGATTGCAAAAATGTGCTTAAAACTGTAATTTTTTACTCCAACTGGGTTTACAAGCGATTTTGTCCTTTTTTTCAATTTTTGCGACGGAGAAGTTACATGGAACATAATACGTCAGTTACATTGTGACGTCATATGTTTATTAATCACAAAAGCAGATTGATACTTTTTCGTCAACGTCAATAATTACATGATTATTTTTCACTATAACAATAAACAAAATAACAACCATAATTGTATACTGTCCTAGCCCCACTAGCTAGTTGCCCTATAAACTAAAAGCTATGCAAAATAAATCTGAAATGACTGTCTTTTGATGGAACAAACACAAAGTCCTGTCTGTCACACAGCTTTTGAGTTGTGTTTCGCTTTCGTTAAACCGGGTTAAAAAATGTGACAACATGACGTCAGCGTACATCGCAAAAGTAAGTTCGTGAAACCCGATACGTCGCAAAAATTTGGCTCTTGACTGTTCTTTCATACTGTGTTTCTGGCAGTTCAAATTTTGACACAAAACTGAACTTTTACCCGTCCTACAACTCTAATTTCTACTATTTTATGAATAAAAGTGTTCAGCAAAGTATTGCAAACAAGAAATGGCAGCCTACAACACCGCTGGGGCTGTGGCAGAAGAGGTGTTAAGCTCTATAAGAACTGTGGTGGCGTTTGACGGTCAGGAGAAAGAAGCCAACAGATATGAGAAGTTTGTTGCTGAAGGTTTGTTGCTTCTGCTATTCCATTGCTCATATCTGGCTCAAAACAAACATTTCAGCAAAGAGTAACAACATTAAAAGATGCCTGTTCAATGCTTTGAATCAAGGGTTTTTGTGGTTTTTGGCCTACGCCTGCTACGCCCTAGCCTTTTGGTATGGAGTGGGTTTGATCATCGAAGAACGAGCTTTCCCAGAAAACCAACGAGTTTATACTCCAGGCAACATGATGGGTGTAAGCAGTTTGTTGAAACTTCCAGAGCTACTTAGAAACTCTTATAGATATTGCTAGAACGTTCCAGATTATCCTATAATATTCCAGAACTTTCTAGAGGACTTAAAAACTTTCTAGAATTTTTAGGAAGCTCCTAGAAACTTCCAGGACATTCTTGAACAATATAGAACCTAAGAAAAGGGTTATAAAACCTTTCGGAAGACTTAAGAATCTTCTAGAACCGTCCAGAACAATCTGGAACTTTTTCGAACTTTTTGAAACATTTTGGAAAATATTCAAATGTTCAAGAACTTTCCAAAAATCCTTGGGATTTTCTAGATTCTTGTTTGTTCCATGCATCAATTTAAATTTGTGCGGGATATAAACGTTTAAATTGGGTTCTCTGATGATTGAACTGGTTTAAGAATCAATGCGCACGAAACTAAAACAACGTTGACATACCGAATCACGTTTAGGTATTTTTCTCCACCCTGATTGCCATATGGAACTTTGGCAACATCGGACCCTACCTGGAGATCTTCGGTATGTCCACCGGAGCAGCTTTCAAGGTATTCCAGGTTCTGGACAGCAAGTGCGTAATGTGCCAGCGCAAAACCCAAGGAAGACATCCAGATTTTATGTCCGACATTATCTTCAAAGCGGTTAGCTTCAAATACCCGTCTAGACCAGACGTCCAGGTAAGTTTTGACAGCTTCACACGGTCCACCAAATTAAAGTAAGGTTAGGTTTTGAAGAACGTTAACCTGCGCATCAATTTCGGAGAAACAGTGGCTTTGGTGGGTCATTCTGGTTCTGGCAAGTCAACAATGGTTCAGTTGTTGCAACGGTTTTACGATCCCACCTTTGGTTCTGTAAGTTTTATTTTACTACCACTTTTGTCCAGAATGGTTGTTTTAACTGGGTTTATGGGTTAGGTCACAGTGGATGGAGTAAATTTGAAAGACATCGACTTGAGTTACCTGCGCAAAAACGTAGGAGTGGTCAGCCAGGAACCGTCACTGTTTGCCACCACCATCGCTGAGAATATTCGTTACGGAAAATTGGATGCTAGCATGGAAGAGATTGGTAAGACGGTGATTTTCTTGGGTTTTTGGGAAAATTGTACCGGGTGTTCATATTGCTCAGCAACGTAAATTAGTTGGATTTCTTGATAGAATAAAGAAAATAATCGATTTCTTACGTTGAAGTAGTTTGCGGACAGTTATAACCCTGATTTTCACGTAGCTCAAGGTATCAACGATATTCCCGGTACTTTATCCTCTAACAAGCCACAGTAACTGTACCGAGGGTTTGCATTCGAATACTGAAAACAATTGATTACTAGCGTTAAAGTACTTTTATGTACGACAAAACACATCGGCAACTTTGGCAAGTAAATAACTACTGTACTTACCGTTCAGCTGAACGGAAAGTAACATACAGGATTAAAGAAAATTTGTTAGAATATTTTTATTTATTAGGATGATTTTGTTGAAGTCGTACAAAAATAGTGTAAGCATCACGAACAGTACTAGCTTTACTGATCTCAGACAAATTACAGCTCCAAACTTTGTCATCGATCAGTAAAGTCTAACTTACTGTTCTTGATACTTAATATACTATTTGGTACACTTTTTGCCATGATTTTCGCGTAACACAACCCTCCAAGTTACTTCGCGTGGAAACAAGAAAACGTGACTGTTCCGGATTTTCAAACTGCTCACCAAGATAGTAAATTAGTTGGATCCTGCCGTGAGTTTCGGGAAATAATCGATTATAAGCGTTAAAGTACTTTGTGGAACAAATGTGACCCTAATTTTCACTTAACTCAAAGTATCAACAACCTTCTCAGCTACTTTGGTTGAAAAAAAGCGAATAAAAAAAAAACGAGGCTGTACCGACAGTTAAAATTGCTCACCAAGATAGTAAATTAGTTGGATTTATACGTAGAATAGAGAAAATAATCGATTCATAGGGTTAAAGTACTTTGCGGAAAAGTTGGACCCCGATTTTCGCGTAAAACAACCTTACTAGCTACTTTGTCTGGAAATAAGCAATCCTGACTGTACCAGGTATTTAAATTGCTCACCAAGATAGCAAATTAGTTGGATCCTGCCCACGATCACGCTACGATCCTACCACGATCACGCTAATAATAGTTTGCGGGACAGTTATTACCTTTATTTTCACGTAACACAACCGTTTAAGCTACTTTGCGTGGAAACAAGCGAACGTGACAGTTATGACCCTGAATTTTACATAATCAAGGTTTTGTGAAAGCTTTCACAGGCAGCTTCACTGATATTCATGAAATGTTACAGTTTTGGCGGCTAAAAGAGCAAATGCCCACCGATTCATTTGCAGTCTGCCCCACGCCTACCAAACTATGATTGGCGAACGAGGGACCCAGCTGTCCGGGGGTCAAAAACAACGAATAGCGATCGCTCGGGCTTTGATCAAAACGCCAAACTTACTAATCCTCGACGAGGCCACTTCCGCTCTGGACACCGCCAGTGAAGTTGAGGTGCAGCAAGCTCTAGATGCGGTAGAACTCACAAGCAAGTGACTTCGTCACCCTGTAGAGTATATGTGTCTTTTTGCAGATTAGTGGTGAATGCACTAAAGTGGTCGTGGCTCATCGATTATCCACAATCAGAAACGCCAACAGAATTGTCGTGTTCGATAAGGGCGAAATAGTGGAGGAAGGATCGCATCACAGCCTTTTGGAGGCTAAAGGAGTGTATTATGGCATGATTAACTCCCAAGGGTATACAGAGCTCGACAATGAGAGTAAGTGTATGTAGATTATCCAGTGTACAGGATGTTCCAATAAACCGTGCAAACGGCTGTTTCTCGGAAACTATACATACAGTAGCGCTTTGGGAAAAAAACTGTCTCATATGGAGATTTAGAATAAAAAGTTAAATAGCAAAATTTGTTTGTCGTGAACAGGTAATTACGATCATGGTATTTTTGCTATATCATTCCATTTAAATATTTTTTTCTACTCCTACATGGTTATTGGTTCATTCCGTTTATAAAACGGACAAGTAGGCAATTGCCACCGGACGAACTGATATTGATTCACAAACAAATAGACCAATCACAGACACTTTTCAGCGTGCGTTATAAAATTGACCAATTTCAGCTCATATTTAATCAGCGAAGGTGGCCGCGCTATTTATTAATTGTCAAACTTGATTAAGTATTTAGTTTTGAGTTTTTCATGTTTGGCCATATAATCTTTTGAAACAATACCTTATCTAATACTTCTTAATATTCATTATATTAAAAATAATGACTGAAACTTTCATTGCAAGTGATTCTAGGGAGTCATTTATTGGTACACCGCCTAACAATCGGGCAACGGCTGAAGAGACCAATAACTCCCTGTTTCCAGAAAAGCTCAAAGCAAAATATGAGGTAGCTTATCAAAAATGTATGTATTGGCCCCAGCAAAACACTATCACAACCATAGCTGAAAACGTAATGACTGCCTATATGAAAAAATTATCCAAAGAAATGAAACCTCCATTCCAAGTGTTTATCTTTTTTAAAAATACAGTCAAATGGTTTCAAGGCTAAAAAATCCAAAATTTTTACTTCGGACCAAATCTAGAAGTTCCTGCAAGAAGTTCCAGACCTGGAGTATTTGTTTACAAAGGCAAGTTTTCTGTTCAGATTTCCCTACAAGAACTGTGTTGGAACTTTGCAGATGTTTTAGATGATACTAATCTTAGGAATTTCTGGGTGGTCGGCGTCAAGAATTGAGAAATTTGAAATTAAGCCATGTAAGAGAGGACATCGGAAATTAATTTCAAGTCAAGCTAGTGGACACTAAAACTAAAATAGACAGATCTTTTGTACCTGGTAAATTCTATCAATTATCAAAAAAAATATTTTCTAATAAGACCACCAAATATGGAATCATTTTTTGTGAATTATAAGAATGGCAAGTGCTTTCGGCAAGTAGTGGGCATTAACAAAATTGGAAATCAACCAAAACTTATTGCCAAATACTTAAAACTACCAAATCAACATTTATATACTGGCGACTGTTTTCGTCGATCAGTAGCTATTATAATAGCAGATGCAGGGGACAACACCTCCACACAAAAAAACTTTGGAGGTTGGAAATCTACAGCAGTCATGGAAACATGTATTGAACACTCGCTAATAAGGAAACAACAGATTGGCCAGCCAATAGTGCAGGCAATTCACAAAGCACCATGCGAAGCACCTCAAGAACCATTAAAATCAGCTCCTGATTCTACAAATTCTACACCAACTACTGCTTGTACCGCCATAACCTTGACTAATTGTACTATCAACAATTCTAATTTTTTTACTAAAGATTAAAGAAGTTTGTTGTTATTTCCAGTAGCAATTTGAACTTGATTGTTCTTCTTCTCACTTCTCATTTAGAACTGCCTGCTAATGCATGGTTCCTTGCTCGCTTAAGAGAAATAACAATTCAACTTGCCTGTTGCCTGAAAAAATTAATACCTAATTATTCGCAAAATCATTAACAAAAGTCACTATCCCTTACTGCAAATATTCTTGGAAATTGATAATAGCTTTCAGCTCATCAAAAAACTTGAAAAATGAAGGTTTATGAACTGTGAGTGATTCTTTTTATTTAGTTTTCAGTTTATTCGAACCTTTATTTCATTGCCTATATATTATAAATGGTTTCAATATTTGAAAGTTAATAAGCTGTCACACGGTGACAATCCGAGACATCGGTTTATTTAACTTTGGCTTTTTAGCTGCAACGCCTACTGTGATGTTTCAAAATTTATTGATTTGATTGGAATGATTGCGTCAAAACTATGTACATATTAACATAGAAATAATCGAAAAATTGAATGTTGTATTTCTATAAAATTTGGTAAGTATTTCCAATTAGTCGTAAGCGTAATAGCCTAGAAAGAAGCGCAATAGCCTGTAAAACTCGTGCGAATTGTCCATATCACCCTAGTCTTGCTCAACTTTTCGCCCTCGTGCGATATGGACATCTTTTTCACACTTATTGTACAATATACTATTATTTAACCGACTGCGACCAATAATGATATTTATGGTCGCAGCGGCCTGGTTGCTGCAACTGGTCGCTCAGTGCGTTTACGCCGTTAAAGTTTTCGGGCATTTTTCATTTTAGTGGTATCGAAATGCCCCCTAGCGGTGGATTTAGAAACCTGAAAACTATTTCCAGCATTTTTCGTGGCCACCTTTAATATACAATTTTTTTCCCAAAGCACCACTATGTATAGTTTCCGTGAAACAGGCTTATTGGAACACCCTGTACAATTGTGCCTTAATTTGTTGGACAAAATATCCCTAGTTTCTTTTGCAAACTAAATTATGACATACTCACAAGTGACAGAATTAAACTTTGACAGTTGCGTAACTGTCTACTTAAGACTTTTTGCAATTTACAATAACATCTGTTAAACTCACCTCTATGAACCTATACAAACCGGCAAACCATACATCAATCGATACTATTTTTCTTTCATACTGTATTATAATATTGTTACGATTTTCCCGTGGGTTTACACAAAGTCAATTTAACTGAACAATTAATAAATTTATTTACACTTCAAAACACTCCGTACAATAATTAACACAGCTACTAAAAACACTACTACAATTCCACAATTATTCCACTATTTAAACTTTACCGCGTTCCCAAATTCACTACTACTACTACACTACTGCCGCGGTCGACACCGCGTCTTTTATATTCGCAAACCACGTTCTAGAATAACCGCGAAACGCTTCGCGATTTGCTTCGAATATTCAAGATGCTTCCAGGTGTCGCTTCCTAAGTGTGGCCTACTTTAACACGCGCCCGGCCAGATATTGCGGCGCATCGGTTTCATCGAGTATCGAGCATAGTAGGCCCAAACCGTAACACTGCCCCCCTCTTAAAGCTGATCGTCCCGATCCGCTTCATCTAATCCCTGGTATTTTGGTATTTCTTGAGTCTGTCCAGATGGACAATTTTCATCTTGCCTTTGGGGCTGCGTTGGACTCTGTATGCGACGTCGTTTAACCTTTTTACCACATTGTAAGGTCCCTCCCAGTGTCGTTGCCATCTTTGACTTAATCCTTTGCTCCTCCTGGGTTGAAACATCCACACAGCATCACCTTCCTTATAATTGCCACCAGTTGGTCTGTGGTCCAGTGTCATCTTCATACGGTCGTTGTTTGGTTTCATCTTCTCTCTCTCAAGTTCCCGAATTGTGATGGATCCCTTCTGTAACGAACACTGGTCACACCGTTTACACCATTCCTCAACGTCCTTTCTGAAGTTAATCCAGTAAAATCGATCTCTTATTCTAGCCAAACTCTGGTTTACTCCAAAGTGTCCTCCTCCGCGACTGTCATGTAGTTCTCGCAGCACATTCTCTTTGCAGGAATTGGGCACTATTGTTTGGTAAACAAAGTGTTTTCCGTCTGGACTTTCCCATTTGCGAGTAATTAAGTCATCTCGCAGTCGAAGCGAATTCCACTGCAACCAGTAACCCCTTACTGTTGGTCCATATCTGGAAATCTGTTGCCAATCCGGTTTCAAATCCTTCTCCAACCATCTTCTGATTACTTTCAAATCAGAGTCTGAGCGCTGTCCTTTTATTATGTTCTCCTTAGAAACGCTGCTCTTCATTCTTTTTGTAGCCTCTTTATCTGTCACCATCGCGATTTGACCAATCCTCAAACCATTATGAATTTGTCCTTTCCGGTACCTTAAGTCACTATCCAAAGCTTGACGATCCTCTACATATCGCGGTAAATGTCTTTCCGGATTCTTCATTTCCTGCTCCTGGTTACGCCAACTCTGCGGGGTCGGTAAACGAGACTGCTGTCTGCAATTCCTTCTATAGTGTCCTTTGCGTCCACATCGATAACATTCCACTCTAGTGATCGGGCGTGATCGTTCTAATTGTGTGGACTGACTATTTCCTGATGCTGCCATTTGTTGCACTAATTGCTTTAATTTCATCTATTAATGTAGCAACATGATCGGCTGGCGGTACTCTTTCCTCTTGAATAGTCTCTGGCTTTAAGTCATTGCACGCAGCTTCAACTTCCAGCGCTCGAACCAGTAATTCGCTGTTGTTGTTCCCTTTGAACATCTTCAGCCATTTCTTTACCTCCGGATCTCGAATCCCATCTACAAAATACTGTGCCACAAGTTCTTCTTGGATTTCATCCGGGACGGCTGGGTAAGCCAGATGCACAAGGCGACGAATTTCGGTTTCAAACTCTTCTAGATTTTCACCAGTTTTCTGCTGTCTTGCCATTAATTGCGTTCGATACAGTCCTTTCTTATGTTGATCCCCATAACGACGTTCTAATGCAGCTACTAATGCTTCATAGTTGCTTCGTTGGGCGATAGACAGAGTCTGTAACAGCTCCAATGCAGGTCCTCGTAATACCACTATTAGTGCTACAGCCATTTCCTCGTTACTCCATCCATTTGCATTTGCAGCGGCCTCAAATTGGAGTTGGTACGTTGCCCATGAAGTTTGACCATCGTATGTGGGAGGCTTGATCTTGTTGAGCCCGTTTCCGGTGATCACTGTAGAGTTGACTCTTCTGCTGTCAATTTTCCGCTCTAAGTCGCGTAGCTTTATTTTGACACCATTCTGAATTTTATGAATGTCCTCCCGAACATCATTCTGAATTTTATTAATGTCCTCCCGAACATTATTCTGAATTTTATTGAGACTATGGGTTACATACTCTTGGATTTCTGTCTTGGTCCCCGCTAGAACTTTCAATATTTCTACGTTACGCTTTTCATGCCGCTCTCTGTCTTGTTGTCGAATTCTTTCTTCTCCTTCTTTGTCTTGTTGTCGTATTCTTTCTTCTTGTTGTCGAATCCTTTCTTGTTCTTCCTTTCCTTGATGTCGAATTCTTTCTTCTCGTTGTCGAATCCTTTCTTGTTCTTCCTTTTCTTGATGTCGAATTCTTTCTTCTCGTTGTCGAATCCTTTCTTGTTCTTCCTTTTCTTGTTTAAGCATTTCCATAATAGCTACAAGTTGGGCCTCCATGTTTGCACTTTGACGTCTTGTTATTGGCATAAAATAAATTTAACACACCACTGTTCTGAAAATCTCTAGTCCGGTTCTGAACACAAGTCTCTAACCCGAAGTTTAGTTCCAATTCACGTCGCACTAAAGTCTGATCGCACTTCTGACACCAATTGTTACGATTTTCCCGTGGGTTTACACAAAGTCAATTTAACTGAACAATTAATAAATTTATTTACACTTCAAAACACTCCGTACAATAATTAACACAGCTACTAAAAACACTACTACAATTCCACAATTATTCCACTATTTAAACTTTACCGCGTTCCCAAATTCACTACTACTACTACACTACTGCCGCGGTCGACACCGCGTCTTTTATATTCGCAAACCACGTTCTAGAATAACCGCAAAACGCTTCGCGATTTGCTTCGAATATTCAAGATGCTTCCAGGTGTCGCTTCCTAAGTGTGGCCTACTTTAACACGCGCCCGGCCAGATATTGCGGCGCATCGGTTTCATCGAGTATCGAGCATAGTAGGCCCAAACAGTAACAATATGCTCTATTACGTAGTCGGTTTTAGGCCAGAAAATGATCCATTACGTTACTAGTCCGGCAAAATGTTTTTTTCCGGACTACTCCGGCAGAGTAATATAAGTTTGGGGAAGAAAAATATTAAAAATAAATTTGAGAAAAACAGTGTAGGATCACACACCTAGTCGGTAGGTCATTTACTAGTTAGCAATATGACCGAGGACCGTAGTTCGGAACCCACGATAAACTGTAGGTCCCATCGAAATTTTTTCGAGCAGCGAAAAAGTGATGTAAAAATGAGAAAAAAAAACATCTATCATCAAGTATCTGATTAAGTGTGAAAAGTGTATGCGGACCTACGTATACAGAATAGGTACATAGACCGATTAGGATTGGGATCAAATCAACCGTACAGGCGCAAAAAATTCCGTTTTCCCATGTTAATCTCCTATGTCCAGGGTGCTCTTGGAGACCTGGTATGTATAGGAACTTTTTATCATAACATAGCCTGGGCACTCACCCCCTTCAATATGTGTTTTTAAACACTTTGTATACTGTATGTCCAAGATTCGATTCTCTATACAGAGATCTCGCTTCCCGTAAGAGCTACTGCAAAGGTTAAATGAGGAAAGTTTAAGAGAATTTAATAGGCAATCCAACACCGTTTTAAAAATATTATATATTATATATATTATATTTAATATTTTGCTTAGTTTTTGAATTATTTTCGAAAAACAAAAAACAACCATTTTCAAAAAAGTGCTGTATTTTTGCTAATTTTAAAATTTGGCTTAAGCATTGTTAGAGCAAATTTTTAAGGACTATCTTTCTGTGTATTTTGTTTTCAGTTCCGACCTTTCGATGTCGAAATACCATCATCAACTTCTTTTTTTCTTATGGATGCCATTTTGTTTTTTTATGTAGTTAAAAATAGCACGTTTTTTGTTTCAAAAAAATGTACTTTTATGTTAGAAAAGCTAAAAAACAGTAATTCTAAAAAATACGTTAATGCAAAATCTAAACGATTACAAAATGATGAAAATGTAGTATGTAATTAAGGTCGTTTATTTATTAAACGTAACTTAATCTTAATCTGGTAAATTTTCAAAATGTCTCCCGTTTGCTCGTCGACATTTTTCGCAATTCGTTAGCACCCTACTTATGACTCTGCCAAGTGTATTTCGGTTTATCATTGCAAATGTATTTATTACCCTTTCTCGGAGAACATCAACATTTGTAGGAGGTTCAAACTCATAAATCTCATTCTTAGCATGACCCCAAAGATAAAAATCTAAAGAAGATAGGTCTGGGGATCTAGCTGGCCATGGGATTGAACCGTTTAATGCAATGACATTGTTTTCAAAATAAATGTGACTGTCATATTCCACAATGTATTTTTACGGCAAATGGCCACCTAAGTCAAAGCCAACTTAAAATCAAACTGTTTTTTAGCTTTTTGAACATAAAAGTAAATTTTTTTGTAACATGTGATACATTATTTTAATGCAAAAAACGTGCTCTTTTTAACTAGATAAAAAAACAAAATGGCGTCCAAAAGAAAAAAAAGTTGATGGTGGTATCTCGAGACCGAAACGTCGGAACTAAAAACGAAATACACAGAAAAATAGTCCTTAAAAAGTTGCTCTAACAATGTTCAAGCCATATTTTAAAATTTTGAAAATTAGCAAAAATACAGCATTTTTTTGAAAATGGCAGTTTTCGGTTTTTCGAAAATAATTCAAAAACGAAGCAAAAATTAAATATTTTTAAAACGATTATTATTATATTTTTTGTTGGATTGCCAAATTCTCTAAAACTTTCCCCATTTAACCTTTGCAGTAGCTCTTACGGGAAGCGAGATCCCTGTATAGAGAATCGAATCTTGGATATACTGTATCATCATCTACTGTATCATAAATCATCTTTATTTCTAGAAATTCCAGAACTAGGCTCTCGACCTATTGGTCTTTCTGCCCATGTTATCCAAAAAAAATTCCAAAAAAAAAACTAAGTAAATATTTACATGGAAAAAAAGTTATTACAAATTATGTTTATGTTCTTACAAACTACAAAGTACAAGAAGGATAGTGGAATTAGAAGAGTACCGGTTTGTCTTGTTAAGCAAAGTGGATTCGGTATTTCCAGAATTCTGGGTATTTGGGTGCGCTCGTATAGAATTTTGTTGGATGGATTATGTAACGGGTTATTGGGATATCTTATTTTTGTAATTAATCTCAGTGAGATTTGTTTTGTTGTCTGTATTTGTTTTATAGTTCTTTCCGTTGCGTTTGCCCGCAGTATGTTTCCATAATCCAACAGTGGTCGACAAATAGATTTGTAAATTGTGGTGGCTGGTTTAGTAGTGATTCCTTTGTCTTTGCACGTTAGAGATCTGAAGTGTTTCGATCTTCTGATAATTTTTGTCCTGATGTCTCGTACATGTTTTCAAATTTTAGTTTTTTGTCAAAAGTAATTCCCAAGAACTTTATGTCGTTTTTTAGTTCAGTTATGTGGCCATTTGCTGTTATGGTAGTAGAGTCTGCGTTAATATTGTGGTTGCATAAAAGGAGCTGGTTATTAGTGGGATTAAGGGGGAGTCTCCATTTATAAAACCATGTCTGCTGCTTTTGTGGTTGTAGTATGTCGATGTAAATCTTATCCTTGAATTTATGATTGTATAGAAAATTGGTAAAAATTTCAAAAATGAGCTTAAAACTGTCATTTTCTCCCTCCAAGTGGGTTTGGCCAGCAATTTTGTCTCTGACTGTCTTTTCAAATTATGTTCCTGGCTGTGAATTGTTTTGTTAAATGAAACACACGCACGATTCCTAATAAATCTATATTAAATAACTTAACATAAAACATTAAAAAATAGTGAAAAACATTTACATATCGTTATCGTTATCGTTCGGTTTTCGAACTAACTAAAAATAGTTTCTACGTCGCACGGTCGCACCGCCAGCATTTCGTTACTGCGTAGCACGTTCAGGGTCGTCTGGGATAAATCAGTGGCAGCTCGTCAATAAGGTATTTTCAACATCCTCCCCCGCCGAATTGATTTCCAGAGGAAATAACATAGGAACAGGACGTTTTAAGAGTGTACCGTTACTAGTCCGAATCTGGCAAGCTCTTATACGTCAATCTCGTCCAGGATACACGTCTGTAATCCGCACCAACTTTCATTGTTGACATGATAATCCTTTCTCATATAGTAGGACCACATCTCCAACAGCATATTTTCTTTCTGAAACAGGTTTTTCAACATAATGGGCTGATCTTAACTGCTGAAGATGATCCGTAGACATATTTCCCAAAATCTTTTCAACAAATTCTCCCCTTTTTGCCAAAGATGTAAAATCTTTTTGGCACTAACAGCCTTTTTATCAATATCTATGCCTAAAGAAGTATTATTACAACTCAGTAAAAAATTTCCAGGTGTCAAAATTATGTTCTTTGGATCGTTATCGATGTATGTCAAAGGTGGTGAATTAACTGTTGCCTCTCCTTCTATTAAAATGGTTTTTAGTACATCATATGACACAGAAGATTTTCCTAGAGAGGCCTTGAGCGCAATCTTCGCCATTCTTTCCCAAAATCCGCCCCACCATGCGGCTCGTTCGACAATGAATTTCCATTTTATATTTAATCGTGACGTCATATCTTGTATTTATTTATGATTTAGGAAATGCAAAAGTGTTAGTTAGTAGTTATTTCTAATGATGCTCTTTTGAAAGTTTGACCTTTGTATTGTCCGTTGATACATAGAGAGGTCCAGCAAAGTCAATTCCGGTACATTTGAAGGGATTGGCTGACGTGAATCTATCACTAGGTAATGGTGCAAAAGGTACTGCTGTTGGTTTCTGCTTTAATTTCTTACGTTACACACTTTGATAAGATGAATTTAATTCTTTAAGATCCTTTTATCATCCAATATTCTTTTCGTATTTCGGCCAAAGTTGCATTGACTCTTCCATGTGCTACATTGAAATTTTGAAATGACAATTCAAAATAAGTAAATCTCCAATATGGGACTTAGCAGGTAAAATAACTGGATGTATTATTTTATACGGCAATTCCGCCTCTTGTAGTCGTCCTCCAATTCGTAAAATTTCATTTTCATTCAATTTAGGGTTCAGCGTTAAGATGGTCGAGTTATTACTAATATGGTTGTTTTTTTTTCAGAGATTCTATTTCTGTTCCAAATGCAGAGTATTGTATGTATTTAATCCAATAGTTTTCTGCTAATTGTAATTCATCTGCGATTAATGATCTCAGTAGTCTTTCAGGTTTTTTCCTTTTCAAATTCCTACTAAAACGAATAACGTAAGCTGTAACTCTTAAAACTCTAATCCACTTGCTAAAAACGTTAAATAATGGATTTATTTTGATGCATTCTGGTTTTATCCGTTGTAATGGAGACAGTTCGGCACAACCATTTTTTATTATATATTTTTAAAATACTCTTGCACTACTAGCAATTTTAAGTCGTTTTAATATAATTAAATAATTAAATAATAATTAATTTTAAGAACTTTCTGAACCATCTTCCAAATGATCATCGACAACTAAGTTAGAATTTACTCGTTCTTTGAATAAAACTTGTTTCTTAAACTCTATACGTAATGAAAAGGGTATGACCTTTAAAATTACGGATTTTAACATCATTCCATACTGATTTGGCTTAATTCCTAAGGTTTGAAACGACCTTGTAATTGTCGTTGTAGTATTATACAGTTTTCTAAGCCCAGCAATATCCCCTTTATTTTTTACCGGTTGTAGAGCTAACAACTTTCGAATATAAGCATCTATTAGTTTTTCCGGATTGCCAAACTCTTGTTGCAATAGATCAATAGCGTCCTGATGCATGCTTTTTCTGGGGCTAATCCTTGAACAGTATAAGCTGCTTTCACCGTTAAAAGCGTTTTTAAATAAGTAAACTTGGCGTTATCATCAACTTCATCATTATTATGAATTGCTGCATTATACTGTTCTCAGAAAAAATGCCCATTGTTGAGGATCACCATTGAATTTTAAAAGCTCTAACTTTGGTAACCTTTCCGAGGTCTTCTTGGTGTTTATTTGGTTATTTTCATCACTTCTGTCCGAGTTTTCACTTCAAATTACCATGCACAGCTTGATGTTGATTCCATAGTTGGTGCTTTCCTTTCACCTACGAATAGGGCTTCAAAAAAATTTTTTTTTTTTCCTTTGACGCTTTTTCGAAATATGAACAATAACGAAGACACAGGGTGTCAAATTTTACTGAAAAAAAAAAACCAAATAAAAAATAACTTAAATTTAATTTTAACTAACTGCAGGTTATTCTTTATAAACAGACATAAACATAAACAAAAGATTTCAGCCGCCTTTGAACTAAGTTTTAATAATTTGTCATTTTAAATTAAAACAGCATTTAATTTTAGGCACGCATTAAGACGGTTTTTATTTTTTTACTCAAAAGCGGTGCGTCGTAGCAAAAAATAATAAAAGGGGTTTTATTTTTAGAATCGAACAAGGAATTTAATAATGAATTTTATGTTGAAAAAAAGCCAGTAGGGTAATATTTTTTTTCGAAAATGTTTTAAAAAAATTGTACGCGCGCCACTGGTAAACGCAAAGAAATTGTTGTTTCTTGGAAAATTTCCTTTCCACGTAGCTACTGACACGTACAAAATTTTGTCTAATTACTTTAAGTGGTTTGGCCAAAACCATTAAATTTTAATTTTTTCAGTAAAACTTTGACACCCTGTATCTTCGTTATTGTTCATATTTCGAAAAAGCGTCAAAGAAAAAAAAACCTTATTTTTTGAAGCCCTATTCGCAGGTGAAAGGAAAGCACCAACTTTGGAATCACCCTGTATATTAAAGAACTTATAAAATATTTAAAAAAAAGTGAGAAACGTTTACAAATCGTTATGGTTCGCGAGACGACATTGCCCGATCGCATTCGGTTTTCGACCTACGTCGGTTTTCGACCTACGTCGCACCGCCAGCATTTCGTTACTGCGTAGCACGCCCAGGGTCGTCTGGGATTAACCAGTGGCAGCTCGTCAATAAGGTATTTTATTAACACTGGCAGTTCAAATTTTGACACAACTTTTCTCCTTGATTGTACCAAATTTTGGAGTGTTTTTAAAGGTTATTTTATAGGAAATTTACGGTACGCGTCCACTAATCGGTATCGGAACGGACGGTACGCATCGTCGGGATCGGATTTTGATTTCGTCTTTGGAATCCCGATCAGAAATGCCGAAGTGCGATGACGATAGGTGAACGCAGTCGTATTTGATTCTATGTAGTTGATTGGAAATGCGATTCGTGCGATGCGTACCGTCCGTGCTGATACCGATTAGTGGACGCGTACCTTAAATGAGGATTTCAAAAATATGCGTAAAACTGTCATTTTCTAGCTCCAAGTGGATTTTACCAGCGATTTTGTACCTGAGTGTCCTTTCAAATCGTGTTTCTGTTATTTGAAACTTTGACATATCTTTTCTCATTGACTGCATTAAACTTTTTAGTGTTTTTAGTTTTTACAGGTTGTATTCAATGTCAGCTTTAATTAGAGAAAAACGATGAAAGTTTAGCCAGTGCAGATAAGGTGACGATTGAATTTGAAAGTAAATACTATGCATCAGTTAGCCTAGCAGGAGAAATTCTTAATTGCTAATTCATCATAATGCTAATAAACAACATCTTTTAAACCTGAAGAAGATATCAGGGCATCTAGGTCTAATGTGGGAAATTCACTTGGCTGTGGGCCCCAATATTAAGTTTACAGACATAAATGACTATGATTCCTGGCTGGAATTTCGGTACACTCTTGACACTCTTATAAATAAAAATCAATTGATGGAAGATATTCCACAGGTAAACTCTTAACTTACGTTCTTGTTTGGAAGGTTCGGCGGCTCATACCATACAAACTTTAGAATTTTTAGCTGCGTCTTTTGAGTCTGCTTGGAAAAGACTTCTTGATCGCTATGATAATGATAGTGTTTTGGTATATAATCATGTTAGAGCTATTTTTGACATTCCTATTATGACTAGTGAGACAGCTGGTGGTCTTCGTAGCTTACTTGATGCTGTTTCTTGACATCTGGGTTGTTTAGGTAAACTTGGCCAGCCAGTTACATCATGGGACACACTACTAATTTATATTTTAACTCTAAAGTTAGATAAGACTGCAACTAGGGAATGGTAGCAAAAAAGGGTAAAGTTGTCTCGAAGAGCAAATGATTCTGCCCCTTCTTTACCAACTTTAAGTGATTTTTATCAATATTTACAAGTCAAGGCTGACTACTTGGAGATATTGAAATTAAATACAGATCAAAATGCTGAAAAACATCATACTGCAAAAAGTCGGAATTCGTATTCATTTTCTTGTCAGAGAGGTTAAGGTTTATCTTGTAACTCTTCCTCAAACTTTTCTAATGCACAACTGAATGCACAATGCTATTTTTGCTACTAAAGGTCACTACATTCAGAGGTGCACCAGTTTTTTAAATTTAACAGAGGACAGGATTGAGAAAGTAAAGCAACAAAGACTGTGCATTAATTGCCTAAGAGCTGATCATTCTTACAAAAGGTTTGGAAAGATTGCAGAAAATGTAATGGAAGGCATAGTACATTATTGCATTTTGACAAGAAAAAATCTGATTAAGCCTGTTATTTCATCTAATAGTACTGACACTGCTGGAATTGACTACTGTATAATGTTAATTGTGCAATAGTAAGCCACCAAATAGTGACAGTATTTGATATCAATTTATAACCAAATAATTGCAGGGTATTGCTAGACTCCACGTCACGTCTCAATCTAATTTCATTACTCATGAATTGTGCGAAAGTTTCGGATTGGTTATTTCGAAGGTAAATTTGTCTGTGGTTGGTATAAATCAAGTATCTTCTACAATACAGGGTATGTGTACAGTAACCATTCAGTCAAAAATATAGGCAATTAACAGGACTATTAGTTGTTTAGTACTGCCGGTAATTAATGCAAATATGCCTAGTCAACATATTGTTACGGTTTGGGCCTACTATGCTCGATACTTACTGAACGAGTGCTCGATTCGGGATGGATCCGATACGCCGCAATATCTGACCGGGCGCGTGTTAAAGTAGGCCACCGTTAGAAAGCGATACACCGAGAAGCATCTTCGATGTTCAACGCAGTTTTAAAGAGTAGAATAATTGTGGAATTGTAGTAGTGTTTTTGGTAGCTGAATTAATTATTGTACGTAGTGTTTTGAAGTGTAAATAAATTTATTTATTGTTGAGTTAGATTGACCTTGGGTAAACCCACGGAAAAATCGTAACAATATTAAGATGTCAACTATTAAGATTCCACATCATTTAATGTTAGCAGATCCTCAATTATCAGGTCAAATAAGGTAGATATGCTTTTGGGTGCTGAATTATTTTCCCACTTTTAAGTATTGCACAATGGTCATTAGGTCGAAATATGCCTACGCTTCAAAAAACTGTTTTAGGTTGGGTAGTTGCTGGAACCATACCCCAATATTCCCAGTCTCAAATTTGTTCTTCCCAGTCCTCAATGTTGTTAACTTTCTCATCAAATTGTAAATAATTCCATGTCCAATACTGAATTGTCAGATCAGTTGAAACTTTTCTGGGAAATTGAAGAACCTATGGCGTAAGTTAACAATCATGCTGTTGATGATACTGTCTGTAAAAATATATTTCTTGAGACTACAAAACGGGATAAAAAAGGAAGATTTATTGTTCAAATTTCTTTAAAATTTGACCCTGGTCTTCTGAGGGATTCTAGAGGCAATGCTATAAAACGACTTAATTCACTTGAACGCAAGTTGAAAAATAGTCCTTCTAGGTCTAAACTATACTATGATTGTCATATCTGAATACCTTTCTATGGGTCACGTCTCTAGTACTTACACATGACGAATCTCCATTTTCTAATTTTTTAACCCATCACGGTGTCTTTAATTAAAATAATCAGACCACAAAGTTACGAACAGTTTTTGATGGGTCATGTTCTTTAAATTCAGGACTTTGTCTAAATGATCTTCAGTATACTGGTCCTGTAATTCAAGACGACTTGTTATCTATTCTACTGCGATTTCGATTACATGTTTATGTACTTTGTGGTGATGTTATCAAGATGTTCAGATACTAATTGTTCCCTCACAAAGATATCTTCAGTGTGATAAGTTCAAGAGTTTCAGTTAAATACAGTTACTTATGGGACTAGATCTGCTCCTTGGCTTTCTGTACGGTGTCTCAAGCAATTGGCACATTATCTTGAATGACTTTTTTATGGATAATTTGTTCACTGGGGGTGACACTGAAGAAAAAGTAAAGGAAATCAATGTGTCAATTTTGAAGTCTGGGTGTTTTCATTTGCATTAATGGGCTTCCAATAATGAAGTTATAGTAGCTCATCTTCAACAAAATCCTTGAAAAATCCTACGGTTGTAATAAAGATTGGGGAAGGTAATAAGACTAAAACATTGGGTCTTTACTGGTCCTGTTTTGATAACAACTTTTGTTATAATATGACAACTAATTGCTCCAGTTCAGTAACTAAAACAACTGTATTATCTGACATTGCTCAGATCTAAGATAGGACGTCCCCCCGTCCACTAGGTCTTTTGGGTCCATGTATAATTATAGGTAAGATTTTAATGCAGAAATTGTGGTCATTAAAGCTCTCCTGGGATGAAAGTCTTCCTTGTAATGTTGATACTGAGTGGCGAACATTTACGAGCCAACTTTCATTCCTAAATAACGTTTCTATTCTTAGATTGGTCTTTTGCCAGATGAAGACGATATCCAGATACATGGTTTCTGCAACGCCTTAATGCTTGCATATGGAGCATGCATCTATTTTCAAAGCGTAGATCGTCGCGTCCTTGTAAGGGTTGCCCTTGTTATGTCAAAGTCCAGGGTTGCTCCTTTAAAATCTCTGACGATTCCCAGATTAGAATTGTGTGGAGCATTGTTGCTTGCTCAATTGTACGCCAAAGTAGTATCTTCTATAAATCTAAAGCCTTCAAGAGTTTATCTTTGAAGTGATTTGATTTGTGAATTTGTCTACGATCTTGGATAAAAACTTGTCCAAGCATGTTGAACACCTTTGTTCAAAATAGAGTATCTCAAATTAACAAACTTACATCATCATCAGGTGACTGACGGTAAGCGGCTACAGAAAACAATCCTGCCGATTATATTTCTAGAGGTGTCAATCCAGTTGAGTTGTCTAAATTACAAAAATGGTGGAATGGTCCCTATTGGCTCTCAAACAAAGAAGAGGATTGGCCGAAATCATCTGCAGTATTTGACGGCAAAATTCCAGAATTGAGACAACAGCGAACTACATTTGTGAACGTTCAGATTCTAGATCATCTGCCAATAAGTTTTGCGAAACATTTGACTAGGTTTTTTGACTATGATTTTCAAAAACCCTGATAACTTCCGAGCTTCAATTAGCTACTAATACTTTGGTCAAAATATCACAACGAGAAATTGGCAATGAAATTTCTTTGCTTTGCTTTCAAAGAACTTACCGTTACCTGTAAAGTCACGACTACTTTCATTGAATCCATTTTTAGATAAAAACGGCTTTTTGCGGGTCGGCGGTCGCCTTCAACATTCGTGTTTGACATTTGAAGCTAAACATCTTGCTCTTTTGACCAAGTTAATCTTTAGATATGAACATGAACGATTGTTTCATGTGGGTACTCAACAGCTTCTATAGTCTATGCGTCAGAGATTTTGGCCTCTAAATGGTCAAAATATTGCTAGATATACCGTTCATGTGTTCGGTGTTTGAGAGTTATACCTGTTACAGAATTTCCTATTATGGGAGACCTTCCAAAGGAAAGGGTTTGTCCAGCTCCTCTTTTTTTTTGTGACAGGAGTAAATTATACCGGACCTATCTTGATAAAAAAACAAGTCCGGACGTGGTGCGAAACTAATAAAGTGCTACATAGCTCTTTTCATATGCTTTACAACCAAATGTGTCCATCTTGAACTGGTTGGAGATCTGACTAAAGAAGCCCAGCCAGGTATTCTCAGGCAAAGAATCTAATTTTATTGGATCTCAGTTTGATTTTTCTGAATTGGCTAAATTTTTAGCGTCAAATGAAACATACACACAAATTATTTGCATTTAAGTATAAATTGGAAATTTATACCAGCCTTTTCTCCACACATGGGTGGAATTTGGGAAGCTGGGGTTAAGGCAACTAAGAAACATTTGAAAAGGGTTTGACGAAATGCGCATTTAACGTTTGAGGATTAGTGCAAATAGAAGGGATTTTAAAATCCCGTCCATTATCCCCTATGGACGGGATTTACCTGACTATTCTTTCAAAGTATGTTTCTGCCAGTTCAAACTTTGACACCGTTTTTTTCCCTGACTGTACCCAGTTTTGTGGTGTTTCTTCAGGGTATTGGATAGGAAATTTAATGAGGTTTCCAAAAATGTGCTTATAATTGTCATTTTCTCGCTCCAAGGAGGTTTGAGAAGCGATTTTGTCACTGACTGTCCTTTCAAATTGTGTTTCTGTCAGTTCGAATTGTGACACCGTTTTTTCCCTGACTGTACAAAATTTTGTTGTGTTTTTTTAAGGTTATTGGATAGGAAATTTAATGAGGATTTCAAAAAATATGCTTAAAACTGTCATATTCTAGCTCCAAGTAGGTGTGACAAGCGATTTCGTCGCTGAGTGTCCTTTCGAATTGTGTCAGTTCAGACTTTAAAATCGCTTTTTTGCCTGACTGTACTAAACTTTGTTGTGTTTTTTCAAGCTATTGGATAGGTTATTTTAAGGAGATTCCAAAAATTTGCTTAACTGTCATTTTCATATTCCAAGTGAGTTTTACAAGCGATTTTGTCTTGTAACACACAAAAATGTTTTAAGGCAATCTCGTAAAGCAAGAGATTCCTTAAAACTCTCTGAAATACACTTTTGCTATAAACTTCTCAAATACGGAGCTACGCCTTGTTGAACCTACACTTTCCTGTATGTTGTTTCAGGACAAGTCAAAGAGGACACAGTCCAGAAATCGTTGAGTTTCTCCTGCAAATTCCTGAAAGAAGACAACGTCGTAGAAGAAACTGAGGACCATGTAAATGAACTCAGAACCACTTCTGAGTAAATCCTTTTAATCCTTTTTGGCTTACGCAGGATCAGAAATTACAGACTTCGAGCGATTGGAGCACCATATTGAAAATACTGAAGATCAACAGTCCTGAATGGTTGTCTATGGTAACTGGAGCATTAGCGTCCTTGATGAACGGTGCTTCCTTGCCTTTGTACGGTTTGATCTTTGGTGACATACTTGGGGTGAGTTTTGTGTGCAAAAAACTTTGCTACAAAGTAAATAAGTTTAGTAGAGACACTGAATGAGGTTATAAATGCAACTTACCAGATTTTTGGGCTGTGGCTACTGATAAAGTATCTTTATCACGATTTATTTTTATTTTCTTTGCATTATGTGGGTAGCAATTAACTCAAAATTATTACTAATTAAACTTTATAAGTAATTATTACTTAATAAACAACGCCAGCAAACTTAACTAAACCAATTAACTATTCAATTAAGCGGCTGTTCGAATAAGCGTTTCTTAAATCTTCCCCTTGATTTAATCGAGAATAGGAGTGTACAACTTAGTTACGATACGGGCCGGATACGATGTCAAACAGGTCAATGGTGTAATGCAGAAAACTAAAAGCCACGCAATGCAATCAACGTTACAGGTACACAATGATTCAAAGTTAATTACGGGGACAAAGCAGTCTAAACATCTCATTTAGGTTTCCAATCATTTTAGGAACTTAATTTTTTGCCAAATTTAAAATTTTTTATAATGTTAAGTGCAAGTTTATACGAGTAGTTATTTTTACAGCAAGTGACAAACCATTTTTTTAAGTGAAAGCAAAACTCAGAGTCGATCTCCACAAATATATATTAATAAAAAGTTGTTATCTGCCTAACATGTTTCGGGTGTATTCAGACACCCATCTTCAGAAACTTAACTAGATCACTAGTCTGCTGGCTGTCATTCTAAAAGGGGGGACAGCTGAACCCAGATGTACTAAGGTGGTTTTTTTATTCTGCACGGGGGAAAAAAAACCTTGATCAAAAAACCCAGTTCTGGTTCTGAGGTGACAGGTTGCTCCGTTTTTTATTCTCGAAGAGGGAAAAAACTTAATCAAAACCCAGTGTTGATGTCAAAGATGAAGTTAGTTACTCGGTTTTTTTATTCTTGAAGGGGGAAAAAACTTAATCAAAACCCAGAGAAGTTGAATGATGTAAAATCTGCATGTTTATCTGAAGGAGACCAAATGGACACGAAAGGGACGTCACACAACAAAAAACCGCGGTGGACACTCACAAGTTGGACATTTAAACAGATTAAAATAGGGGCGACTTTCCCTTTGTCACTGTGGAGGTGTGACCGTGCAGGGCAACATGGCTTGGGTGCAGCCGGACATGGAGACTCCAAAAAAACCGAGTAACTAACTTCATCTTTGACATCAACACTGGGTTTTGATTAAGTTTTTTCCCCCTTCGAGAATAAAAAACGGAGCAACCTGTCACCTCAGAACCAGAACTGGGTTTTTTGATCAAGGTTTTTTTTCCCCCGTGCAGTATAAAAAAACCACCTTAGTACATCTGGGTTCAGCTGTCCCCCCTTTTAGAATGACAGCCAGCAGACTAGTGATCTAGTTAAGCCTCTGAAGATGGGTGTCTGAATACACCCGAAACATGTTAGGCAGATAACAACTTTTTATTAATATATATTTGTGGAGATCGACTCTGAGTTTTGCTTTCACTTACACTCACTACTCCACTGCGTGCATATGGACTACTACTTTTCGATAAAACCATTTTTTATTCATTCATATTTATTCGAGTGAATAAACCGGTTTAAGTCACGTGTCTTATACAGTATTTTATTAAATTTCGACTTTTTCTATTAAAAAAAAACTAAAATTACAGTTCTATTAAATTTGCACCGCGCCCCGTAGATGTAACATTGATGTTTGTTTGTTTACATCTGTAAATAGGCGAATGTTATGCAGAGTGATTTAATAGTTATTTATACAGCAAGTGACTTAAACCATTTTTTTTTACGAAAAGAACAACTATGTCCACGAGCATTGCGAGTGGCCTACGCTCTTCGAGTGAATAAACCGTTCACGAAAACGAACCGAAGTCACGTGTACACCTTTGTGACTAAGTATGTTCAGGCCAATTGCGTGTGACAAGTACTACCAAGTAATATTCATAAAACGTCTCATTAACTCAAAGCTAACTAAGGTAAAATTAGTTTTTATTGAATTAATTTGTTATTTATGAAGCAAATCATAAGTTGTTATACATCACTAAAATCAGAATAAAACGTACTATTTGGTGGGCTAAAAATCCAATATGGCGCCCATAAGAAAAAAGAAAGTTGATGATGACTGACAAAAAACGAAACGTCGTGTGGCAAATTTGATTCCATCATCGAATAGCTGGGAAAAAGTGGCAATGAAAAGATGCTTTTAGTTTTGGGATATCTCTTCAAATAAGGTTAGAAATAAATAAAAACAAAAAATCAAATTTTCAGTTTTTTTCGGATATCTTCGGGAGTACTAAGCATTTCGTTGAGATTTAAATTGCGCAACTTTGCCCCAATTTAAACTTTCTCGTACTTCTTATGGTTTCTGAGATCCCAATGGTGAGGGTCGAATTTGAATTACCCTGTATGGTGCAGGCCAAAAGTTCAAGCAAAGGGTTCAAGTTAGAGATCTGAAAAAAATCCAGAAAACTAGTCCGTGATGGGTACTACAACTTTCATTATTACGATTTTTCAATCAAATCAACCGTACAGGCGCAAAAAAATCAAAACCGTTCTCCCATGTTAATCTCCTATGTCCAAGGTGCTCTTGGACACCTGGTATATTCATACTTCGTTACACACCCCTCTCTCTTCGGGAAAAAAAAAAGATAAACCCAGTTTATTTTTTTTAACAACTTCAATGACCTCCTCGGTTACCAAATTATATACTAAATCCGTATCTCCGCACCAGACTCTTAAATTAAAACATAAGTCCTAGCAACAAGTAATGACGAAAAAAAACACAACTTCTTATGATTACGACTCGGCCCCTGTCACGGGTGCACACGACGCAACACTACTATGCAACAACGATCGCCCTCTCGGAACCCAGGTATTAAACCTATCGGGACACAAAACGGCGCGTATTCGGAGATACCCTGGGCGGTGGCAGGACGGTCTTCTTGCGGCTAAGATTGACCTGTCCTACGATCGACCTCCAAACTAGACTCGACATAAGTTGACTTAAGGTCCTTTATGTGGATATGTCGAAAAATTTTGCCGGTACGATCTTTAAGATCATAGACCACAGGGGAGACAACTTTGACAACGGTGTAAGGGCCTGAGTATTTAGGCGCTAGTTTGGCCGCAAAACCCCGCACAGCTGAAGATAACGGATTTACACGGCGGTAAACTAGATCTCCTAAATGACATCTCAATGCGCGTCTCCGTAGATTGTAATGTCGGCATTGAGTGGTGAATGCCCGACTTAAGTTTAAACGGACCAGCTCATAAGTTTCACAAAGCTGTTTGAGGCGGCTACTGTCCTCCTCAATATCGGAGAGCTGGGGCTCCACGGACGGTTCGGTACGGTCGGTTTTCGGCCTAGTAAAACAGTACAAGGCCTTTGGGGGCTCTAACTCACGGCCAAAATTCAGATATGCGGGCGTGAAACCGGTGGAGTCATGCTGTGATGTGTTTATGGCAAACACTACTTCCGGCAGAAAGACATCCCACTTCAAATTGGGTGCCATTGTCGGACAGCACGGTCTTTGGACAACCAAAACGATTTACAATCTCCTCGTAGAAAGACTGGCTTACAGCACGAGCTGTTGCCTTCCTTATTGCTCGACACTGTACCCATTTAGTGAAACGGTCTTGGAAAACTACTAGGTAGTTGTTTCCTTTGGCCGAATGAGGAAAAAGGCCAACTAAGTCGGCACTGACGGTTTCCCAGGGACTGTGTTTACGAGACGGTTGCATCTGGCCTGGAGGTGCCTGTTGTGAAAGCTTTTACCTCTGAGAGGAGGAATAATTACAGATATATTTAGCGATATCACGCATCATTCCCAGCCAGTTGGGTAATACGGACGGTAGTTTTCGCTATTCCCAAATGTCCGGCGTTCGGTTCATTACGGTTCTGCCGTAGAACGGTGTCACGAGCAGTTTTTGGGACGCAAAGTTTCCAAGGAGCGGTCGGTTCGGCGGTGATACCTTCATTTATATCCCAGAAATGTCGGAACAGGAGGTCGTCTTTTATGCAGTAATCCGGAAACTCCCTAGGATTGCATTCAACGGCTTTTTTGTTGGCAAGATACCAAGAACACGTCTCAAAATCTTCAATTAATGCTACGGATTCTGGCGGATCGGTAGACGTTATCGGAACCGGTTCTCGTGACAGAGCATCCGCGACTTTATTCAAAATTCCCTTACGGTACTTGATTTCAAAATCAAACGTAAGCTGTTTGAGCAGTAAAAAGTTGGGTTTTTTAAGGAGTGTAGCCAACGCAACGTAACGACTGGTGATCAGTCACTACTGTAAAACAGTATCCTTCCAGGTACGATCTTTTCAATTCCCCAATCTATTGCTAAGCACTCTTTCTTGGTCACCGAAAACTTCCGTTCAGTAGCCGTCAACGTTCTGCTCGCATAAGCGATGATGTGGTTGCCATTGGAATCATGCTGTATTAATGCAGCACCTAGCCCATGTTCCGACGCATCTGTTTGTAGTACAAACGGTCGGGAAAATCTGGACATGCCAAAATAGGGGCTACGGTTAAGCATTTCTTTAACTGCTCAAATTCTTGCTGTTGGTCTTCGGACCAGGACCACTTGACTCCCTTCTTTAGTAGTCGGTTTAGGGGAGAGGCAATCTGGGAAAAGTCTTTCACAAAACGACGGTACCAGGAGGCAATGCCTAAGAAACGGCGGAAACCTCTTACCGTAGTTGGTGCCGGTAAGTTTTCAATAGCTGACACCTTTTCTGGGTTGGTATAGATACCGTTGGATGTAACCAGGTGACCCTAGTAACGTACAGATTTTCGGCAAAACTGGCACTTTTCTGGATTAAGTCTAAGATTTGCGGCTCTCAGACGACGGAATACCTCGGACAGATTGTCGAGATGTAGTTTAAAAGTTTTCCCAAAGTTTCTGTCAAAGATTTTGAACTTTATTTAAGAATTACACAACGATTTACAACTCTACAACTCACTTTTAAACCACTAAAGTCACTTATACCACTTTTCACTACTTCGTTCCTTGCTTTATCGCGCCACTGTTATTTCACAACTCACAGCTGACTGTCCGTCGGCTCGGTCGGTTTATATATGTGTGGGTGATCGATTATCGAACGTTCCTGTATGCACAGAATGTGCTCGCTATACGTCCAGTAAACGTTTATTATATCGCGAACATTCCATCGGATGCGCCGATCCAAGTTTAATGATAACGGGACATGTACAAAGTAGTTGTTGCATTTTACATGGGGTTAAATGGGTAACTCCCTTATTTTAAGGCCTAGAGGGTTGAGGCTTCGTGTGTGTGTTCTCTATGTGTTGAGCGTTGCAACTGTCACTTTTTTGGAAAAACATCAAATATTTCGAAAACGGCTAGAGATAGACATAGGGCATTGTACACAAAAGTTGGTCAGAATTTTGTGAGGAATCCAAATATGTAATAATATATAGGGTGTTCTATTTAAAATAAGAAAGTTGTGATCGACTTCCGGTATAAACGGAAGTGCAACCATCTTGAAAATATTTTAGTTGGATTGGGCATGCCCACATCAGTACCCTGCCAAATTTTCAAAACTCTCCTATTTATACTTTTTCCAATATCAATCGATGTCTTTCGTCGTGGGACACCCTGTATAGGTACAATCTTTAAAATACATGCATGGATCCTTTCTAGACTTCTGAAAACCCATTTTTAGTAGATAATCATTCAAAAATATGTTCCAACTTTTAGGTGCTTGTTTCAAACCATACAAGCTTTTTGACAATTTAAATTCTAAATTAGGATCATTTCCTTCAAGACCATCAGGTTGAAACATATATACTGGTGTTTCCAAAACTCCATACAGGAATGCTGTATTGTAGGAACGAGTTTTTATATCCTGTAAACTCTGCATCATTGCTCCCTTCATCTTGGCTACACTTGACTTTCCTGGACTCTTCTAATATTAATTTATTCTTAACAAAGTCTAATGTTACTTTACTTTCATCCTGACAAAACATTATGTCAATTAAAAAGAAGTAGTAGTCCATATCCTTTCATTGGAACAAAAAAAATTCAACAAAATGGAGATGTAAAAATCTTTAGAATCTAAAGATTTTTACATCTCCATTTTGTTTCCTGTTCGATCGCCTCTGCCATGGATGGTGGATTAAATCTAAACTTATCTTTTTCTCTCCATAGGGTCTAACCCAGCCCTTAAAAATGGGTCTAATTTAAGTTTTTGTTTTTTTCAATTAAATATGTAGTGTCAGTTTTTTTCTCCATAATCAGCTTTATTCCCCCCTTTAAACAACTATTTAAATTCACAAAATCTTTATAACATGGGTCTCACTGTCTCCCCCTTTCTAAAAAGACAGCCGGCGCATTGATTGTCGAGTTGAGCTCCTGAAGATGGCCATTTATATGTCCGAAACTAGTAGAGCAGGCCTTACCTTTTGAAGGTCGAAATAAAGTATTGTGGAGACGACTGCGTGTCATTCCCTTCCTTTTGTATTGTGTCAATTGCTGTGGTGACTGCTTGATAGGTGTCAGGCATAGCTGACAAAAGCTGGGAAATTGCTTCAGTATTTTCTATGTGACCTCCAGGTTCCCTTAGTTCAAACACTGTCTGACGTAGTCCTCTTAACTTTTTCTGCAATGCTATCTGTGTTGAAATAACCTTCTTCTGATAGGTATCTTGAAGAGTTTTCATCATTGCTTGAGCAGTTTCCTTGGTTTTAATCATTTCCAGCATATTATCAGCCAAACATTGGACTATGATATTTCTTGCTTTCACGTCTGCTTTTCTAAAAGCTTCGAGTAACTGAACATCAGTTGGTGGTTCTTGATTTAGAACATTAAAAACATTTGATTGTTCTAGTATCAACTTTACTCTGAATTCCCAGTGTGAAAAACCTGTACCATTAAAAGGCTTGATACTCTGCATCAACGAATTATTTCCTGCAGCCATTTTTCCTGGTCACAAACCTTGCAACACTTCAGACAATACAAGGAATGACAAATTCCACAAGACTTTTCAATCCCTCAGATTGTGTTCTCGGCCCATAACCTATGGACTTTTATTCGTAGTGGAAGCCTGAGGGATTAACTTTAAACTCCATAAAGCAACTAACTGTATTTTAAGAGGACTTTAATAAAAAAACAATTAAATATTTTCGGCCATGAGCTTCCGTTTACTTTCTTACTTCTACAACTTCTAACCTACAAAAACTTATTCATGCAATAGTGTAGCTAACGCCATCTACTAGCATTTTATTGAGTTAAGGTTTCAGAATTGCTTTAGTAACTCCGTAGTCTTTTAACAGTTAATAATATGAGAGCAAGACAACTGTAATCACTAAGCCAACAGCCCCACATTACTTTATTTAGTTAAAACTTAACCAAAACATGGCTCGATTTGGTGTTTTTCAAAATCCATTATTAAATTATTTTAATAAATTTCGTCCTATAACTAGTCAATTATTCAACGCTTAGCAACGATTTAGACATTTTTTTATTCTCTAGATATTTAAAAAAAAATTAAATCACTCTGCTCCCAATTTAAACTTTCTCGTATCTCTTATGGTTTCTGAGATCCCAATGGTGAGGGTCGAATTTGAATTACCCTGTATAAACAATCTTTATTTCCGAGGAAAACGACTATCGACCTACAATGGTCTTTCTGCCAATGTAACGGAAATAAAGCTTAATGAATTTACATACATATTTAGACGTTAAAAGAAAATGTTTTACAAAAAAAAAGGTTAAAATTAATAAAATTAATAGTTTCTTTAGATAAAATGTTCCAACCGACTATAATGGGGAAAGGCGTAGCGAGGTTGTCTAGTTGGTCTTGTGAAGGAGAGGGGGTTTATTATTGTCCAGTTGTGGGGGTTGTTTTTCCATTTTGCCTCTAGTTCCGTTAATCGTTAAGTTATTTTTGTCATTTGTGTCCATTCGTAGAGTGATTTGTTAGATGGGTTATGTAGCGGGTTTCAAGAGTGTCTAATCTTAGTTATTACTCTAAGTGCAATTTGTTCTGTAGTTTGTATGTGATTTTTTGTTTTGCTGGTCGCATTAACTCAGTATGTGTCCGTGGTCTGCAAATCTTCTTCTTAAGGTGCCTATTCGTTTCGAATGTTGGCTACTAGCATGGCTATTCTGATCTTGTTGACTGCTGCCTTGAAAAGTCCTGTGGTGGTAAGAGAGAACCATTTTCTCAGGTTTTGAAGCCATGAGATTCTCCTCCGTCCTGGGCCTCTTTTCCCAAAAATCTTACCCTGCAGAATAAGCTGCAACAGATTGTATCGTTGTTCGTTGCGCATAACGTGACCTAAATACTCCAGTTTCCGCTTCTTTACGTTGTTTATAATTTCACGTTCCTTGCCCATTCTTCGAAGAACCGCATCATTGGTGATTCTATCAACCCAGGAAATTTTCAGGATACGCCTGCAAATAGATTTGTATATTTTAGTTCCAGTTTTTGTGCTTATACCTCTGTTCTTGTACGTAAGAGCTCTGAAATGTTAGTAGTTCGTTTAATAATTTCAGTTCTCACGTTTTGTGCATGTTTTGTGAATTTGAGTTTTTGGCCAAGTGTTATCCCTAAGTATTTTATTTCTTGGCTTGGTGTAGTTACGTTACCGTCTGTTGTTATTGTAGGAGAGTTGTCTTTTATTTTGTGATTTGTTAAGAGTAGTTGGTTTTTCGTGGGGTTTGGTGTTAATCTGCATTTGTAGAACCATGCCGTCGTGTTGTCTGTTAATGTCTGGAGTTCCTCTACAGCTGTTGCCGTAGTTTTGGCATGAACTGTGAGTGCAGTATCGTCAGCATATTGTAGAATGTAGTCATGTTTGCATGTGGTCATGTAGCATGTAGTCATGTGGTTTTTGTCAAGTAGATTGTAGTTGTATATGCCATGGCAGTAGATATTGTAGAGGAAGGGTGATAAAGGCGACCTTTGTGGTCGTCCTTGTTCAGGAATAAAAGGAAAGGAAAGGGTGTTGTCTATACGTATTTCTAGTTGTCTGTTTTTCAGTTTCTAATAATGTGGATTAAGTATTTTTGTGTGTTCAGTTCGTGTAGTTTGTATAGTAGTCCTTTGTGTCATACGCGGTCAAATGCTTTAAAGAGACATGCCGATTTCTTGTTTTCAATATGCGTAGTTTGTTTCGTACATTTTTGTGGATATTTGCATTTTGTTTCAGTACTCCTTATACTACCCCTGTACCACTGTCACTTAAGTGACATTAATGACGTTTTTTGTGAGAACTATCCATGCTTCAGTCAATATATAACAATTTTTTTTTGCAGGCTTTAACTAAATCCGACAACACAGCACTAAGAACCGAAGCCAACTCGTACTGTTCGTTGTTTCTGTACTTGGGCGTGGCCTCTGGAATCAGTATTTTTCTGCAAATTTATGGTTTTGGGTATGCCGGAGAAAAGTTGACGTACAGTTTGAGGAACAAACTCTTCGTCACCATGCTAAACCAGGAAATTGGATTCTACGACCGGAAAGAGAATGGCGTGGGGGCATTGTGCGCTCAGCTTTCTGGGGATGCAGCGAGTGTTCAAGGGGTAAGTGCATTTAGTAGAAAATGATGAATTATTGTTTTATTTTACATTCAACTTTTCTTCTTTATATTTTTTTATAGCCCTACAAATAACCAAGTTATTGGTTATTGAAATTGTGGAATTATTTTAGTATTTTTGTGCTTCTGCGCAGTTTTCTGTTTGTAACTTCCTTATTTGACCACCTTTCTCACCGAAAGTCTTCAGAAGCTTTTTTGTAGACAATTAAATTTTCTACAACTTTCCTTCTTTAAAGTTTTTCTTGTAACTCTACAAATAACAGAGTTATGGATGATTGAAGTTGTTGGATCACTTCATTTTTGCGCTTCTGCAAAGTTTAATGTCAAATATCAATTTTTCGGTAAAATGTAAAGTTTTGTGGAAATTATCGAGTTTGTGCTTCCGGGCAGTTTTTGCGGAGTAATTTTCTATAAATTATTAATTGTCCTGTCAAATATCAAGTGTTTTTCTAGCTTTGCAAATAACCAAGGCAGGAGACATGGGAAGTGTGTAGACAGTGGAAAGGAAAAAAATAATGCGGTATAACGAAGCCAAGACAAAGGCCATGTTCGTAAAGCTGATGGGGCGGATTTGACAAGTGTCAACTGGCCTCTACAGTGTTGCTAGCTCAGAATTACACTATTAACGTCACGTGACGTGTATTTTATAAGTTCAGGTTTTACAACTGTCTAAATTTAATTTACCGTATTTTCTACGTTTATACTACATATTAAAAGTTACGGGACTGATTTTGATAGGTGTCAACTAGCCTTTACAGTGTTGCAAGCTCAGAATTGCATTATCAACATCATGACATGTATTTTAGAATTTCAGCTTTTACAACTGTCTAGTCTAGTCTAGAGTCTAGTTTAAACTACATTTTAAAAGTCACGTGGTTGATTTTGACAGGTGTCAACTAGCTTTTACCGGGTTGCAAGCTCGAAATTGCTTTATAAACGTCACGTGACGTGTATTTTCCAATTTCAACTTTTATAACTGTCTAAATTTAATTTACTATATTTTCATTTTTGGTCACGGTATACTAGGTAACATTAATAGAAACAGTAACGTGATAAAAAATAAAAATGGAAGGAGCTAACGGGATTATGTAGGAACAAGGGGAGAGTAAACGAGGGAAAAGCTAGGATGATCATGAAGTGCGAAGGGACACCGGCGGCTTTGTACGGAGGTGAGGTTTGGGGGGCAAGGAGTAAGTATCGTAGAGTGAGGAGACGTTTCTCCTCTCCTGTACGGAAGTTTCTGCTGAAACCGTAGCTATGGACACCCACAGGGTACTGTGCGGATGCCAGCCCTGGAACCTGAGAGCACTGTCTAGTACGGGAAAAGTGTCCAGGTTGACCACATTTAAAACCGGCTTATTTTGTTCACTTCTTGACTAGTAAGCTCTTTCATAAGCACTTCGCTTTTCCACTGTCCTGAAAGCAACATTTTTATGTTGCTATTGCACTCTGGCTTCCTCTGGCAGTAATCTGCCAATTAAATTTTCCAAAGTTCTCTCAACTGGTGTAGATTCCCAGGTTCTACAGAAATATCTGAACCGTAAAAACCTCGCAAATCTTTTTGCGAATTGTATTAATCACCGTAGAAGTTATGGTTCGATTCCAATGGCTATCCTTCTATAACACGCGCCAGGCCAGATGTTGCGGCGCATCGAATCCTTACGAATTGAGTGCTCGCTTGGTCAATGTCGAGAATATAGCAGGCGCCAATTCGTAACAATATTAATATTATTTTATTTGAATTTTAGGCTGCTGGATCAAGAGTTGGAATAGTACTAAACGCTTTAGCCACTCTACTTTTAGCCGTTTGTATCGGTTTCTACTTGGAATGGAGGTTAACCTTAATAGCTGGAGTATTTTTCCCTTTGATGTTCTTCTCCATTTCTTACGAGAGAAAGTCAGTCCAGAAGGAAACACAGTTAACCCAAAAGTTACTGGAAAAATCTGCCAAAGTAAATTTAATCATTTTTGTTAGTGTGAAGCTTTCCATAAACTCACAGCCATAAAGTGATATGCAGCCACTTTCTAGTTTTGTCAGGGAGGTTTCTTGAGGTCCTAAGATAATACCATAGAACCGCTTTGCCGCCCTCCTACCAGTACCATCAAATTGCGAAAGTTCAAACTTGTCTAATAATTTTCAATGTTATTGACTATACTTAGGGGTGTAGAAAACTAACACTTAGCGGAACCACTTTCTAGATTCATCATGAAAGTTTCTTGAGGACCTCATAACCCCTTGATACCATAGAACCACTTTGCGGCACCCTACCAGTACCACAAAATTGTAAAAATTACTTGTTTAATAGGTTTGCACTTTGCCGCACCCTACTAGTCCAAATTTCAAAAGTTTAAAATTGTTTTGTAGTTCTGGATATTATTGGTTATACTTAGGGGTGTATAAAGTTAACCATTAGTGGAACCACTTTCTAGTTTCGTCAGGGAAGTGCCTTGAGGTCTTAAAAATCCCTTGGTATCATAGAACCAAATTACCGCACCCTACGGCACCTAGTATCACCAAATTGCAAAAGTTTAAACTTGTTTTTATGGTTATCTTCACTCTAACAACATTTTTCCATGTTGTAGTGATTTTTAACATGTTTTATTATTACTAGATTGCTGTTGAGGCAATAGACAACATAAAAACTGTCAAATCTTTAGGATGCGAAAGTGTCTTCTGCGATTCCTACGAAAAAGAACTGGAATTCTGCCAGCAGGCTGGTTTCAAACGGTCTCACTTCAGATCTATTGTAATAGGTAAACTAGTGTTAAATCCACTGTCTTCTCATCCTGTAATTTGTGTCTAAATTACAGGAATAGCTAGAAGTGTCCAGTTTTTGGCCTACGCTGGAGGAATGTCTTATGGAGCATTCTTGTTGGAGACCTATCAAGTGGATTCGGCCACAGTTTTTAAGTATAATACTCCCGTACGATACTCCTCAACAATTTAAAATAACCTGTTTGGTAGGGTGTTGGAGGTGGTCATATCCAGCTCCTGGTCTATCGGGAACGCATTAACCTTCTCCTCCAACATGCAGAAAGGCATCACAGCTGCTGCGAAGATATTTGAACTGTTTGAACGAGAGCCCATGATCAAAAATTTGCCTCAGCAAATTTCTAGACATATGGTGAGTGAGCAAAGTGGTCAGTCTTTATCATCCGAACAGAGTAAAACGTAGTAAAATTCATCAATAGGCGCGGTGTTAAAACTCCTGAAAATTTCATATTTTTTGGGCACTTTTAATTCAGACATCGTGACAATGTACGTAAATAGAGTTCAATAGTGCATCACGTGCCAGCTGTTACAACTGTCAAAATATCGTCATACGAAACGTAGAATAACTAGAAAGTCAAGAACTTTCAAGTGCACAGCTCCATAAATGTTATTTGGACTAGAGTCACGTGACATTGTTCGTAAATGTTATACGAAGTGTACGAAATTTGACAGCTGTCATTTGACTGAAACCAGGATTATTAAAATTTGCATTGGTTTCAAAATTAAATTCAAAAAACTTCACCCTATAAGCAGGTTTAGTATTCGATTTTTTAGAAATTACCTAATTAATTCACTTGAAGTTTTTGACCGCTGTCAATCTGATCCTCTATGAAACTGTATGAAATTTGACAGCTGTCAAAGTGAAATTCACAGAAATGTCAACAAATTAGGCACTAGGAAAGTTTAATCACCGATATCTCAGAAACTAGCTTCTGATCGAAGCTGAAACCTTTGACAGCTGTCAACCCAACCTAGGGCAATTACTGTGCTAAATTTGACAGCAGTTTTAATTTATTGCAACTGAAAATATTGTGAAATTTACAGTTATATCCACAGAAATATCAACAATTTAGGCACTTGGTAAGTTTAATCATTGATATCTCAAAAACTAGCGTCGGAACGAAGTTGACATTTCTGACAGCTGTCAACCAAACCTCGGAGAATAACTGTGCTAAAATTGACAGCTGCCACTTATACTGTAATCTAGTCTAGTCTGGCGCCCACCGGTTTCTCGCCTTTTTAGCACTGTCTGACGCCTGAGGCGGCCTGGCAGTGTTTTTGTCTATTTAGTATTGTTATTGTTACACTTTACGGGGTTTATTTTGATAAGTGAGACTGAATAAACTCAACAAATCTTATTTAAAAATTACACAACAATTTACAACAGTGGAAATCACTTTTAAGCCACTCAGTCACTTTTACCAGTTTTCACTACTTCGCTCTTTGATTTATCGCACCACTTGTATTCCACAACTGACTGTCCGTCCGCTCGGTCCGTTTATACAGGGTGTCCCACGACGAAAGACATCGATTGATATTGGAAAAAGTATAAATAGGAGAGTTTTGAAAATTTGGCAGGATACTGATGTGGGCATGCCCAATCCAACTAAAATATTTTCAAGATGGTTGCACTTCCGTTTATACCGGAAGTCGATCACAACTTTCTTATTTTAAATAGAACACCCTATATATTATTACATATTTGGATTCCTCACAAAATTATGACCAACTTTTGTATAGAATGTCCTATGCCTATCTCTAGCCGTTTTCGAAATATTTCATGTTTTTCCAAAAAAGTAACAGTTGCAACGCTCAACATATTTTTGTACTATGTTAAAACCGTATTTCATTTTGCAATGAAACTTTGGGTTATTGTAAATAAAGGATCGTTTTATTAAACTGAGGGTACGTAATGACTCATTTGTATACAGGGTCGTCAAAAAAAAATCATAAACTTGCCACTAAAAAAATTAAAAATCTCAAGTTTTTTAAATAGAAACCCACATTTTTATATTCACATAAAAACGCCCTGCATGTATTTCGACGCATGAGCGAAATACATGCAGGGCAGCACATGTCTTGTTTTTATGTGAATATATACAAAAGACACTAAATATATATTCGTATGAATTTTTACACATTGCTTAACATTACAGAATTAATAGTTATTTATTTATACAGCAAGGGACTTAAACCATTTTTTATTCATGAAAAGAACAATTAGGTCCACGAGCGTAGCGTAGTGAATATACCGGATTAAGTCACGTGTTTTATACAATATTTTATTAAATTTCGACTTCTTATATTTTAAAAAATTTAAATTACAGTTCTATTAAATTTGCACCTCGCCCCGTAGATGTGACATTGATGTTTATTTGTTTATATCTGTAAATAGGCGAATGTCATTCAGAGTGATATACATTTTTTTTAACATCTAGTGAATAAAAAAATATTTAAATCGTTGCTAAGCGTTGAATAATTGACTAGTTATAGGAAGTATTCTCCTGCGCACTGTGACTGGAGAATCGGCTAAAGTTTTAGGAGAAATAACAGTCAAGATTTGCCTTGGGAGGATTACATTTCACCACACCGTGCTAGTAGCAGATATTCAAGATTAATTTATTCTGGGAATGGACCTGATTCGACAACATGGATTTTCTTTTGATCACGAGCAAAATATCCTAAGGTTTGGAGCTGCATAATAACGTAGATGCTCTATCAAGAAGACCTTGCGCCGAAGAATGCAAACATTGCCAGAAAGCGGAACAACGTGAAGGAGTTGTGTCCATCCGATTGGATCACCTGAAGACCGATGAGGAATGGAGTCCTGATGAAATTAGGAAGGATCAACTTGAAGACAGCGACATAGGCCCATTGTTGTTGAGAAAGGAACAAAGCGAGCTAAGACCAACATGGCAAGAAATCTGTAGCAAAGGCCTGACGTCCTGATCACTTTGGGCTCAGTGGGACTCGCTTGTGGTTGAAGGCGGCTTGCTAAAAAGCTTGGGAGAGTGTCGATGGAAAAGAAATAAGACAGCAGCTGGTAGTTCCCAGAGGAAGGGTCGACAACGTACTGGAGAAAATGCACAATGGAAAGACTGGTGCTCATTTGGGAGTAAATAAGACTTTGGACAAAATCCGGCAACGCTTTTACTGGGTGAACTACTGCCAAGACGTAAAATCATGGTGTCGACAATGTTTCATTTGTGCAGCTAGCCACGGACCACAGAAAGAGCCCGGGGACCTATGAAGCGATACAACGTAGGATTGCCATTCGAACGTTTGGCCATAGACGTCGCTGGGCCTTTTCCTGAGACCAACAGAAGCAACAAGTACAGGGTGATTGATTGAATTTTGACCACCCCCTTAACTTTCTTAATTTTGATTTTAGCAAAAAACATTAAATACAAAACCAGTAGATATTTAGGTCTACTTTATTTTTAGATAACCAGTTATTATACAGGGTGTCCCAAATTTGAGTAATAAACCAAACTTATGTTTTTTTAAATACGATGACCAACTTTTTATCCGATATTTGAATTCTACGTCAAATTCTAGGCCTAATTGATGTAAAATGTCTGTATCGATATTCAACTGTTTCCGCAGCAGCGTCGTTGATTGGTTGAATTTTGACCACCCCCTTAACTTCTTTAATTTTGATTTTAGCAAAAAACGTTAAATACAAAACTAGAAGATATTTAGGTCTACTTTATTCTTAGATAAACAGTTATTATACAGGGTGTCCCAAATTTTAGTAACGAACCAAACTTATGTTTTTTTAAACACAATGACCAACTTTTTATCCGATATTTGCATTCTACGTCAAATTTTAGGAATTGATGTATAATGTCTGTATCGATATTCAACTGTTTCCGCAGCATCTGTTACTTTAACAATGTTTCCTCGACTATGTGATTAAAGTTTAATTTAGTTACTCAAATTTAGGGCAGCCTGTATAATAACTGTTTATATAAGAGTAAAAGTAGACCCAAATATCTATAACTGTTGCTACAACTAGTTTTTTTACTAAAATCAAAAATACGGAAATTAAGGGGTTGGTTAAAATTCAATCAATCAAGGACTCTGCTGCGAAAACATTTGAATATCGATACAGACATTTTACATCAATTAGGCCTAGAATTTGACGTAGAATTAAAATATAGATTAAAAAGTTGGTCATTGTATTTAAAAAAACATAAGTTTGGTTTATTACTCAAATTTGGGACACCCTGTATAATAACTATTTATCTAAAAATAAAGTAGACCTAAATATCTACTGGTTTTGTATTTAACGTTTTTTGCTAAAATCAAAATTAAGAAAGTTAAGGGGGTGGTCAAAATTCAATCAATCACCCTGTACATTCTTGTCGCTATGGATTACTTTAGCAAATGGCCTGAGGTGTTTGCGATTCTAAATCAAGCCAGCACAGTCGCTGATATTCTCGTCTAAAATGTCTTCAGTAGATTTGGTGTGCCATTGGAGTTACGTTCTGAGCAGGGACGAAACTTTGAGTCCAAGCTCTTTCAGACGCTCTGTGAGCTGCTAGGCATTAGGAAAAATGGTCGAGAGATTTAATAAGACCATAGAGCAACATCTCTGAAAGGTTGTTGATCAGCATCAGAAAAATTGGGACCAGCATATTCCGCTCTTCTTGATGGCGTATAGAGCAGCAGTCCACAACTCAACGGAACAGTCACCATCTAAAGTTCTATTTGGTTCAGAACTTCGATTTCCATGTGATGTTGTGTTCGGATCTCCAACAGGCCAAAGCACGAACATTGAGAACTACGTTGACGAGTTGCAAGAAAGATTACTGAACATCCATGATCTGGTCAGGGAAAGTTTGAATCTAGCTAGCGACAAGATGAAAGTTATGATCTTAGGGCCAATTCGGGAGGGTTCCAAAAGGACGATAAAGTTTGGTTGTTTAGCTCTTAGAGGAAAAAAGGCAATCACCGAAATTAACACCGGTTTGGGAGGGACCTTACAATGTGGTGAAAAGGTTAAACGACGTCGTGTACAGAGTCCAACGCAGCCCCAAAGGCAAGATGAAAATTGTCCATCTGGACAGACTCAAAAAATACCAGGAATACCCGAAGCGGATCGGGACGATCAGCTTTAAGAGGGGGGCAGTGTTACGGTTTGGGCCTACTATGCTCGATACTTACTGAACGAGCACTCGATTCGATGCGTTTTTCGTCTTAATGGTCAAATCTACGGTATTGAAAAAATTACAAGTTGATAGCGGAAAATGTGCTCTACAACTTTTACCTAAAGCGTTTTTCCATTAAATGAACCGTACAGGCGCAAAAAATCAAAACCGGTTTTCCATGTTAATCTCCTATGTCCAGGGTGCTCTTGGACACCTGGTATATAAACGGACCGAGCGGACGGACAGTCAGTTGTGGAATACAAGTGGTGCGATAAATCAAAGAGCGAAGTAGTGAAAACTGGTAAAAGTGACTAGTGGCTTAAAAGTGATTTCCACTGTTGTAAATTGTTGTGTAATTTTTAAATAAGATTTGTTGAGTTTATTCAGTCTCACTTATCAAAATAAACCCCGTAAAGTGTAACAATAACAATACTAAATAGACAATGCGTCTCAATGTGCGCCTAGCCTTATTGTCAAATTGTGAGGTTATTTTGACAGTTGATGAAATACACTTCCTATCCTAGTCAAATAGCATTTAAACGGGCTATAATTTGGTCAAAACTAGACTGTCGTAGCTGTCCAAATACAATATTAAAACAAATACAAAATTACGAAGTGTCAAAAGAGACAAAGTCGAGTAACAGCATTTTAATGTAATGTCAAATTGTAACATTATTTCCACAGTTTTTTGTTACTGACCTGGAATTCTGTCAACCAATCAAGCCAATATCGTTCTTATTGATTTAATTATTATTTTTTTAGGAAAATCCAGACGTTGAGTACTCCAGATTGTACTTTTCCTACCCGACCAGGTCAGATCAGCAGATTTTGAACGGTTTGGACCTGTCAATTTTGCATGGAAAAACGGTGGCTTTGGTTGGTGGAAGCGGTTGCGGCAAATCCACCCTGATCCAGCTCCTGATCAGATTCTACGATCCAGGATTCGGAAAAATCACCATGGACGGGGACGATATCCGTGCATTGAGCTTGAAATGTCTCAGGTGAGTTGACCGAGTTTTGATGCAAAAACTTGATTTTTTATTGAAAATTTTGCAAACATTTGTGGTTAACCTGCTATGGATAGCGGTTGAAATTTGCTTTCCAACGGTAAGAGATGCTCTAACAGCTCTCTGAAACCGTTCTATCATTCACTGCATTACTTTGTAGATGATATGTAGTTGTGTGAATTTGATGGAATCCTAAAAATTATGTGAATTCGAAAAATATTATTGATTCAAATTGTGTACCTTGATCATGTGTTATTGTATGTGGAATTCCAAATCTTGAAAAGTTGTGTGTAAAAAGAGTTTTTGCTACTACCTGAGCTGAAATTAAAGAAAGTGGATATGCTTCTGTCCATCTAATAACTCTTTCAATTACAATTAAAATGTAATTGCAACCTTCAGATGGTATCAGAGGACCTACTAAATTTATATGGATCTGCTCAAAACGTCCTGGGGTAATTTTTATTGTTCCTTCTGGAGCTTTCGTATGTCTGTATACTTTTGATGTTCGACAACTTACACAACATTTTGCCCATGTATTTGTATTAATTTTTGGCCAAAAATATAATTTTTCAATATTATGTTGATTACCGATTAATCGTTCAAGTTCTAAGTCACAATTTCGTGCTTCTTGTGACTTTTGAATGTCAAAGGGAATTTTGTCTATCGAGGAAATATCATCATTCGCGCGTGATACAGTATCAGCTACAATGTTGGTTCTACCCCTGATGTATTGTAGGTTTGAAGTGAATTGAGCTATATAATCCAAATAACGAGCTTGTGGCGGTGTTTTTTCTGTTTTCGAAAATAATACACTCGTTAAAGGTTTGTGATCTGTAAATACAGTGAATTCACAACCTCCTAAGAAATGACGGAATTGCTTAATAGCCGAGTAAATGGCAAACAACTATCGATCAAATGTTGAATATTTTCTCTCATCAGGAGAAAGCCTCTTTGAAAAGTAGGCTATAGGTTGCTTGTAATTATCAACGGATTGCTCCGATGGCTACATTTGACGCATCGGTAGGTAAAAATAATGCTTTTGGATTGAAGTGGGCAAGTGAAGTTGCTTCTGCAAGAAGGTTCTTTGCTTTATTAAAGCTTTCTTCACAAACAACAGTCCAATTGTTAACGTCTTTTGTTTTATTTTTTTTCAATTTAGTTGACAAATCATGCAATGGTTCTAGAATTTCTGTGAAATTTGGAACAAAACGATGGTAAAAATTAACCTATGCAGCGTTGCAGCTCTTTTGTAGTTTTAGGTTCTGGAAAATTTTTGATTGCATTAAATTAAAGTAAAGTAAAATTCCTTCAAATGACACTTTGTATCTTAAAAACGTAGGAGTCTTTTGGGGGCCAGTTAATGCCAAAAGAATCAAGACGTTCAAATAATACATTTAAATGATCTAGGTGTTCTTGTTCATCTTTGCTACAAACTAAAATATCATCTAGATAGAAGAAAATGAAATCTAACCCTTGTGTAACTTCATTCAGAATTCTTTGAAAAATTTGGGAAAGAAAATTTTGCGCAGCATTACGTAAACCAAATGGCATTCGTTGAAACTCAAGACCAAATGGGGTAGTTATGGCTGTTTTAAATATACCTTCTTCTGCGATTGGAATTTGATGACAAGCTCTTACTAAATCAGTTTTTTAAAAAATAGTTGAACCTTGAATTTGTAAATTAAAATCATAAATATGAGGTAGAGGATACCTATCAGGAATTGTTATTGCGTTCAACCGACGGTAATCACCGCAAGGTCGCCAGTCAGCGGAATCTCTTTTTGGGACCATATGCAAAGGTGATGCAGGTGAAGATGACGAAGGACGACAAATTCCCAATTGAACCATTTGTTCAAAGTCAGCTTTAGCTATTTTCAATTTAATTGAATCTAAGCGTCTAGCGCGACAAAAAGGCGAAATGATTATGTGTTTATGTGGTGTTTAACTGAATGTTTCAGTGGTAGAGAAAAATTTAGTTCTGAAAGAAGATTGGAAATTTTTTTAAAAAAGTTTGCTATATCTTGTTTCGACAGCATATATTTTGGGAGTTGGAATTTTTGAACATGCTATTGTTCCTTGTGATGTTAAACTATTTTACGTCAAACAGGCATTGGTTTTTGATATCTACAAGTAAACCAGAATGTTTCAAAAAATCGACACCTATCGGCCTGGTAATTTCTGCTATGGTAAAGACAAAAGGAAAATCCCGCCTAAGGCCCAAATTAACCCTCAATGACTTCTTACCTTAGGTAGAAATTATTGTACTATTGACAGCGGTGAGAAAATTTTCAGTGTCCCTCTTATGATCTTTAAAAACATCTCTAGGAACTACAGAAATATCGACACCTGTAGCAACTAAAAACATCAAATCATTGTTTTTATCTCTGATGAAAAGACGTAACTGTCATTTGTTTTTGTTTTGTATCTGATGTCTAAACGATTACTCGTTTTTTGACTTCTTTTTGTTAAATTCTTCGTAAAGTAAACATCATGGACCAGCTCATTTAAAAGCTTGTTTTTGAATTTATCATGTTAAAAACAAATACGTTGGCTAAGGTGGGAAGATTTTGATATGTTTATAGATCGATCATGACTCTCAAAAGAATTGTGAGACTTTGTTTGATTGTTTAAGTTAAACAAAGTTATTTGATATGTGTTTATTTGTGTTTGCATGTTTTCAAATTGAGCTTCTACATTACGTGACATGGTTTGTAAAGTTATAGAAATGTCTGCAAAAGCTTTAATAAGCTCTTTCGATGAATCTAATGAACTACCTGTCTGAGCAAGTGTGGCATTTATAGATTTGCATTTACAAATTGAGTTAAGTAAACTGGTACGTCTCCCAAATTTTATCAGCATCGTGCTTAAAATATCATACATTTTCCTTACCCGACACCGTTATTGCCACTAAAATGGTTTTAGACAAACGTCGCTTCCACAGTTTTAAAAGTAAGCTTGCGCTAACCCTCTGAGAGCCCCTACAGTTTGCAACATATCCCGATAAAACTCAGAAAGTTTGCTATCTCCCATTTCAGATCCAGAGAAAAGGTCATCAAATCGTTTCTCTTCATTAGCCATTAACCTATTGATTAAAATCTCTTTAAAAAATTATATCGTATATAATGGCGACGATATCGGTGGATAAGTAAGCTACTACGAGGAAATATTTTGATTTGTTCGATGTTATTCGAGGAACGGCAAATTGAGCTTTACTTTAATTTGTTTAAACCATATCCCTGGTTTTGTGAACCTAGAAGGTGGTGGTGGGATTGACAGAGTCACTAGTACCATCACCACGTCTTTTTTCACCACTGTCATTTTTAGAAAAAAATTAACCCAAAAGATTATCAATTTAGCAAATTTTGAAACAAATTTGGGAAAGATATGTATAAATGTAAGTTTCACTTACCGCAATCGATTCTAGGAAAACTTATAAAGCTAGAAATTCCAGTTTCTCAGTGTAGCAATGGGCAGTCCTCTCAGTACGGTAATAGCAAACTATTTTATGGAAACATTTGAAGTAAATGCCCTAGACACCGCTCCAAAGAAACCAAAGTGCTGGTTTCGATACGTTAACGATACCTTTGTAGTTTCGACCCACGGTGAAGACGAACTGCAGCGATTCTTGGTACATCTAAACTCCATAAATCCCAGAAATCAATTTACTATGGAGACCGAAAAAGAAGGACGCCTACCTTTCCTGGATGTAATGGTGGCAGGAAAACCTAATGGAACACTGGCTCACATGGTGTATCGAAAACAAACACACACGGATCGTTATCTCAATAGTGGATCTAATCATCACCTTAGCGAAAAAAGAGGAGTGATCAAAACCCTATCGGAGCGGGCAAGAAGGATTTGCGAACCATCAGAGTTAGAAATGGAGCTTAAACATCTGGAAAGGGTTTTCGGATGGAACGGATACAGTAGACAACAATTCAACAGAGCCACTCGCCCAAGAAACATCGAACTACGTAGACAACAAACGGGGGATGTTGAAGAGGAAGTTGCTTGGCCTTGCTTACCATACATACACAAGGTCACGGATAGGATTGGAAGGATTTTAGAGAAGCAAAAGTCAAGACTACACTGGTGGAGATGTCTTGCGCAAGACACCGTGCGTGCTGATGCAAGTCCGTTCTGTGCATGTGCAACCCCCCACGGGTATAAATACGACCGACGCTCCAGCAGTCGAGCCAGTCATCGTCGAAAGGTACGGAAGAGGACTTCGACCGCTACGTCATCGCCTTTGATAATGTCCGCCGCGGATGTGGACGAAACGTCAGGAAGAAATTCTATTGGACCACGGCTTATAAGCCCGGATAACTTTTGTTTTCTTGGAAACTATCAGGTGAAACAAAAAAAGGTAAATGGATTGGTTATAAAGTAAAAACAGTAATTAGCAGATAAAAAGCACGGTTGAAATATCTATTGATAGCTTTTGAAATGGAATTCTCAAAAATACTTCTCATGGGTTGAGACGGTTTCGCCACTAGGGGGCGTCAAGTTGTTCCAAGAGATTTTGGTGCACTCTTCCATTCAATCCTAAATAACTTGCTTATTTGACACATTTCTCCAAAATTTTTATATGTCAATGGATACCCATTGAAATGAGTCTTTCAAAAACCATCTGACTTTGTTTAAAAGGTTTAAATTACCTTTCAGAGCTCAGCTGGGAATCGTCAGCCAGGAACCAAACCTATTCGATCTAACCATAGCAGAAAACATCAGTTACGGCATCAATGGACGCAAAGTGGAGATGGCAGAAATTGAGGAAGCTGCTAAAGCTGCCAACATCCACAATTTCGTTGTCAGCTTACCATTGGTAAGCCTGTTTTACATCAGTTTAGGCGGTAGGTAATAATTCTTGTAGAACTACGAAACGAGACTGGGAAACAAAGGAAAACAACTGTCCGGAGGCCAAAAACAACGAATTGCCATTGCTAGAGCTTTGCTGAGAGATCCTAAGATCCTACTGTTGGATGAAGCCACCTCTGCTTTGGACAATGAGAGTGAAAAAGTAAGTGGTTTCCTGCCTGGCGTTTACCATCATTCTAAGTCTAAGTAAACCTGGCCCACTGAGTTCAGAAAGTTATTCTAAACATTTTTGGTTTTTTGCAACATTTCTAAACGTAACTCTAACCATTTCCGAGATACCTATTTGACTTATTCTACTATTTTTTGAAAATTCTAGTCTAAAATTTGTATCCCGGTTATTTTTTGGATTTGAGGCACGACTGTAAAAAACTGATTGTTTTTTATAACTTTTTTTTAATTTGAAACTAACGGTGTGCCAGTTGTAACATCGACCAATGGGTTTTTTGAACACCCTGTATATGTTCCATAGTCTTTCAGTTAGTGGGAGGTGAAAAAGCAGTTCCTTACCATCATTTTGAACTTTTTACAGTCTCTAAAACCCCAAAAATAGCGTAGACACGGAATTTTCCAAATTTAGATGCAATACCCAATAAAGTTGAATATCTTCGAAATGGTTAGAGTTACGGAAATTTTGCAAGGGATTAAAAACGTTCGGAATAATTTTTTTTGGGTATTTATTAATGATCATTTTGAGTTTAATTTAAATTGAACACATATTGCAGGTAGTTCAAGAAGCTTTGGATAATGCCAGGAGAGGACGTACCTGCATTACTATAGCTCATCGACTGACCACTATACAGGATGCTGACGTAATATGCGTGCTGAAAGATGGTAAAATTGCGGAAATGGGCAGTCACAATGAGTTACTGAACGCCCAAGGGCATTACTATGACTACTACAAGTTGCAGTCAGGGCAACGCTAAGTTTACTTTTGTCTTGCTATAGGAATAAAGCTGATATTTAAAAATAGACCTTTCTTTTCCTTCTTAACACCGACATTTCTTCACAGAAAACAACCATTAAACAGTTTGCAGATTTAATATGCCAGAAAATGCTAAAAGAGCGAAAAACTGCTGGTAAGATTCTACTTCTTCTTAGGGATATTTTGTGTAATATTATCACACCCGTGCTAGTGGTTACGGTGCTCACCCAGTAACCAGCTTGATCAGCAAGGTTAGCGTAATGAGGTCGCTGACAAGTATAGAAGATGCACCGCAGCTATCACCGATCTCTGGGTTCGCCTCTTGCAACTAAAAAGTGGAGCATTAGGTGACTGATTGGTGGGTAATAAAAGAAATAGCTGAGCGTGCCAACTTACTTCCCTTTACTAGTGACCAAAGCTACTTAGTCGGCACGGTAAATGCCCTCGGACCTTAGTCTAGGGTTCCATTCATCCTCCGCTAAGCGTTCGCCCTCCGCGCCCTCTGTTTGTTTTTAGAACAATAAAGCGAGTTATCTATGGACCTAGTTTTCTTCCCTTTGAGCTACCCCTAACGTGACAATATCTACAAACTTCGACCAGATACCGATCTGAAATTTTGTGAGCATATAGCGAACAGTTTGAATATAAACACTGCGAACAGTTTGGTTTACGTCGCGTCACTTTGCTCCGTTCTTATACAATTTACAAACTTCTGGTTTGCGCCAGAAGAAAGTAGAATAAGAGATTCAAATTTCATTTAGGGCATTTTTTGGTAGGAAAAATAGTCCGAGAGGCAAGCGACAAAAAATTCAAGTGCCCTCTAAAAGCTGATTTTTTGATATTACGTCACATAGTCGTCAAGGTTGCCTTTGAACTGGTCAACTTGTATGGTGTGTGGTGGTGTAATGCACCCGGGATGTGTCAAGTATTACCCGGAAATTATAAGAGTTGACCAGAGTACTATTAAGTGGTGCAAACCGGCTGAGATGGACAACGTCAGTATGGACAGCGATGATGAACATGATGAGGATTTAACTCAACACTCTTTAAACGCGTCCGACCACACAGAGATTGGTGGCACAAATCGGCACTTAAAAGAAAATAATGTAGTATCCGAACTATTACGTGAAAATGATAGACTAAATAATGAAAATGTGCAAGTTCTGCTCTGCCGGTAAACAGGTACATTTGCCAAAAACATGCAAACTTCCGTTCCAAATAATGTAGATACATATAAATCGAACAGTCAGTTCGGTTTTCAACTTGGAACGGACCGCACGTCAGTTTCGTGAGTGCCATTGTTTGCCACTAAGAATCCACGTTTCTTGAAACGGTGTTCAGGGAAATTTGAAGTTGACGATCGAATTCCGCAGCTGGTCGAGTGGAGATGAGACCTCTAAGTGGAAACGTCGATTCCTAAAAGTCTACGGGGAATTGTCTTGTGCGGTGCACTTCCAAGAAGCGGAAAGGGTGAAAACCTAGAAGAAGACCACGTGGAGGTGACAGTGACGGTTATAGTTTCCACGAGAAATGACTATATCTTTTGCTCGGATCGTGCCATTAAGCGATCTTTTAGACATTTTGTGCATGTAAAGTAACTTATGTGAAAATCCTAGAGGTTCAGGGGCACAGGCCCGACTTTCTGAGCCTCTTACATATTGAGCTGGCAAATACCCTAGTTGGTAACGCCATTAAACTTAGCGTAAAAAAATAAAAAAAATAAAAAAAGTCGAACAGTGCCGTACTGCGGCCTGCAAAACAACCTGAAAATCAGCTTAAACCTGCAAAATGAACTGCATTTTCGGCGGAGAGTGGTCAAGTAAAAATTGGTACTGCAACATCGAAAAAATCCAACAAGGATCCAAATTCCACACTGATGGCGGCAGCGCCTGTGCCAAATAGTGCCTTCATCCATGTTTCAAACTTAAGCCCTGATACTACGGCTGAACAGCTGACTAAATATATTTCCGACGAAATAAACACGCCCGAGTTAAACATAAATAATTTGAGGACACAAAAACTGGACACAGGAGCTGTATTATATGTTGTTAGTTCAGCACACATTCCTACTAGTGACTTATGTCACTAATGACAGTTGTCATGTCAGAAATTTGAGTTGTTTTTGGCTGCTACGGATTTGAGTGAAAAAGGCGAGGAAAAGCAAGTAGCTGTGTTACTTAACCTCATAGGGGATGACGGCCTGGATTTGTTTAACACATTTGAATTATCTGAGGTGGATAGGAAAAAGATTAATGTGGTTTTGCAGCGTTTTGATGACTACTGTTGTCCAAAAAGGAATATAATTTTTGAACGATTTAAATTCAATAGTATTGTTCAAAAGGAGGGTCAAGTGTTTGACTCATTTGTAACTGAGTTTAAAAAAGCAGTCAAGTCAACAAGTTACCCAGATCAGGATGATATGGTTCGAGACAGAATAGTGATAGGAGTGCTGGATAAAACTACACAAGAAAGGCTTTTGAGAGAGCCTGAGTTATCTCTCCAAAAGGCCTTAAATTTCTGTAGGGCTGTGGAGTCTAGCAAGACCCAGTCAAAAGCTCTTCAAAATGAAATGAATGTCAATGAACTCAAGAGAGAGAAATCCCAAAATGTCACTGCAGGCAAGTTTTTGACATACAATGTCTGTCATTTCTGCGGTTTCAGACATGCAAGAGGAAAATGTCCGGCATATGGCAAGGAGTGTGCATTTTGTAAAAAGAAAAATCACTTTGCATCTGTCTGTAATAGAAAGGCACAGAATTCAGTGCAAGTAAAACAGAAGAGTGACTCCAGAAGTGGAAAGCCAAGAAAGGTACATGAAGTGAAAGCAGAGTCTGATGGTTCTGAGGAAAGTGATGATTTTTTTGTGAGTGAACTAAAGGCAGTAGGTTCTGTGAATAGTGGCAAGGGTAAAGAGATCTCTAAAACAAATGGAACTTCGTGGATGCAAAAACTGAATATTAGGGGTAAAGAGATTAGTTTTAAGCTGGATTCTGGAGCCGAGGTAAATGTTTTGCCTCATAGTCACTTTGTTAAGTTAGGTTGTGTAGATCATTTGCAAAACACTAATGTAACCCTAGTAGCCTATGGAGATTCTAATTTTAAGATTAAGCCTTTAGGGAAAATTGCAATGGATTGTTCCACACAGGGTCGAAATGCAAAAGTTGGATTTGTAGTGATTAATAATTCAGTGCAACCACCTATATTGGGCTTGCCAGGTTGTCTTGCTTTAGATCTAATTAGGCGTGTTGATTCGTTAATGTCTAAAATTTTTAAGTCTAAAGATCAAATTTTGAGTTTGTATGCCCATGTTTTTCAGGGACTTGGACAGTTTCCAACAAGTCATAGAATAATTTTAAAAGCAGATGCAGTACCTCATGTACAGCCTATTCGAAGAATTCCCCATGCCCTGCATTCTAGAGTTAAAGATAACTTAGAGAGTTTAGAAAAGTTGGGTATCATTAGAAAGGTTAAAAAACCAACCGAGTGGCTTAACCCACTTGTTATAGTTGAAAAGAAAAATTCTGATTTGAGATTATGCTTAGATCCCAAATATTTAAATGATGCCATACAAGGAGAACACTTTCTTATTCCAACAGCTGATGAAATTGCTAGTAGGCTGAGCAATAAGTCATATTTTACAGTCCTGGATATGAAGGATGGCTATTTTCAGGTCAGAATTTCAGAGGATAGTGTTGATTACTGCACTTTTGGAACTCCTTTTGGTCGCTATCAGTTTTTAAGAATGCCTTTTGGAATAAGGTCGGCGCCTGAGGTTTTCCAGAGGAAAAATTATGAGTTATTTGGTGATATTGAGGGTGTCGGAATTTATTTTGATGACATTATTGTCACTGGGGCTACAGAGCAGGAGCATGATGCAAATTTGGCATTGGTTGTAGACTGTGCTACAAAATATAATGTTAAGTTTAATGAATCAAAAATGCAGTTTAAATTGAATGAAGTTAGATATATGGGGCAGATTTTTTCAAAAAATGGCATAAAGCCACAGGAGTCGCATATTGAAGCAATTATTGATATGCCTTTGCCCAAACAAAAAAGTGATGTTTTGAGATTATTAGGAATGGCAAAATTTTTGGGCAAATTTATCCCTAATTTGTCAAAAGTTACCGCGCCTTTAAGAAATTTGACACGTCTTGATGTTGTATGGTCATGGACTGGGAAGCACACTGAATCACTGAATCAGTTAAAGCATCTGTTAACACACTCTCCAGTGTTGTCTTTTTTCAATCCTTCTCTTCCGATCGAAATAGAGACTGATGCATCTTGTGATGGACTTGGTGCCTGTCTTCTTCAAAATGGGCACCCTATAATTTTCGCGTCTAGAAGTTTGAATAAAAGTGAGGTTAAATATGCTCAAATTGAGAAGGAGACCTTAGCTATCCAATTTGCATGTGATAGGTTTCATTATTTTATATATGGGGTTGACAACATTAAAATTTGCACTGATCACAAGCCTCTTGTTTCTATTTTCAAAAAAGATTTACATGCTGTGACTTCACGGCTACAGCGCATGTTATTGCGTTTATTGAAATATGACTTAAACGTGACATACAAACCTGGAAAGTACTTGTATATTGCAGACATTTTTTCTAGAGCGTTTTTAATAAAACCTAATTATGGTAAGACTGACTCAGAATTGGAATTTGTTGTACATATGTTAATAAATAATTTGCCTATGTCTGAAGTTAAAAAAAATGAATTCAAGAAGGCCACTGAGAATGATGTTGTGTTAAAAGAGGTGAAAGGTTTTATTCAGTCTGGCTGGCCAGATAAGAATCAAATTCCTTGTCACCTTAGAAATTACTATAAACTTAAAGATGCATGCAGGTTTGCAATGATGTTCTATTTTTTAAGAACAAAATTGTTGTTCCTGATTCCTTGCGCCCAGCTATGCTACAAAAATTACATGAAGGACACTTAGGAATTGAAAAAGTTAAGTCTAGAACTCGGGGAATCTTTTATTGGCCTTCTATGAGCCAACAAATTGAAGATTTTATAAAAAAATGCCATATTTGTGAAAAGTATGCTAGGAAAAATGTGAAAGAGTTTTTACATCCATTTCCTGTGCCTGAAAGGCCCTGGGAAAGAGTTGGAATTGATATTTTCTCGTATGCTGGACACCCATACTTAGTGTTAATGGACGCATATTCAAACTGGTTAGAGGTGGTTCTGTTAAAAGATAAGTCCAGTAGTCAGGTCATTTTAAAACTCAAATCTATCTTTGCAAAATTTGGATGCCCTGATTTAGTGATATGTGATAATATTCCCTTTAATAGTATAACCATGCAAGAATGTGCTAAAGACTGGAATTTTGAAATTGTTACTCGTTCTCCCAACTACCCAAAATCTAATGGGTTAGCGGAAAAGGCAGTTGGCATAGCAAAGTTGCTTCTTAAAAAAAGTGTAGAGGAAGGTAAGGATATTTTTGATGCTTTGCTTCAATATAGAAATACCCCTTTGAAGTTTATTAATTATTCTCCTGGGCAGCTTTTAATGAGCCGAATTTGCAAAACTAAAGTGCCTATTTCAGCTGACTTACTGAAGCCATCTTTATGTAGTGAGGTAGGCAATAGCTTACAGCATAGGTCAGATATCAATAAAACATATTATAATAAGACAGCCAGGAAGGCAACTGTGTTAAAACAGGGCCAGAACATTAACGTATATAATCATGTCAATAAGTGGTGGGAACCTGCTCAGGTGCTAGATGATCATTCATCCCCTCGTTCTTACATTGTAAAGGATGGCTCAGGTAATACTGTAAGACGAAACAGGTTTGATCTAAGAGAGTCTAGAAATGAATGTAAGCCTGGCTATGATCTTTTGAATGGTGATGATCTGTCCCCCAGTATTGCTGTTAGGAGCCATCCTAGAAACACTTCATTGGATGAAGAGGTTGTGCCAGCAAGTACATCATTAAGCCATTGTAATCTTAGTGATAATATTAACCATTTTCAGTCAACATCTAGTCCAGTGAATACCACGTATTCTAAAGTAGTAACTAGAAGTGGTCGCCATATTAAGGCTCCTTCACGTTTAAATCTATAAGTTGGTTTTCTGTTGTAGTTAGTGTTAGTTTTATTTTAAAGTGGAAGGATGTATTATATGTTGTTAGTTCAGCACACATTCCTACTAGTGACTTATGTCACTAGTGACAGTTGTCATGTCAGCGGGATGTCGGATACGCGGGGGTGGCTGGACTGGGAAGTTAGATGGAGGATGTTTAGTTGTTCATAATAAAGCCTGTTTAGTTAGAAATGTGCTTTGTCTTTTATTGCAAGCTAGCAATAATACAGGAGCAACTTCAAAAAATATGGGGACATCAAACAGGGAGATGAGACTCAAGGAGTGACTGGAGAGGAGAGCGATGAGACAGAGACTGGAAAAGCTATACTCACAGGCGATAAAATGTTTCGCATTTTTCATTTAAAAACGATTTAAAAGACTGGAAGTAGAGGCATTTTTGTCTGGTTGTACTTTATCTTTTGATGTTTTATGTTTTTGTGAACATTTTGTAATTTGATTATTCTTGCGCTTTATCGTTCTCCTTCGACCGATTTCTCTGACTTCTTAGATGGTTTTGATAATATTTTAAAACTGGTGTCCTTGAAGAGGAGGAAAGTCCTAGTGGCTGGGGACTTAATGTAAATTTTTTTTCAGATGATTGTAAGTACCAACGATTTAGCAATTTGTTAGTTTTTTTTTTTTTACTTTCAGGTTACTCTAGTCTCACCTACGAGAGAGAAAAATTGTCGGGGGCCATACCATAAAAGCTCAGATTTAGCCGGATAATTTTTATACTTTGTAACGAAGTTACTAAGTTTTTACCGTTTTCTTAATTAGATCGATCAACCGGAGTCATCAATGTAATTGCTAAAGTCCCCACAGTCGGATTTTCTCCGTTCTTGTCAGTTTAGGTTCGGGACGTCGCGTCGGTTACTTTTCGTTCGGGTCATAGCGATGTGTCGCGGAAAACCGCTAATTGATAATTACGTGGCTAATAAGTTTTTCGCCGCCAAATGTACAACGGCCATAGTACCGCAGTTAACGTGCAAGGTGTCCTGCCGGCACCCAAGGTCTGGCAGTGCGCGCGGTTCCGATCCCCCATACATGGTACGTAGGTGAGTGGGGCATTGGAGGTGATAAAACTGGCCTGCACGTGGCAAACGGCCTCTTCCACCTGCGGTCAGCGCCCGAACCAGTCCAGCTTATCTGACTCGAAAGCCGACTAGCAGTAAGTACCGTCCAACCGCTTATACCGGACGGCATCTGTTTTGGCGCTATACCGCAATACCTGTCCGTTCCTTTTGTTACCCCAGTATTTAGTACACCGTAGTTAGCCGTTGTGTGTTCGTAAGACCCGACGGATTTCCCAGTATTTAGTACACCGTAGCTAGCCGTTGTGTGCTCGTAAGGACCCGACGGATTCTCCTTGTTACCCGTAGCTAGCACCCAGATTTCTCCTGTCCTTAACCACCAGGACAGCTGCCGTAGAGACCGTTAACGCGTACGCCTATAATTTGACCGCTTTTATTGGTGCGTTTAGCTGCTTTGTCACTCGCGTCCCGACTTACACGCTTTTGGTTGAAATAGATCGCTTAAAACAAAGTTACACGCTCTCTCTCATCTTTTAGCTTGCATTTATTTCTGTTTAGGACTTAAGAGACCGTTAGGGTTCCGATATTTGCTTTACGATTAGTTCTGTGTTCGTTAACCACCGTAGGCCAGTAGACATAATTTTTGTTTACCTGTTTAAAGTGATGATTTCTATTTAGTTCTCTTGAAAACACGACCCGGTTAGCTTGTAAATTAATTTCTGACTTTCATTGGGCCTTGCAAAACCTTAGCGACCGCTTTCCTTCTTCGAGTGTCTTAAAAGCTACCCCGGTAGACGGAGCGTTTTCCTAGTTTGCGCTCCGCGGTTATTTGAAACCAGGTGGCGCCCGAGGCAATTAACAGCAGACTAGTGTCAAAAGGAGCATTTGATTTGAATCCCCAACAAAAGAACGTCACAAATTTGGCGCCCGAGCAGGTACACGTTTTGAGTTTTGAGCTGACAGTGTCTCAATTAACCGTTTTTTTTCCCTTTCAATATAAACGTGTAACTTTGTTGTGGTTAATAGCTTAGGATAACTGTACTAACCAAGCTTGATCCACGCTTTGCGCTTGCAATTCACCAAAAAAATTGTCTTTAACCAATCCGGCTTTGTTTTTTTTACCTGAGTTTAAAGATACCGTGTAACCTGGGTTGTCATGGATACCGACCAAAAAGATAGTTTACCGTTAACCGTCACCGCCGCCACCACTGCAGCCGCCTTCTCCAGCGGCACTACAAAGATGCCTTAATTATAGAACTGTCTAAATTTGGCTTAGATACTACCGGCACCACGGAGACATTGAGAAAGCGGCTAGGAAACTGCTTGCTGCGTGGAGAATCAACTCCGGTTGTAAAGACAGCTCCATTTGTTTTTCCTGTAGCTAATACTGAAGCTTGTATGGTTGCCGCCAAAGTTTCTCAGACGGTTACTACGTCCGTCCCCATTGTCACCGCACCGCCATCCGTTTTTCCGGCTCGTAACCCATTCGATTTTAATACCACCCTAACATTCACGCCTAGTTTTGGAGGCATTTCGTCTGTAAGGCCGACCGTTCCACACTTGGCTCTAAATTTGCCGTCAGTCAAGGGTGCATTCTTGCCTTCGACGCCGCCCATGGCCTTACCGCCGCCCTCGGTAGCTGCAGAAGCAACTGGCTCGCAACCCAGGTCCGCCATCTTAACTTTTCGGCCGCAAGACTGGCATGTGCACTTTGACGAAAAGTAAGACCCTGTTGCCTTTTTGGGGCAGATGCTGGAGATCTGCACCGCACAACAGATACACCCGGACGGGTTGATTCCTCAACTACCCACGTTGTTGCGTGGCCACGCCTTACTTTGGTTCCGCAATAACCGTCACCGTTGGTCTACGTGGCAGCAGTTTGAAGCAGACTTCCGAGCCTTCTATTTTCCACTGGATTATGCCGATGATTTAGAGGCTCAGATAAGCCGGAGATTACAGCGACAAGACGAACCTGTAAGCACCTATTTTACCGACTTGCAGACCCTGATCCGCCGACATGGTGGCATGACACCTGAGCAGGAGTTGCGGTGGTTGTACCGAAATATGACCCCTCAGTTACGACAGATGGTCCGACCGAACGATTTTTGGGATGTATTCACGTTGTCCCAACGGGCCAGAGAGGCGGAACATCTTTTGCAAGAACTCAGACAGACTGTCACCGTAAATCAGAGTCGCCAAGCCGCATCCTCCGCTCTGAGAAATGCTGAATATACCAGCGCCTGTCAACATCCTGGATATCCAATTTCTAACCAAGCGCAGCCATTGGAAGAGAGACGGCTAGACCAAATGGGTCCGCAGCCCGCAGCACCTCGTGCCAGAGAACTTCAACAGCCAGTATATGCGGGAGAACAATAACCGCCAGAATATGCGGGAAAACACTGCAGAGCCAGTGTGTTGGCGCTGCGGGGAAACCGGGCATTTTTGATCGGAATGTAATAGACCGCCAAGGCTTTTCTGTTCCAGGTGTGGTAAACAAGGTGTGCAGTCTCGGCACTGTAATTATGCACGACCGGAAAACTAGAAGGGCGTTGACAATGCGAGGAAAGCACAATCGCCCGACATAACAGCCTCGTCCCACCTTGTTCCGACCATTACCGCCTGTCCTCTTTTTACCGACCGTTACCCCAGCTGCCTTTACCGTACCGCCGGTTCCTGTATCCTGTTATACCGTACCCAGGAATACTGCCGATAAAGTTAGCATTTCACCGACCGTTACTCCAGTTAACTTTACCGTACCGCCTGTTCCTGTCACCTGTTATACCGTACCGCCTGTTCCTGACACCTGTTATACCGTACCGCCTGTTCCTGTCACCTGTTATACCGTACCCAAGTATACCGCCGACAAAATTAACATTACCGTACCGACCGTTTCTGTGTCTTGTAGTACCGTATCCAAGAACACCGCCGAAAAACTAGACACTACACCAACCGTTATTACTAGTAGCCCTTTACCGACCGAAACTTCAGCTGAAACGTTTAGACAAAATAACAGTCACGATCTTCAACCAAACGTTACCGTACCGACCGTCCCAGTACCATCTGTTGCTGATATACCAGCAGTCACCGCCCTGAATGCTTTCCTGACCACTCACAATCGACCCCACATTTCTGTCAAAATGTTTGACGCAGAATTTATGGCATTAGTAGACACTGGTGTTGCCCGTTCATACGTAGGGGCCGTGGTACGACAGTTGTGTCTTAGGCACGATTGCACACCTCTCCGTCCAACTGTTGAGAACGCTAAAGTTGCAAATGGCAGTAAGGTAGATATCACCAAAGCTTTCAGGGTCAAACTGACTTTTGAGGGTCTCCCGTCTGTAACAGAGGTGTTGCATTATTTACCGGGATTAACGGTGTTTATGGTGCTTGGTATGGACATATTGGAAGCACCCATTTCACGTAAATTTACAAACCAGGGCTGTAAGATTAGCAAGCCCAAAAACAGTCAGTACACCAAAGAAGGGTAGCCCAATTAGCACCATTGAACCGCCTGAGCCTTTAACGTTAACCGAAACCGAAAACGCCAGACTGCAACAGCTTTTAAACACCGAACTTCGAAAGTTTGACCGAATTAGAGGCGTAACTCCACTAACCACACATACCATTCATTTGGAGAAAACCGAGCCGATTAAGCAACGCTACCATCCCCGCAATCCTCATATGCAGGAGATTATCAATAGCGAAGTGAGACAGATGTTGCGGGATGGTATAATCGTGCCTTCAACCAGTCCGTGGAGTTCTCCGGTGGTGAGTGTTCGTAAAAAGGATGGCAAGCACCGTTCCTGCATTCACTTTCAGAAAGTCAATGACGTCACTCGCTGCATACCCGTTACCGTTTATTAATGCAATCCTGGACAAACTCCGCCATGCCCGTTACATATCCAGTATTGACTTGAAGCAGGGTTACTGGCAGGTAGCTCTCGATGAAGCTAGCAAACCTATTACCGCATTCACGGTTCCTGGCATGGGTTTGTTTCAGTTCAGAGTTATGCCGTTCGTATTGCATTCTGCGCCGGCTACTTTTCAGCGACTAATGGATCGAATGATTGATCCCGATCTGGATCTGTATTGTTTTGCGTATCTCGACGATATTCTTGTTCTGGGTGAAACCTTTGAACAACATCTCGACAATCTGTCCGAGGTTTTCCGTCGTCTCCGAGCTGCGAACTTGCGCCTGAATCCGGATAAATGTCAATTTGGTCGGAAATCCCTCCGTTACCTGGGCCACCTGGTTACGTCCAGTGGTATCCGTACCGATCCAGAAAAAGTGTCGGCTATTCAGGAACTGCCGGCTCCAACCAACGTGAGAGGCGTTCGCCGTTTTCTCGGTATTGCATCCTGGTACCGCCGTTTTGTCAAGGACTTCCAAAATTGCTTCTCCTCTAAACCGACTTTTAAAGAAGGGAGTGAAGTGGTCTTGGTCAGCGGACGAGCAGCATGCATTTGAGCAGCTGAAAAAGTGCTTAACCGAAGCCCCCATTTTGGCCTATCCAGGTTTTTCCCGGCCGTTTGTACTACAAACAGACGCGTCGGATCATGGGCTAGGTGCTGCATTAATACAGCATGATTCCAATGGCGATCACATTATTGCTTATGCTAGGAGAACGTTGACAGCTACTGAACGGAAGTTTTCGGTGACCGAGAAAGAATGCTTGGCAATAGTATGGGGAGTCGAAAAAATGAGACCGTACCGCGAAGGCTACCATTTTACCGTGCTAACGGATCACCAGTCCTTACGTTGGTTGCACTCTCTAAAAAGCCCATCTGGTCGATTAGCCCGTTGGAGTATCTATCTCCAACAATTTGATTTCGAAATCATGTACCGAAAGGAGGTACTGAATAAAGAACCTGACGCTCTTTTGAACCGTGTTCCTGCTATAGCGCCAAGATGGCGGCGGTCGAAGCGCATCCCAAAAATTTCCCTGACTACTGTTGTAACACAGTTAGTTGAAGTTGTAACAGTTCATTGACATGCATAGCTAAGTATTATTATTAATCGTATTGCATCAATCGGTTCGCTATTATAAGTATTTTATGTATACACAGCAACCTATATTATATTGTATGAGTAGGCATAATAGAGTACGATAAATATAGTCGATTTATTCAGCAAATATATATTCAATACAGGGAACTTGCCGGAGTATCATTTACTACCTTTACACTGTGTTAAAGATTTAAACGAAGTCACGTCCGCGGAGTCTGGGAGCTCGTGGAAACTCTGCGTCCCTAAAACCGCTAGGGCGGCCATTCTTCGGCAAAACCGCGATGAGTTTGGAATTGCAAAAACTACCGTCCGTATAGCCCAGCGGTATTATTGGCCGGGTATGATGCGGGATATTGCAAATTACGTCCGAAATTGTTCTTCTTGTCAGCGTTATTAAATATCGCAACAAGCACCAAAAGCAAAAGCGGATACCAAAGTCTCGGCAACGCTTGCCGGGAGAGCCTCCATTTGCGGCGCCTCCTGACTCAACGGCATTGTGCGTACGCACCCATTACGCCGCACAGAGAAGCAGTTGCGCATGATTCAAATCCGGCAGGAGGCGCGGGCACTTGGGGCGCCGCTTCGAAGTCCCGCAGTCGACTGAAACCAGACGGCGGGCCTCGTTACCGAATCCAGACCGCGGGGACGGATCAACGTCATTTCCAACATGGTCCTGAAACCGGTCAGAACGGGGTATTTTAGTAGGCCTAACCTAGGCGACAACCTGACTCGATTGGAGTGGGCAGCGGCCCATGCTGACGAGCTCTTCCCGGAACCTCCGCGCCGTGCCCACCGGGAACTACCCATGCTCATCCCAATACTCTTCCGCCCTCCGCCAGTACTACCCTCTACGGTAGAGTCACCCGTTGTGATGCTGGGGCATGGGGCACCAGATACTTCACCGGTTGAGAAAGTAGTCATCGACCTTACCCAGTCACCGCCGTTCGCCATCACCGCAGCTGGGGTTACTACTCCTGCTAATCGCCCGACGTCACCTGGGATGGACGAGCGTACGGAGACCGGCCCGTTCAATCCGGCTGGATCGAGTCCCCTGTGGGATTTACAGGCCATAGCAGAAGAAGTGGCCGCTACACCTAACGCGAGTGATTGGTCGGATTCATTGGTGGCAAGACTTCGAATGTTCCGTCCTCCAGGTCACCCGGCCGGACGCCGTTGTCGTCGACATCTTGTTACTCGGGATGGTTCATGTAACCCTGCCCCGCTAACTCGGTTTTTGTTGGTTTTTTTTGTTTGTTTATTCGCCTCGTACAAGCCCGTCGCTCACATCCTGCAGTCGACGCGCATGATGTGAGCGATGATGGATTAACGTCGTGTTTTATGTAAGCTCCGATATAATTCGAATTTACAGCGGTCATTGTAGCGCAATAGTGAAGATTTTTGGTGGGCGGACGCACATAGTGGTTGTCGAGAGGGTGTGAAAGTTTGGTGCGATTCCGTTAAGGGATGAACAAGATTTAAGTGGATTTTGATCTGAAAAGGGTGAGCGTTTTTACCCGCAGCAATTAAGGGTGTTCCCGTTAAGGGAGGCCAAAAATATTTTGTGTGAGGGTGTGTAAACCTACCCTGAAAATTTGACGTAAAAACAACAAAGGATTGTCGAGATATTAGTGGATTTGTGGAAAACGTTGTAGTGCGAACGTGTATTTCCGGTTGCTTACGTTATCGACGGTATAAGTGTCGATTTTACCGGGACTCTGTCAAAAACCGGTTTTTTTCGGTTTTTCCAGGAGAAGGCGGCGTCGGTGACCCCTAAAAGGGGTGTTATAGACGATTTCAACCACGACGGATACGATCCCGGTGTCCGTTTCCTTGTGGAAGACCGGGAAAAGGGAGTTGTTTTTTCGGGAAAAAGGGCTTAGAGACCAAAAACCGACAAAGGACGTGAGTTTTTTAAACTACTTTTTACCGTTACTTGGGCGTATTGATGCTGCCAAGCCTTGGCAAATCGAGTCATAATGCCGGAAGAAGATGCTACTTGTGAGGACTCACTACAAGTTATTGCTGCTAGTCTGTCATTGCTACAGGATTTCGTTACCTCCTCTAAGGATCAACTCGCTAAGAAAAAGGACTGCTCGAAAGCAATATTAGACATCAATAATGCCGTTCAGAAGATCGTATTGAATTCTGCTCACGGTAGGAGCGTCCATGTCAATGATATTAAAAGTATTGTTAAGGAGGTTGTGGCTGAGATGAGTCAGTCAAACTTTAGTGCCCCACCCTCACCAATGCTACCGCTTTATTCTAATGCTGTTAAAAACTCGATTTCAAAACCCCTACCTAAAAAATTTAAGGTCTTAATTTACCCAAATGAAAACTGTAAAGAAATCAATAGTTCTGAAGAAACTAAGAATGTTTTAACCAAAATGAACCCCAAAACACTGGGAATCAAGGCTGATAATGTCATAAAAATTAGAAATAATGGATTGCTAGTGGAATCTTCTGACAGGAGTATCTTGAGTTTGGCTAATAATGAAGAAATCAAGAAAAGCAATTTAACTGTTCGTGTGCCAGATGCTATTTGGCCTCGGATAATTGTGTACGATGTTCCTATTGATGTTGAAGAGCAGGTACTTTTGAATGAAATTGAGGCCGATCTACCCGAGGGAATTGATGTAAATGGAGACTTATTCAAGCAGGCCTTCAAATTTGGAAAGAAGCAAGGATCCAGCTGCCACTGGGTGATTGAAATGCATCCGAGAGCACGTTCCAGTTTAGTTTGTGCGGGCAAAGTGCGTGTGGGTTGGAAACCGTGTCGCTTAAGTGACTTTATTAGAGTTACCAGATGCTTTAAGTGCCAGAGGTTTGGCCATGTGGCCAGCAGGTGCGAACAGGAACAGGTATGTGCCGTTTGTACGAATGTTGAGCATGATGCTCAGGTATGTCCACATAAGGAAAGTGTGGACAAACATCGCTGCATAAATTGTATTAGAGCGAAAAAACGTGACATTTTGCATAGGGTTAGCTCAGATGTTTGTCCACTGTTTCTGGCTAGAAAGAACGATTACATACTATCAATTAATTATGACAACTAAAATGAAGGTAATTCAAGCTAATTTGCAGTTTTCAAATCGGCCACACATGAAACCCTAAATTATATTGAAAAGAATCAAATTTCTATTGCACTACTTCAAGAACCCTATTGTTACAAATCGAATAACGTTTACAAAATTCCTGCTTTGGGTGGCATTCAGAGTGATCTCGGTTAAAAGTGAACGCTTTTTCTCGGCTATAGTCATAAACAATAACATGCTTGAAACTCTTGCTCTGGTGCATTTGTGTACAAAATATGTTTCTGCAGTCAATATTACTTTTGGAGATCGACTTGTAGATCTCGTCTGTGTCTACTTTCCGCCCCCAGAAAATTTTGGGGACTGTCTAAACAGTCTTCAGGTCTCTGTGGACCACTGTGCACGAAATGGTGGCTTGTTGTTGGCGGGCGATTTTAACTGTCTATCAACCATCTGGTTTGACGACAATAATGACGTTAACTCTGTTCATATGGAGGAATTTATCCTTAGAAAAAATTTCGCTGTGCATAATGAGCCTGATCTCCCACCTACTTTTGAAACAGTAAATGGCTGCAGCAACATTGACCTCACTTTGAGTAGTTTTTCGTTAATATCAAACTTGGCAGACTGGACTGTTTCAAGGGGTGTAAACACTGCGGATCATAACATCATATCTTTCACACTTAAATTTTAAAATTTTGATTGCAGCCCTAAAAGCAATGTTACATATACTTTCAACACAGCTCAAATAAATTATGATAATATTAATGCTAAAATTCCTGAGATCATAAATAGTATAGATTTGAAAACTAAAGATTTGGAGAGCCCGGATGGTATTGATAGCGCATTGTCGAGATTTTATGATGGTCTGAAGGCTTTGGTTGTTGGCGCTGCTAAAAAGAAGTGTTTCTCCGAGCGCCCACCCTGGTGGAATGATAAAATTGACAGGTTTAGAAAAATTTATTTAAATAAGAAGAAATTGCCGTATGACAACCGTTTCCCTGAGAACAGAACGTACCTGTATGATAGTATGATGGAAGCAAAGAACAGGTTTAAGGTTGTCATTGAGCAAGAAAAATCGAAATTATGGAGCAGGTTTGTGAAAGACGACCTCGCGGCCAACCCGTGGAGTACGGTTTACAAACTTGCTTCACAAAAATTTCGCCAACAGGGTGCGGTTAGCTCACTAAGAAAAAATGATACATATACAGGCACCGTCCTGGAAACCGCTGAGTTTATTGTCAACAGCCTATTGCCCGACGACAGTGTAGATGATCAAACGTATAAGCAGAATGCCATCTGGCAGGACTTCGAAGCGCTTGGTAATCACCTGGAGCGTGACGTTGGGTTGCAACCTGTAGACGAGGAAGAACTTTCTTCAATAATTAAAACACTAAAATCAAATAAGGCCCCCGGGCATGACTGCCTAAAGGGGATATTTTTGAAAAAGACTTACAACTCGACTAAGTGTTTTATTCTCAGAATTATAAATGCATGTTTGAAAATTTCATACTTTCCAGACCTCTGGAAGAGGGGAAATTTGATTATTTTGTGGAAAAACCCGGCGGGAGATACCACTAGTGTTAAAAATTACAGACCGATTACCCTTCTCCCAGAATATGGAAAAGTACTCGAAAAAATTGTCCGTAAACGTTTGTACAATCACCTAACTCCAGCACATTCTGCTTTGCAGTATGGCTTTGTCCCTGGCTCATCCACTGTGGATGCGTTGGGGCGCCTTGTTAATGGTATTAAAAACTTTGGAGGGACTTATCAATTGGTAGTATTCATTAATATTTCGGGTGCGTTTGACAACCTCTGGTGGACGTCCCCATTCTTGGAACTGCGTAAACGTAAACTTCCAAATACACTTATTAAATTGCTTAAGAGCTACGTCACTAATCGTTCAGTGAAATATGTAAATGGAAATGTCACAGTTGATAAGGTGATTACCAAGGGCTGTCCTCAGGGCTCAGTTCTTGGTCCCTCGCTGTGGAACATCCAATTGGATAACCTTTTGTGCAAACAATTCTCAGACAAAGTAAGTCTCACTGCTTATGCGGACGATTTGGCTGTACATGTAATGTCGGATAGCCGGCAAGAACTAATAAATATTGCTCAGCAGTCTGTTGATATCATTGTTAACTGGGCCAGGCACTGTAAATTAAATATTTCAACAACAAAAACTAAAATTATGGTCATAAACAAATCGAAACGTGCTCATGATAGGGACGTAAAGGTTCGCATTGATGGACATGCGATTGAGCTTGTGAATGAGTTTAAATACTTGGGGGTCATCCTTGACCCAGGTTTAACTTTTACAAAACACATTAACTACACGTGTAGGAGGGCTGTGGACATCACCATGGCGCTCCGTAGAAAGGTTTATCTAACATGGGGCCTTGACGTTAGTAACTCTCTAGCTCCCATTTATAAATGTGCAATAATACCTATTGTAGCTTATGGTTTTGAAATCTGGGCCCACCGCATGTCCATCAAGGAAAATGTGCGGAAGGTTCTGTCGATGGTAGTTTCTACCGTGCATTTGTTGGGGCCTACAGATCGGTCTCTGGTGATGCTGCCAGTGTCCTTGCCTGCATTCCTCCTCTTGATCTTATTCTAGCAAAAAGGCTTACTGTTTCTCATTACAAGAAGCAAAATATTGCCAACTTTAAATTTATTAATGAAAATATAGTTTTTGTCAGTTTTGAGAATCAATTTTCACTGAAATTACATCTTCACACTTTGATTATGGAGGAATGTCAGCGCAGATGGACAGTCTCGATTAAGGGTCGAGTTACTTTCTCCTTTTTCCCAACTGTTTCCTGTGAAATGCTGACACAATTGAATTTTACTACTACTCAAATTTATACTGGACACGGTCCTTTGCTTCACATTTATACCGTATTGGGAAGAGGGAGAACCCTTTTTGCGAGCACTGCGACCTGCAGGTTGATGACCCATTGCACAGAATATACAATTGCACTAACTACGTCATAGCTAGACTTCCTTTGTTTGGCCGTTTTTTGCTATAATTTTCCTTTTTGTTTAAAAATTTTCTGATAAAAAAGGGGCCCCATTCGCGCAAACTAATGGGACCCCAAAATACCTGAGTACCGGTTCGCATTTAGCCTTGACGGCGCCATGCCTGTTTTTCTGCGTGCTACTGCGTAATTTTTAGTTCAATTAGCTGTACAATTTAATTTCTTTAAACAATTAATAACTTTGTTGACATTTTCTCACCAATTCAATTGTTGGAAAACATGTCTTGAACATGTCCTAGTTTTAATTTTTCTAGATTTAAGTTTTTTGTGTTTTGCCTATGTATGTCCATGTAACTGTTGAAATGCATTCAATTTGGTGCAACGTATATTAATTAACCCCTTTGACTAGCAACCCCACTCTGCTGTTGTTTTTTTTTTGGTACTTAATGTATTTTTTTCCTTCCTTCGCAAGGAATGACTGACTCTCCAGTGTTGGAGTTGATGGCAACGGACGAGGTTGACATGCTTGACGCCATGCGTGACACCGACGTGCCAGCGAGTGCCTCTGCAGCCGCAACCGCACCCCCCGCGGGTCGACGACCGCCTAGTCCTGGGGAAAGTCGTTCGAGGTCCCTCGAGGATCTGTTGGCGCCATATTCCCAGATCAAAGTTACCCGGCCGAATATCCCAGTACCGTTTGTACCGCCGGAAGATCCAGCGAATGGTCCGTTGTTTTTACCCGTCCGGTCTCGAAAACTCTGTTGGAGGTGCGGCCGAGAGGGCCACCACAGGAATTCCTGTACACGTCCGCCAATTTTATTTTGCTCCCGTTGTGGAGGCTTAGACCGTTTGTCAAGGACCTGTCCTTGCTGGTTTACCGAAGAAGGTCGACAGATGGGGTTTCTCGCGGAATCCAGTGTGATTTGGGTCGGGAAACATTCCGTTCCCGTTTCCCAGGTCAAGTCCGAACCTCCAGAAGCCGAGTCCGAAGCCCACGGCGAGTTCACTGGGAGCTGATCGATGGGGCAGCGTTGGTAGACGGCCCGTTCGGGAAGAGTCTGACCGGGAGTGAGAAGGGTGTGTGGTGTGCGGGCAGGGGTGTGAGTTCTCCGTTCGATGGGTCTCTTCGTTTTCCGCGATTTAGGTTAAGTTAGACTAGGGTGAATTGTTTGCTCGAAGTTGAGGAATTGTTTCGTAATTTTATAGAGTCTGTGATTTTTAATTTTTTTTTATTGTATTGAGTCTGTGATTCTATTGTTAACTGTAGCGCTAGAGTTAAAGCTGTTATGATATTGTTTTCTCGAGTTGCAGGGTAGTTTTAAGTTAAAAAAGGCCGTCTATTGGAAAGGGTTTTTTTTTAAAACTGAGTAAACACCTTTTTTTTGTACGAAGAGGGGGTAAGGGGTGTAACGAAGTTACTAAGTTTTTACCGTTTTCTTAATTAGATCGATCAACCGGAATCGTCAATTTAATTGCTAAAGTCCCCACAGTCTGATTTTCTCCGTTCTTGTCAGTTTAGGTTCGGGACGTCGGTTACTTTTCGTTCGGATCATAGCGATGTGTCGCGGAAAACCGCTAATTGATAATTACGTAGCTAATAAGTTTTACGCGGCCAAATGTACAGCTGCCATAGTACCGCAGTTAACCTGCAAGGTGTCCTGCCGGCACCCAGGGTCTGGCAGTTCGCGGGGTTTCGGTTTCCCGTACATAGGTACGTAGGTGAGTGGGGCATTGGAGGTGATAAAACTGGCCTGCACGTGGCAAACGGCCTCTTCCACCTGCGGTCAGCGCCCGAACCAGTCCACCTTATCTGACTCGAAAGCCGACTAGCAGTAAGTACCGTCCAACCGCTTATACCGGACGGCATCTGTTTTGGCCCTATTGTAACATAGTTAGTTGAAGTTGTAACAGTTCATTGACATGCATAGCTAAGTATTCTTATTAATCGTATTGCATCAATCGGTTCGCTATTATAAGTATTTTATGTATACACAGCAACCTATATTATATTGTATGAGTAGGCATAATAGAGTACGATAAATATAAGCGATTTATTCAGCAAATATATATTGAATACAGGGAACTTGCCGGGGTATCATTTACTACCTTTACATGGCGATCCTGCTAATTTTTCGTGGACTTCTGATTAAATAGTAAAAAGTAAAAGTTAAAAGAAAAGTGTAGTGCCATTGGTTGTGTTTCGTAATGTATCCGATGCCGACAAATCTGCTTAGGAGCTGAGCGTGGTATAAATGTGAGCTAAGATGGGGCAAACCAAGTCAAAAGATACCAAGCAAGAAGTAACGGAAAATGGCGTAGTTAACTCCAATTTTATAGTACAAGAAGCTGAGTACAACATCACTAAAGACGTCAAAGTGATTCTGTATCTTATTTTCGCTATGTTGGCAATGCTCTTATTGTGGAGAATTATTCGGGCTGTCAAGAAAAATATGAAGAAGCAGATCCGCCGCGACATGGCAGCAGTCTCTTTAGCATCTATAAGAGAAACGTAATGTTGAGTAAGTAAACGTAAGAGCTGTTCCGGTAAGCGTGTGCGCGTATGTACAGTGATAGTGATGTGCTGTTTATTGTGCACAAACTCAACATACTCAAGTGTCTTCAGTGTTAAGTTTCTATGTGTAACTCTGCAAAAGAAAAGTAAGCAATAATTAGTCGTAGTAAATAGTTTATTAAACTGGGTTTTATAATGAAACTTTTAAGTTTCTATGTGTAACTCTGCAAAAGAAAAGTAAGCAATAATTAGTCGTAGTAAATAGTTTATTAAACTGGGTTTTATAATGAAACTTTTAAGTTGATTTCAATTCAGGCGTTTAAAAATTTTATTATAGGTATTATTGTCTATATGACTATTCTGTAGTTACTATCTTTAAACTGCAGTATTTGGATCAATTTTATTATTTTTGATAAATGACTAGTAAAGGATTAACAGAAGTTAAGAAAATTTACGAAACTGCGAAAAGCTTTTCAAGTAATATCAATAAAGAATCTACCGAGAGACGCGGAAATTTAGACAGAGTAAATAAATTACTTGTACAGATTGGTTTAATCGAAAAAGAGTTAAGCAACTTTAAAACTCAAGTTTTAAAAGAGAGTCAGAGCCCAGAGGAATTATTGGCAGCAGCAGCGCCCTATATAAAAGAAACTGAAAAACTAAATTTTAATTCCAGACAAACACTGCTAGAACGTTTAAAAAGTATCGTTGAAATATCAAAAATGTCGACAAGCACCGTAGAATTTTTTAGTTTGGCTAGTAAATTAGTTCCAAGTCAATTCGATGGTAACTCCGAAAATTTACAGTCATTTTTAGATGCATTAACTTTACTTAAAAACAACTGCGAAAATCAACTTGCTAACGCTGTAGCTTTTGTGAAAACTCGTTTGACCGGAAAAGCGCGAAGTCTTATTACGAATGAAAATACAATTGACGACATAATTTTTAAACTTCAAAATTCGATTAAAGGCGAAACTTCACAATTATTGACTGCAACACACACATCATACATCTGAAACAAAACGATAAAGAAGCCGCAAAATATGCTTCTGAAGTGGACGCATTAGCGCAAAAATTACAAACAGCCTATATTACAGAGGGCGTACCAGCGGAAGTTGCCCAACGGTACACGGTTGAAAATACTGTGCGAGCATTTAGCCAAAATGTCAGTAGTGAAAGAGTTCGATTAATAATGGAGGCTGGCACGTTTTCTTCGGTACAGGAAACTATTACTAAGTTTGTGAATGTTAGTTCGTTGGCACCGTCTTCGGCAAATATTTTTCAGTTTAGGCAAAACAATTTTCATAATGCGCGACGTCACTTTAGGGGCACAGGTCCACGTAATAATAGTTATAACCAGCATTTCGATAGGAGTTTCAATAGATATTCTAACAGTTACAATAGAAATTCTAATAATTTTGGAAACAATATTAATAATTATAGAGAACAATTTAGAGGCAGTAATAGAAGCAGAGGCGCATTTAATAGAGATTTTAATCGTGGTAACACATCTGCTAGGTACTATAGAGGCTCTAGTCCTAATTTTGTTGGCTTTTCGGAGTCGGGAAACGGATTGGAGCACCAATCGAGCCAAGAAGCGACTCGGTTGGGCGATATGTAACCATATATAGTTTTAGTCTGACATTTTCAAATTTTGTGAAGGTTCAGTTAGTACGCTACTAGTAGACACCGGAGCTGACATATCAATTTTTAAACGTTTATCAGTAAATCCTGATCAAATAGTTGATTTTTCTCGAGCCACTAGCATCAAAGGTATCACAGAAGACCTAACTAATTCATTAGATGTTGCAAACACAAATATTTTTATCCAAGGGTGTACGTTACCTCACCAATTTCATATAGTTGATTCTAATGTTCCAATACCATGTGACGGAATATTGGGTAGAGATTTTTTAGTTGCTTACCAATCAATAATAGATTATTCTAACTGGAATATGACGGTACACTTAAAACACAAAAAGTTAACAATTCCAATTTTAAGCAGTCCTGAAAAGAATGTGTACCATATTCCTTCTAGATGTGAAGTTATTAGAGAGATTGACGTTTTGAAACATTTGACACACGACGTTGTGGTGTTAAATAAAGAATTAAAGCCTGGTGTATACTTAGCTCGTAGTATAGTATCTCAAAAACATCCCCTTGTAAAAATCTTAAACACAACATTTGAAAATGTAACTGTAGACATATCTAATCTTGAAACTATCAGTCTCGATAAATTTAACATTTACAACATAGAAACAGAAAATCAAGATAGACATGTTCAACTCTTAAAAGAACTTAATCAAGATGTCCCAGACTTTGTTAAAAAAGATCTGCTACAACTTTGCGAAGATTATTCAGACGTTTTTGGATTAGAAACAGATAAATTAACATTTAACAACTTTTACACACAAAAATTAAAAGTTATTGACAAAAAACCTATTTATATTAAAAATTATAGAGCTCCCAGAGCACTTAAAGATGAAACAAATCGACAAGTTGAAAAATTGTTACATAATAATATCATCGAACCATCTTGCTCAGCATACAATAGTCCGGTTCTATTGGTTCCTAAAAAATCGCAAACTGATCAGAAAGCGTGGAGATTATGTATTGACTTTAGAGCTGTAAATAAGGTACTTATAGGAGACAAGTTTCCGATTAATCGCATAGACGATATTTTAGATCAACTTGGTAGAGCAAAGTGGTTCTCGGTAGTCGATTTGTTATCAGGATTCCATCAGATACCTTTAGATGAAGAATCGCGAGATTTGACTTCATTTAGCATCGATAAGGGTTCATATCGATTTACCAGATTGCCTTTTGGACTTTCAGTCAGTCCCAACAGTTTTCAAAGAATGATGTCTATTGCTTTTGCCGGAATAACTCCAGAAAAAGCTTTTTTATATATGGACGATTTAATAGTAATAGGCTGTTCAGAAAAACATCACTTGAATAATTTAAAAAGCGTTTTTGAAACTTGCAGAAAGTACAATTTGAAATTAAATCCCAAGAAATGCAATTTTTTTAGAAAAGAGGTCACTTTTCTAGGTCATAAAATAACAGACAAAGGTATTTTGCCCGATGAAACTAAGTACGATATTATAAACAAATATCCGACGCCGCGAGCTGCTGATGAGGTAAAAAGGTTCGTTGCCTTTTGCAACTATTATCGAAGGTTTATACCAAATTTTGCAACTATCACATTACCTTTAAATTCGCTAACTAAGAAAAATGCTGAGTTTGTATGGTCAAGCGAATGCGAAAGTTCATTTAACCGTTTAAAGCAAGCACTAATTAGTCCTCGCATTTTGCAATATCCGGATTTCTCAAAACAGTTTATTTTAGTTACTGACGCATCCCAACTTGCTTGTGGTGCAGTTCTTTCACAAAATTTTAATGGTCAGGAACTACCTATAGCTTATGCATCTCGTATGTTTACAAAAGGCGAGTCTCACAAACCAACTATTCTTAAAGAACTCACAGCTATTCACTGGGCAATAAAGTACTTTCGTTGTTATTTATATGGACAAAAATTTTTAGTCAAAACAGACCATAGACCTCTTGTTTACTTATTCTCTATGAAAGACCCGTCGTCCAAATTAACCAGAATACGATTGGATTTAGAAGACTTTGACTTTGATATAGAATATATAAAAGGAACAGATAATGTAGGCGCAGACGCCTTATCTCGAATAAATATTTCGGATTTGCAGGAAATCAGAAACACGGCTCAAATATTAGCAATTACCAGATCAATGACTAAGACAAACCAAAATTTTAATAAACACACTACTACTGGGGATAAACAATTATCACGTACTGAAGAACCTCAGATTTATGAAGCCCTTAATAATTATAATGTATTGAAATTTCCTTCCTTAAGATTTGAAATTGATAAAGAATGCATTCACATTATTATTAATTATCGCAAAAAGAGCGCTCGTTGTTGGCTTTCAATTACTAATGGCAATTTTGGTAGCTGAATAACATGGCTGGTGATAGTAAGTTTACACATTTGCGATTGAATTTAAATGACAAGATTTTCACACGGTGCACCGTAAATGAATTAAAGGAAGTAGGGCATAAAATACTTTCAAAAGTTAAAATTGTTTTATGTAAAGAAAGAAAATTAATCAAAGACAATGACGAGAAACTTAACTTAATCAAACAATTTCATGATGATCCTATGTTAGGTGGACATTGTGGCCAGAAAAGATTATTGAAAAAATTAAGGTCATTTTATCTCTGGAAAAATATGTCACGTGACATCGCTAAATATGTTAGGCAGTGTCATAAGTGTCAGGTAAATAAAGCCGCCGTTAAACACATAGAACCTTTAACTTTGACTCCAACTCCTCAAAAAGCTTTTGACATTGTCTGTATAGATACAATAGGACCACTTCAAAAATCAAATCACAATAACTGTTATGCAGTGACGCTTCAATGTGAACTAACTAAATACATCGTAATACTTCCAATACCCAATAAAGAAGCTTCCACAGTAGCACGAGCTATCTTTGAAAAATTTATCTTAGTATATGGACCTATAAAAGAAGTAAGAACTGATTTAGGAACAGAATACAAGAATAAAATTTTTGAAAGTTTAGCAAAAATGTTAAATACGCCGCATAAAACTAGCACTGCGTATCACAGTCAGTCCATAGGTGGATGCGAGAGAAACCATAGAGTTCTTAATGAATTTATGCGAATGTACATTGATCAAGCTCATACAGCTTGGGATATATGGACAAATTATTACACTTTTTGTTATAATACGACTCCTAGTACTTATCATAACTACACACCTTTCGAGCTAGTATTTGGTAAAAGAGCAGACCTACCTGAAATATTTAATGGTTCTCGTGTAGATCCTTTATACAATTTAGAATCGTATGATCAAGAATTTCGATTTCGGTTGCAGTTAGCGCAAAATAAAGCTCGAGACTTTCTTGAAAAAACCAAACAAAAGCGTAAGTTGTATTATGATCAGCAAACTAGTCGACTACAAATAAGCCCGGGAGATTTTGTGCTTATAACCAACGAAGATCGTCAAAAACTAGATTCTTGGTTTGATGGTCCGTTTGAAGTCATATTAATTGAAGGTCCAAATTGCATTGTTAAAGACAATAACAACAAGCAGATTAAGGTTCATAAAAATAGAATTAAGAAATATAATGTCTCTTGATAATTAAGTTTAGTTCTAAGCTAGATAAACAGGCCTGTCTGTAAATATTGTAACTATTATAAATATCGAAAGTACACAGTGTAAATACCCTAAATACTGTACGTACATTTAATTTATAGGTATATTATACTATTCTTAGCATTCATCGTGCCGGTAGTGTTCAACGTGCGAAGTGTTCAGTTATTAGTGTTCCTACTGTTTTTTTATTGTGGGCAGAATCTTAATGGGTCGTTGGTATTATTGTTGGTTTTTACTGTTTAAAACACATGAATTATACGCAAATTGGGATAGAAATATATTTAGGTTAGGTTAAGTTAAAGTACCACTGACTATACTTTATGTACTTGCTATAGTCGGAAAAGTAGTAGGTACAGAGAAAATTTTATCGTAAAAGTAACTATATTTTGAGAGTATAGCTTTAAGTACTAAAGATTGCAAATTTGTAATTAAATTAACTTAAAACAGTTTTAATTAACTTGGCATCAGTAACCTTTTTTTTAGTAAAGTGCCCTTTGCAAGTGGCCATAGCAAAGGTCATTCTCTAGGAAAAGGAGGTGTAACATAGTTAGTTGAAGTTGTAACAGTTCATTGACATGCATAGCTAAGTATTCTTATTAATCGTATTGCATCAATCGGTTCGCTATTATAAGTATTTTATGTATACACAGCAACCTATATTATATTGTATGAGTAGGCATAATAGAGTACGATAAATATAAGCGATTTATTCAGCAAATATATATTGAATACAGGGAACTTGCCGGGGTATCATTTACTACCTTTACACTATACCGCAATACCTGTCCGTTCCTTTTGTTACCCCAGTATTTAGTACACCGTAGTTAGCCGTTGTGTGTTCGTAACACCCGACGGATTTCCCAGTAATTAGTACACCGTAGCTAGCCGTTGTGTGCTCGTAAAGACCCGACGGATTTTCCAGTATTTAGTACACCATAGCTAGCCGTTGTGTGCTCGTAAGGACCCGACGGATTCTCCTTGTTACCCGTAGCTAGCACCCAGATTTCTTCTGTCCTTAACCACCAAGACAGCTCCCGTAGACACCGTTAACGCGTACGCCTATTATTTGACCGCTTTTACTGGTGCGTTTAGCTGCTTTGTCACCCGCGTCCCTACTTACACGCTTTTGGTTGAAATAGATCGCTTAAAACAAAGTTACACGCTCTCTCTCATCTTTTCCCTTGCATTTATTTCTTTTTAGGACTTAAGAGACCGTTAGGGTTCCGACATTTGCTTTACGATTGGTTCTGGGTTCGTTAACCACCGTAGGCCAGTAGATATAATTTTTGTTTAATTGTTTGAAGTGATGATTTCTATTTAGCTCTCTTGAAAACACGACCCGGTTAGCTTGTAATTTAATTTCTGACTTTCTTTGGGCCTGTCAGTCTTGCAAAACCTTAGCGACCGCTTTCCTTCTTCGACTGTCTTAAAAGCTACCCCGGTAGACGGAGCGTTTTCCTGGTTTACGCTCCGCGGTTATTTGAAACCAGGTGGCGCCCGAGGCAATTAACAGCAGACTAGTGTCAAAAGGGGCAATTGATTTGAATCCCCAACAAAAGAGCGTCACAAATTGTCTTAGAACACTTTCTTTTTGGTGTAACTGCACGAGACCTGTCGTAACTAAATCACGAGAGCGTAGATCGAGTGGTTTTGCCAAAAGGTCGAGTTTTATACCATAAAGAAAGTATGAGAAAACAAGCGGAAAAATTATCCTGCTCAAAATCTGAGCTCAAATGGTATTTGATGCGACAATTCCATGAATATAATTATGAAATATAAGGTAATACAACAACTTAAATTAGAAACGAGTTATTATTAAAAACACCATTCTTTCTTGCAATTTCACCTTGAAGACTACTTTCTACGATCGATGTAGATTCTTTTGTAACTGTAGCACTTGATTGTTGATGTAACTGAAATAGATTATTCGATGATCGTTGTATAGGTGCATCAATGTTTTCAGAATGCTCTCGGAGACTGGATACAAGGTTTAAATGATGATCAGTTTGAAGTTGTAAATAAGGTTTTATGGAACTTGCTGAGGAGTGTCCAGTAATTTTGATTAAATTTTGTTCACTAACACCGGCCTTTACTAAACTTGACACCGCACTTGAGCGGTGAGAATAATTAGTTTTCTTTCTTCTTTTAATGTCCAAACCAATTTTTTCGGCGGAGGTTTTGGTCCACTTGAGTATTTCGTTCTTGAACTCCTATCGGAACATTCTTGTACCAACCTTTTAACGTGTTACTTTGCCAGAACGGATTTGGAGTTAAGAAGAATCTCACTCACTTGAAATATGATTGAACTGTGTGAGTAAATTTTGTAAAATAATCTTACTGAACAAATAGAAGAATTTTTTTTGTTCTTTACTAACCATTTACTGTCGCAACATTGTTTTGAGCCACCTTGACAAGTTTTTGAAAACACTGAATTGTACTCAATGCGGCCAGTCAAGTCTACATTATTAAATATTTCCTCCTTGAAATAAAACACTTTACAATTAGCAGCTTCGCCTCCATTTTGTCGATTTCACTCTTAGTTAATGCGACAGAACTCTCAGTCACTTTGCAGCTAATTTCGTTTAGAATCACGTGCGTCGCGAGACTTTTTGAAACCAGGATCAGTAAAAGGATTAAAAGTAACATGGTACCTTTCTAAATATCTCATTTACAGAAGTTTTGCTGTTGTATTCCATATAGTTTTTACTACGTACTCCTTATAATCATCCCGTTTTTTTTTTGATATTAATCCCCAATTCATGAGTTTAAGTGTAATATCATCTACTGATTGCTGTGTCTCCAGTTCGAACTGCCAAATTGTTCCCATATTAAAGACTAGGACTTCCTTGTATTGGCAGGAATCAATTTTTCAACTTCTTTTTGAATTTCTGCCGTAGAACAAATAACGGTAAAAGCCCAACAGTGTATTGGAATATTATAAATGACAACCGGCCAAAATATAATGTCACGACTAGCGTGACGTGTTGAATTTAATTCAACTTATTTGCCTGGGATTTCGTTTCAGCGTGAAAATAAAACACAGTTAACTCTACCATCAAGTTCTATTAAATAAGTACTTTAACCTAACAACTCCTAACTTACTAACTAATAAAATAACAGGTTTTCTAACCCAACGAAAACGTTACTAACTCCCAATAAATTAATACACAACATAGAAGTATAATAAACATACTTACATCTCTATAGAAGACAGAATCTTGGAGAGAGGCTTGTCACTTGGAGCGCGTTCACGATTAACTTTACTTGAGCGTTACGGACATGTTTAATTGACATTTGCGGTTCGGTCACTAACGTGGTACACAGCAAAACTGGACTGACTGGAAAGAACTGGACTGAACCCCTCTCTAGGGTACAACCTCCTTTTTATAGCATTCCAGACACTGGTTCCACCAATCAAAATTCCCAGACCTGGCCTCGTCTAGCCGACAACTCGTGACGATCTCTCGACCCTCGGTACTTAAAAAACATTCCACATATTTCGCAATTCAGCAAATGCATCATAATTGCAGTTGCACTCTGACCGCATTCCACAATTTTAATGTTTCCGCTCAAGTAATAAATTTGATTTATGTGCGTGACAATAAACATAAACCAAATCCGAATTCACTCACCCCTGACGATCTAAACGACTTTTTTGTTAATGTCGCCGATAACATTATAAGAAACCTCCCTCTGATAAATAATAATAACATAGATTTTAAAACCTTTTTAGGGGCGAATGCTTCCTCGAACATGCCAAGTTTTAGCTTGAATCAAACTAGCTACATTGAAGTTAGTGATCTCATTAATAATTTAAAAAATAAGCAGGCAACTGGTCACTATGAAATACGAGTGGATCTAATTAAAGGTGCGAAATATATTGTGATTATACCTTTTACTAAAATGATAAACAAATGTATAGAAAATAGTACCTGTTTATAAGAGAGGGAACAAAGATAATAAAAGTAAATATAGGCCCATATCTATTTTGCCGATTTTGTCGAAAATTGATGTGGGTGTCCTGTATAAGCAAATATACAGGGTGGCCCACTTTATACAACACGGTTCCTTACCGGAAAACGGCTAAATATTTTTCCAAGATTTTTTACACGCATATACAGGTTCACTAAAAGAACAATTTAAAAATATTTGATATTATACAGGGTGCTCCAAAAAAAAGATACATATCAAACATATGTTTTTTCTTATCGAACACCCTGTATTTTAGATCATTTTTGAACTCTAGATGTAAAATAAAGGCAATTTACTGTTATGTTTCCTACACCTAATATTAATGGTTTTTGAAATATTTAAATATTTGTAATATTGTAAGATATATTTAAAAAAAATATTGTTTGTGTTTCACCTCAATGTTCTATTATATTATAACTAAGTCAAATTACTAAGAAATTATTAGAGATAGGTATAGGAAACCCTAATACAGATCGAAAGAGACCAAAATGTTGAATAGTAATCTGTTATTAAATACAGGGTGTGCTATTTAAATTTAATTTAAATCATTGGACCTTTACTATAATAATAATAATAATAATAAATTTATTGCCATCAAAATGATACCAAGATCACAAAGCAACGTCACATGTTGGTGTTTGAAACACCTAAAGTAAAAGTAGAGTTTACATTTTTAAAAATTTAAAACTAGATTGATGTATAAGTGACAGTACATATTTAAAATACAACATTTAATAATATGACAATTACCTGGTAAAATTGAAACAATAATATTGTTTTTCCTTAAGAAAAGTGATGACTCTCTCTCTGAACGAGGCGGCAACCCGAACCCGTCGAATATCACGTGGCAACATGTTGTATGCTTTGATCGCTCTATAAAAAGGGCCTTTTTCGAAGAAACTTGACTGACTCTTAATTAAATTGATTTTCGTAGTTCGTTTGTGTTTTAGACACATTTTTTTAAAATTCATCTACACAAATGATCTAAAATACAGGGTGTTCTATAAGAAAAAACCTATGTTCGATAGGTATCTTTTTTTTGGAGCACCCTGTATAATATCAAATATTTCTAAATTGTTTTTTTAATCAACCTGTATATGAAAAATATTTAGCCGTTTTCCGGTAAGGAACCGCGTCATATATGGTGGGCCACCCTGTATAATTTTTTTCAGGGAAATGATCTCTTTTCACATAAACCATTCGGATTCCGGAAAGGTATAGTACGACAAGTGCCATAATGTATATATGTGAAAAAAATATTGAAAGGTTTAAACAGGATCAGTATGTTAATATAACCCTTTGTGATTTGCAGAAGGCTTTTGACTCTAGTGAAAACTGTCGCCTTTTGCAATCAAATTTAGAAAATAGGCAACAATATACCTCCATAAACGGAGAGTTTTCTGCAGTGAAGAATATTAAATATGGAATACCCCAAGGTTCGGTGCTTGGACCGCTCTCTTTTTTTATTTTTATCAATGACATTGAGAGGTGTGCTTCGGGAAGTGATGCAGTGCTCCTTGCGGATGACACTGTTTTCTTAAGTTAAGTTACAACATAGAGGCCATCACGCCCCGGGTGTTGAGTGTACAAGAGATCAAGCATCTGCCTGGTTTTCGGCAAATAGTCTGTCTCTAAACAGAAGCAAAACTACTAATGTGATTTTCAGTCAACGAACTATAGACGTGCCGAGAAACGGCACAGATGTTAAATACCTGGGGTTCATCTGATCCAACATTATCATGGTAGTGTCATATAGACCACTTATCTTGTAAAGTTTGTTTGTGTCCCACTGCAGCTACAGTTTGATAAATCGGGGATTTGCCGATGTGGACATAATGACGTTCCCTAGTTTATACATTTTTGAAACGCTTCGCTATGTCAACGAGAACGATCGGGCGTACCGGACAAGTCGGGATTTTCATGAGTACTCTACTCGAGCCGTAAATGATATTAGACTTAAATATCTAAGACTTACGGCAAGTCGAAATGGCACCAACTACTATGGTCCATTATTTTATAATAAACTCCTTCGTTCGATAAGATCTTTGCATTTGCCTTTGTTTACTACTAGGATGAAGAACTGGCTAATAAAAAACGCTTTCTACAGTTTTGAGGAATATTTGGATTCAAGGACATTCAATGAAATATTAGTGATAAAATTGTATGTGCTATCTGCCGACTGAGATTTCACTCTGCTTTATTCGCTGTCTTCCTAATTTTCGTCATTTGTCGTATTTTTGTATTTTGTATATGTATTTAAATTTTTTTTTTTTGATCTAGTATCTGACCTGTGCAAAACAATTTTGTTGTTAATGCATCAATAAAAAATATCTATTTATCTATCTATCTACTTTCTGAAACTTAAACATTTATACGTAAGCAGCATTCTAATTAAACAAAAAGTTTGACAGTCATCAGTCATGCAGATTTTGTAACCGGGCTCGCCAGTCACGTCTTAATGTTGTATAAAAATAGCACACGCAAGTCTTTTCTAAAATCTGAAATTCGGTATACAGGATGTTACAAATTCGAGGCATTAGCATGTTGATAGAGCTTTAGTTAAATGGAGGCAAAGTTGCGCATTTTATTGCTGAATAATTTGGTTGCTCGACAACCGCTTATACAGTGCAGGTAAAAAGTTAAAATTTTCGCATTTTTGTTCGTGTTTTACGACGAAAGGGCTCAAGTTAGAGATCTGAAAAAAATACAGAAAACTAGTCCGTGATAGGTACTACAACTTTCATTAATACGATTTTTCAATCAAATCAACCGTACAGGCGCAAAAAAATCAAAACCGTTTTCCCATGTTAATCTCCTATGTCCAGGGTGCTCTTGGACACCTGGTATACAGGGTAATTCAAATTCGACCCTCACCATTGGGATCTCGGAAACTATAAGAGATACGAGAAAGTTTAAATTGGGGCAAAGTTGTGCAATGTAAAGCTCAACCAAATGCAGTTTTAAAAATTTCGATTTTCCGAATACTTCCGAAGATATCCGAAAAAAACTGAAAATTTGAGTTTTTGTTTTTATTTATTTTTAATCTTATTTGAAGAGATATTCCAAAACTAAAAGCACCTTTTCATTGCCACTTTTTCCCAGCTATTCGATGATGGATTCAAATTTGCTACACGACGTTTCGTTTTTTGGCAGCCATCATCAACTTTCTTTTTTCTTAAGGACGCCATATTGGATTTTTAGCCCACCAAATAGTACGTTTTATTCTGATTTTAGTGATGTATAATAACTTATGATTTGCTTCATAAATAACCAAATAATTCAATAAAAACTATTTTTATTTTAGTTATTGGCTTTGAGTTAATGGGCCGTTTTATAAAATGTCATTATTTGACAGTACTTGTCAAACACGATAATTCGGACGATCGATATCGATATTTCGATTGTTGTTTCGTTTATAGAGATAAGCTGTCGCAAAATTTGAAAAGTTATCGATTATTGTCAAGAATTTCTGACCTGAAATAGAATAAATATCCATGTATACCTACCTATATGTTCAAAAAGGCTTATTTCCGGTTGGTGTCGGTTTATAAATTACCTTGTATGGATGTCTTTCATCTTTTGTCTGTTGACAGGTTTCACACGTATTAACATAATTAATTACATCTCTTTCTAAACTCGGCCAAGTAAGTAATATCGTTGTTTTATATTTTTGATATTGTTACGATTTTCCCGTGGGTTTACACAAAGTCAACGTAACTGAACAATTAATAAATTTATTAACACTTTAAAACACTCCGTACAATAATTAACACAGCTACTAAAAACTACTACAACAAACTACTACAATTCCACCATTATTCCGCTATTTAAACTTTACCGCGTTCCCAAATTCACTACTACACTACTACTCTCGCGGTTGACTCCGCGTCTTTTATATACGCAAACCACTTTCTAGAATGACCGCGAAACGCTTCGCGGGTTGCCTTGACCATTCAAGAATCTTCCAGGTAGCGCTTCCTAACTGTGGCCTACTTTAATATGCGCCCGGCCAGATATTACGGCGCATCGGTTTCATCCCGAAGCAAGCGCTTGTTAAGAAGTATCGAGCATAGTAGGCCCAGACCGTAACACTGCCCCCCTCTTAAAGCTGATCGTCCCGATCCGCTTCATCTAATCCGTGGTATTTCTTGAGTCTGTCCAGATGGACAATTTTCATCTTGGCTTTGGGGCTGCGTTGGACTCTGTACACGACGTCGTTTAACCTTTTTACCACATTGTAAGGTCCCTCCCAAACAGGTGTTAATTTCGGTGATTTGCCTTTCTTCCTCTGAGGGTTAAACAACCAAACTTTATCATCCTTCTGGAACCCTCCCGAATTGGCCCTCAGATCATAACGAGCTTTCATCTTATCGCTAGCTAGATTCAAACTTTCCCTGACCAGATCATGGATGTTCAGTAATCTGTCTTGCAACTCGTCAACGTAGTTCTCAATGTTCGTGCTTTGGCCTGTTGGAGATCCGAACACCACATCACATGGAAGTCGCAGTTCTCGACCAAACAGAACTTTAGATGGTGACTGTCCCGTTGAGTTGTGGACTGCTGCTCTATAAGCCATCAAGAAGAGCGGAATATGCTGGTCCCAATCTTTCTGATGCTGATCAACCACCTTTGAGAGATGTTGCTCTATGGTCTTATTAAATCTCTCGACCATTCCATCCGACTGAGGATGAAGCGGCGTTGTTCGGGTCTTCCTAATGCCTAGCAGGTCACAGAGCCTCTGAAAGAGCTTGGACTCAAAGTTTCGTCCCTGATCAGAGTGTAACTCCAACGGCACACCAAATCTACTGAAGACATTTTCGACGAGAATATCAGCGACTGTGCTGGCTTCCTGATTTGGAATCGCAAACACCTCAGGCCATTTGCTAAAGTAATCCATGGCAACAAGAATGTACTTGTTGCCTCTGTTGGTCTCAGGAAAAGGCCCAGCGACGTCTATGGCTAAACGTTCGAACGGCAATCCTACGTTGTACTGCTTCATAGGTCCCCGGGATCTCGTCTGTGGTCCGTGGCTAGCTGCACAAATGGAACATTGTTGACACCATGATTTCACGTCTTGGCAGTAGTTCACCCAGTAAAAGCGTTGCCGGATTTTGTCCAAAGTCTTATTTACTCCCAAATGAGCACCAGTCTTTCCATTATGCATTTCCTCCAGTACGTGGTCGACCCTTCCTCTGGGAACTACCAGCTGCTTCCTTATCTCTTTTCCATCGGCACTCTCCCAAGCTCTTTTTAGCAAGCCGCCTTCAACCACAAGCGAGTCCCACTGAGCCCAAAGTGCTTTGAACGTCAGGCCTTTGCTAGAGATTTCTTGCCATGTTGGTCTTGGCTCGCTTTGTTCCTTTCTCAACAACAATGGGCCTATGTCGCTGTCTTCTAGTTGATCCTTCCTAATCTCATCGGGACTCCATTCGTCATCGGTCTTCAGCTGAACCATTCTGATGGACACAACGCCTTCACGTTGTTCCGCTTTCTGGCAATGTTTGCATTCTTCAGCGCAAGGTCATCTTGATAGAGCATCTGCGTTATTATGCAGCTTTCCGGGTCGATGCTTGACGTTGAAATTATACTGCTGGAGTTTTTCAAGCCATCTTGCTACTTGTCCTTCCGGTTGTTTCATTCCGAGGAGCCACTTGAGTGCCGCATGGTCAGTCCTTATCAAAAATTCCTGTCCGTACAAGTACTTGTGAAAGTGATCGACTGATTTTACTATTGCCAGTAGCTCTTTTCTCGTTACACAGTAGTTCCGTTCTGCTTTGGTAAGTTTCCTACTGAAGTATTCTATGACATGTTCTTCTCTGTTTTGGACTTGAGACAATACAGCTCCAATACCAGAATTACTGGCATCTGTGTCTAAAATGAACTTTCCTTTTGGTTGTGGATAACTGAGGATGGGACTGGAGCAAAGTGATGCCTTTAATCTTCTGAACGCCTGATCACATTGGGTATTCCAACAGTAGGGTGTTTTGTCCTCAGTAAGTTGATGTAGCGGAGCTGCGATGTTGGCAAATCCTTCCACAAACCGTCTGTAGTAGGTGGCAAGTCCTAGAAAGCTTCTGAGTTCGTGTTTATCCTTTGGTACTGGCCATTCTCTAATTGCTTGGATCTTCTTGTCGTCCGTCTGGATTCCGTCGACCGTCACCACATGCCCAAGGAATTCGACTTGCTTTTGGAAGAACCAACACTTTTTGGCGTTCAATCGAAGATGGGCACCACCTATTCTAGCAAATACTTCTTGCAAGTTGTCCAGATGTTCTTCAAAAGTTTTTCCCATCACCATGATATCGTCCAGATAAACCAAGCAAGTCTTCCAGTTAAGGCCACGAAGCACAATTTCCATTAGTCTTTCAAACGTAGCAGGAGCATTACAAAGTCCGAAGGGCATCACATTGAATTGGTACAGCCCATTTCCAGCAGAAAAAGCAGTCTTCTCCTTATCTTGCTCCTCAATGCCAACTTGCCAGTACCCACTCTTCAAATCTAAAGTAGAAAACCAATAGGATCCTGCCAAAGTCGTCAGTGTGTCGTCGATACGGGGAAGTGGATAGCTGTCCTTTTTGGTCACGTCATTCAGTTTTCGGTAATCTACACAAAATCTGCTTGATCCATCTTTCTTAGTGACCAGAACAACAGGTGATGACCAAGGGCTGCAGGATTCTTCTATAACTCCGTCGTCAAGCATCCTGTCCACTAATTCCTGCACTTCCTGTTGTTTGGCTATTGGTAGTCTACTAGGTGGTTGTCGAATCGGTTGTGCATTGCCGGTGTTAATTCGGTGTTTTACAATGGTAGTTTTTCCCATATTGTTCGGTGTTCCAAATATGCTAGCATGGTCCAAAATCAGTTTCCAAGCCTTCTTCAGTTGCGGTGTTGACAGATGTTTCCAGGTCTTTTCAAGTTCATTTAAGAGCTTGTTTTCCCCCAACTGCTCCTCCTGTTCTGGTAACCCATCGCAATTGGTTATTTTGACTACAGGCTCGAATACCGCAATAATTTCGCCTTTGTTGATTTTGACGTCGTCTGAAAAAATGTTTGCAACTCTAATTGGGACCTCACTTCCTCCGTTTACAAGTGATTTCCCAATGAGGCATCTTCCTGGTCGGTCCGGGTTTCGTACAAGTCCAACACAGCTCCCAGAATTCTGCTCCAAATGTCCAATGATTATTTGCTCGGAATTGCCGCTTATTTTAACTGTCTGAGATGCCAAAACATTAATGGGTGACTCACAGCGGTGACTGGTTGACAGGATGAACTCTTCACTTCCAAACCTTAGGATATTTTGCTCGGGATTAAAAGAAAATCCATGTTGACGAATCAGGTCCATTCCCAGAATAAATTCATCTTCAATATCTGCTACTAACACGGTGTGGTAAAACGTAATCCTTCCAAGGCAAATCTTGACTGTTATTTCTCCTAAAACTTTAGCCGATTCTCCAGTCACAGTGCGCAGGAGAATACTTCTTCGTAAAGGCTTAACTTGACTTTTATCCACAAGGTTTGACCGGATCAAAGATACTGCCGCACCGGTATCCAAAGTAAAAGTAACGTTCATCGCATCCACCTTTCCATCTACGTTCAGGCTTCCCATTGATCTACCCAGGCTTCTGATGGAGATAATTCTGGGGGCTTTGTCTTCGCTAGTCAACATTCGCCCCGTAATGTTGACTAGTGGGAGTTTTCCTGATCCCTTCTGGATGGTTGTACGTCCCTCGTTGGAGAGCGGGACGGTATCCTTACTCGACAATCTCGTTTAATGTGTCCCGTACGTCCGCATCGATAACACTCCACTCTAGTGATCGGGCGTGACCGTTCTACCTGTGTGGACTGGCCATTTGCTAATGCTGCCATTTGTTGCACTATTTGGCCGAACATTGATTCAATTCTATTCATTGGTGTAGCAGCATGATCGGCTGGCGGTTCTCTCTCCTCTTGAATAGTCACGGCCCTGATCCTTGGCTTTAAGTCATTGCACGCAGCTTCAACTTCCAGCGCTCGAACCAGTAATTCGCTGCTGTTGCTTCCTTTGAACATCTTCAGCATTTTCTTTACTTCCAGATCTCGAATCCCATCTACAAAATACTGTGCCACAAGTTCTTCTTCGATTTCATCCGGGACGGCTGGGTAAGCCAGATGCACAAGGCGACGAATTTCGGCCTCAAACTCTTGTAAATTTTCACCAGTTTTCTGCAGTCTTGCCTTTAATTGTGTTTGGTACACTCCTTTCCTATGCTGATCCCCATAACGTCGTTCTAATGCAGCTACTAATGCGTCATTGTTGCTTTGTTGGGCGATAGGCAGAGTCTGTAACAGCTCCAATGCAGGTCCTCGTAATGCCACCACCAGTGCTACAGCCTTTTCCTCGTTACTCCATCGATTTGCATTTGCAGCGGCCTCAAATTGGAGTTGGTACGTTGCCCATGAAGTTTGACCATCGTATGTGGGAGGCTTGATCTTGTTGAGCCCGTTTCCGGTGAACACTGTAGAGCTGACTCCTCTGCTGTCAATTTTCTGCTCTAAGTCGCGTAGCTTTATCTCAACATCATTCTGATTTTTATGAATGTCCCGAACATCAATCTGAATTTTATTAATGTCCTCCCGAACATCAACCTGAATTTTATTAATGTCCTCCCGAACATCGTCTAATTTTACCTGAACATCACACTCCATCTTTTTGAGACTATGGGTTACATACTCTTGGATTTCTGTTTTGGTCCCCGCTAGAGCGTTCAATATTTCTACGTTACGCTCTCTATCTTCTTGACGCATTTCCATATCTTGTTGTCGAATCTTTTCTTGTTCTTCCTTCTCTTGTTGTCGAATCCTTTCTTGTTCTTCCTTCTCTTGTTGTCGAATCCTTTCTTGTTCTTCCTTGTCTTGTTGTCGAATCCTTTCTTGTTCCTCTTTGTCTTGCTGTCGAATCTCTTCTTGTTTTCCAAGCATTGCCATAATAGCTGCAAGTTGGGCCTCCATGTTTGCACTTTGACGTCTTGTTATTGGCATAAAATAAATTTAACACACCACTGTTCCGAAAATCTCTAGTCCGGTTCTGAACACAAGTCTTTAACCCGAAGTTTAGTTCAAATTCACGTCGCACTAAAGTCTGATCGCACTTCTGACACCAATTGTTACGATTTTCCCGTGGGTTTACACAAAGTCAACTTAACTGAACAATTAATAAATTTATTAACACTTTAAAACACTCCGTACAATAATTAACACAGCTACTAAAAACACTACTACAATTCCACAATTATTCCGCTATTTAAACTTTACCGCGTTCCCAAATTCACTACTACACTACTACTCTCGCGGTTGACTCCGCGTCTTTTATATACGCAAACCACGTTCTAGAATGACCGCGAAACGCTTCGCGGGTTGCCTTGACCATTCAAGAATCTTCCAGGTAGCGCTTCCTAACTGTGGCCTACTTTAATATGCGCCCGGCCAGATATTACGGCGCATCGGTTTCATCCCGAAGCGAGCGCTTGTTAAGAAGTATCGAGCATAGTAGGCCCAGACCGTAACAATATTTTCGGTCATGCCTCGATAAGATGAGTTTTTGTAGTGTGATATCTTTCAATAATATCTTTTTGTTCATTAATGTTTGTATTGTCTTCTAATAGTGTGTCGGAAATAAAAAGTTTTTATGAGTTATTTTTGAATGTTTCTTGAAAGATTCGAATGATTATTGGCTCCAATTCCTTATTGGGAAAATGTAGACAGTCTGGGGGTAAATGATTTATAAAGAGTTGTTAAATTTCTTCGGTCACTGGTTCTTTGTTTATAAAGATAATTATTCTTTTCTTTATTTCGAAAACGCTCTTTGTCAGAGTATAGGGTTTATCCTTATCCGTCCATTTAAAGATTAATTGATGTTTGTAGGTATTTAAACTTTTATTAACATATGGTGCTCCTAGGATAGGATTTTCTTGAGACGTGTGGACCGTTAGAGTATCTCGAGTTGTCGTCTAGGGGTTGGTCATTTTCTTGAGGAATTTTTAAATTTAGATCAGACTCATTAGCTGTTTCAGTGCTAAATGACTTGTCTGAATTTTGCGATTTTTATGAACTTTGTCATTTTTTTGGTGTCTTTATTTGAATGTTGGAAATTATTTTGATTGGAATTAATTACTTTCGCATGCGGCTGACATGTGTGTTAAGGGTGGTTCTTCATAAGAGATAGGGTTTATTTCTCTAGGTGGGCGCGAAAGAGCGTCAGCGTTTGAATTTTGTGTTTCCTTTTTATAATTTATAGTATAGTCGTATTCTTGTAATTTTAGTCTCCATCTGACAAGTTTTGAATTGGGTTCCTTTATAGAAAAGAGCCACTGAAGTGGTTTATGATCAGTAACTATAGCGAAGTTTCGACCAAAAAGATAGTGTCTAAAATATTTAGTAGCCCATACTATGGCTAAAAGTTCTTTTTCTATAGTGGAATAATTACATCCAGAGGGATTGAGGGATCGGCTAGCGTATGCTATAGAAAGGTCAGTTCCAATTGAACCTTGAGACAAAATGGCTCCGATTGCATAGTCTGATGCATCTGTTGTAAGAATAAAGGGTTTCTGAAAAGTTCGGGGTGTTGGAGAATTGGGTCATTCATTAAAATGTTTTTACATAAATTAAAAATGGTTTGTCAACTTAAATAAACTCGACGTCAGAAACCCTTTTTAAAAAGAATAATTTTATTAAGAGTTTACAATTAGTGCGACTTAACTATACGAAGTTACAGTAGAGAGTAATCTAGGAATATAATAAAATACATTAAGCAACCTAAAACGTAGAATAAGCATAATAGCAATAGCATCTTCCTGGGAACCGTTGTGTCAGCATAGTCCCATGGGATTTACGGAAATAGGCATATATAACTCCTCCCTCCTTAAGCTTCGAAAAGCACGGACTGTGTTTTCGAAGGATCGATTGATTGATCGTTTGATTGCTTCTTCGATTTCCTAAGGATCCTGAGTATCTTATCCTTCTGAGTGATGATCAAAACCATAGCAACTAGAATGCAGAGGACTATCGGTACCCAAAATGTAGGCTGGTCAAAACTGGATGGCTCACTGGCGTCGTCTATTGATTTGAGTTGATTGGCCATTCGTTTTAGATCATTGATTTCATCAAATTGGATTTTTGATAAATGTGGTGTCTCAAAAATCTGTGATGTTCCATCGGAGAAAGTGGGTAACTGCATTGCTGGTAAAATCAACGGTTTACCCTTTTGTACCCTCGCGTCATTGACGAACAATTTGTTATTGATGAGTGCCTCACAGGTTTCTGGTATTGACAGCAACGTTGATTGATAGACTTTAAGGTGTTGATCGGTCTGGCATTTCGTTTTAATTCCAACAGGTTTGGTTGGCAGAACAAGAATCAATCCTCGGCTGATTTCCTCGATTATTGGTTCGTCAACGTGTATTTTAGCAATTACGCAGCTATCGATCGGCAGGTTGTCAAGAATGTTCTCCAGGCACTGGTCACGCGAATGAAATTTCTCCAGGCAGTAGAATGTATCTTCGATTGCTGGACATGGTTTGGCCATGAATTGACGGACGGTGCCTTCTTGTACCATATAAGGGTAATTTGGGAGCAAAATTGATTGATTTTGGACTGTTGGGAACAACTGATAAAAGGACAAGGTGTTTGGGTTTAAAATTGGTGCATGAATTGCAAAAATTATTTTATCCCTACTAAAGGTGACTTGTATTCCCAAATATTGATAGTAAGATAGAATGTTCTTGAAATTTGGAAGCTTTTCCTTACCATAAAGGCTTGTTAAGTAGCTTAGCATTGATTTGAGTTCCGAATTGGAAACGACACTATTATGTAGGGCATTAACCTTACTAAAAGTGATTGCATCCTCTAAGTTATCAAGAAACATTATCATATTTTGGCAGTCCAAATTTAATTGCAACAAAATGCCTTGAAAGTTAAGGTAGTCATGCATATTATTGATATTTTCACTAATTGCTAATTGTAGTGCTCTTAAACTCTTTTGAAGCGTTTGTTGATTAGCACTTAGTTGCGAAATTGTTTTATTGTAATTATCGATTAAGCGTTGGGAAAGAGATATTTGTAATTTCAACTCTGTATCGATATTTTTCCGATTTACCCGTAGTTCATTTATTGCTTTGTCATAGCGCTCGCCATCTTCGGCATCTAAAGTTCCAAATAACCACTTGCTGACTTTGCTAACGACGTTAATTAGTCCTCTTTCTTTACGTACATGTGGGTACATGTTTTGTAACTTGTCTGTTGTTATTTGGATCAAATATTCAGTTCTAGACATAAAGTTTTCTTGTAATTCCCGGTATGTAGTAATACCAATACCAGAAGAATTTGTAGAATAATTAACGTGTTCTTTTATAAAGCTAAAATGACGCTCAATACTTTCTAATTGCTTAACTAAGTATTCTAAATCTATGTAATGTAAAAATGTATGTTTACTGTAAATTAAACGCGATTTTCCTAATTCTAAGGGTAAAATAGGGTTTTCTAATCTATTCATTTTTATGTCACTCGTTACTAGAAAGGTGGGAAAGGCCAGGATTTGCCATATCAGCACTAGTTTCGCCGTCATGGTTTGCCTGAAAAGATGATGTTTTATTAGGTTTTCTAGCATGACTTTTATGATACGATGTTTTCTTGGTTTTCAACTTAATATCAGTTTGACCAACTAAACTTACTTTCTTGAACTTTGGTTTGTCTTTTGCACGAGCTTTTGTTTTAATAAAGGCAAATTTTTGATTGTCGAAATCCGGCGGATCAGATCTTGTTTCATTTCGTTTATTAATGACTTTTTCCTTTATTTCTTGATTTTTCTCCCTAATCTGATCATACAGTTTATTTGATGTTTCCTTATGTTGTTGCACATATGTAGATATAATTGCATTGTCGTTTAAATCAAACGGATTTACTGCCTTTATATGACCACTAACAACTTCAAAAGGCGTATATTTAGTTACACTATGAACCGAATTGTTATATCCTAAAACACCTCTTTTCATTAACTGTTCAGTGGACAGTCCGTTGTTTTCATCCTTTAGACACCTGTAAGCTTCAATAATTGAAGAATGAAATCTTTCAACTGGTGAATTTGAATTACTGTTTTTCGCTGTTGTGTAGTGTAATTCAATCTTGTAAAGTTTACAGAAATCTTCAAGATCTTTATTCTTAAATTCAGTTCCTTGATCAGCCGTAATTTTTAGGGGTAGTCCATGATGAGTAATAAATGTCAGCAAATTTTCCACAACCTCTGTTCCAGTTATACTCTTAAGAGGGTATGCTTGTCCGTAACGAGAAAATGAATCAATTATCGTTACAAATGCATCGTAATTCATCCTAAACGTGTCTATGTGAATGTGCTCAAACGGTCTTGAGCGTTAGATTAAATTTCACTACCGGTGGATCTCGGTCGTACTTATTTCGTTGGCAGTTTTCGCAATTATTAACGTAATTTTCCACGTCTTCTATTAGTTTTGGCCAATAAAACCGTTTTAATAATGCTGTTCGCATTTCATTAATTCCTCGATGACAAGTCTTCGTTGTGTGGTACAATGTAAGCTTTTCTCTTTGATAATTTTCGCTTTCAATATCCTCTAAGAATGTAGAGCATTGAACAAACTTATAAGATGAATTTTTAAAGTACTTCTGGACGGTTATGGTAAACAATCTTGCGATTTCAGCACTTTTAAAATGAATGGCATATAAAGTGCGCGGGTTTAAATACTCCTTAAGAATTTTAATCACGTGTTGTTCGTAATTTCTGATTGATATTGTTATGTAAAATCGCATATTGTTAAACACATTAGTTTGCTTTATTTTTGGTACTTCAATGTCTCCGTTTGTCATTATTACTTGATTTTTATACTGGTTTATTGGTCTTTCCGTAAGAGGTATTCCAAAGAGTGGATTTTCGGCTGCTGAGTGAACTGTTTCGAGGTCACTAGGAGGTATTGATTCCACCCTTGGAGGTTTAATTTGCACATTGGAAATTATATTAACTCTAGGATCTTGGTGATTGGAAGTTTCCAACATAAGTTCATCAATATCTAAGTTAGGTAAATTGTCGAGTCCTGGAATTATGAAATTATCGATTACGTTATCAATATCACCTGGGTTATTAAATATGGATTCAGTTTCTAAGGCGTTAAGATCTACTGGATTCCTAGAAAGTGCATCCGCTGCTTGATTTTGTTTGCCTCGTTTGTACTGAATTTGGTAATCAAACTCTTCCAACTTCAGGCGCCATCGAACAAGACGAGAAGCAGGTTCTTTTAAGGAAAATAACCACTGTAATGGTTGATGATCTGTCAGGATAGTAAACTTATGACCAAACAAGTGAGGTCGAAAGTACTGACAACTCCACACAATAGCTAGAAGTTCCTTTTCTATCGTAGAATAGTGAATTTCCGCTGGATTGAGTGTCCTTGATGCGTAACAAATGGGGTGGTTATCTTGTGAAAGTATTGCTCCTATTGCATACATGGAAGCATCCGTAGTGAGTTCAAAAGGTTTATTAAAGTCTGGGTAGGTTAAGACAGGTTCTGAACTTAATAGATTCTTACATGTATTAAAACAATCGACAAACTCTTTAGTGTGTTCTACTTTGCAATTTTTCTTGAGACATTCTGTCATGGGCTTTGTAATTTTGGCAAAGTTCTTAATAAATTTACGATAATACCCAAGTAATCCTAGAAAAGATTTAATATCTCTTGGAGTTTTTGGTATCGGGTATTTCTGGATTGCCTCAATCTTTTTCTTATTGGGTTTTATGCCTTCTCTTGTTACGATATGTCCTAAAAATTCTACTTCATGACGTAAAAATTCGCATTTATCAACCTGTATCTTTAAATTTGCGTCACGTAGTTTTTGGAAAATCAATTTTAAATTTTTAATGTGCTCTTCCAAGCCTGAGCTAAAAACAATGATATCATCCATAAACACCATACAAATTTTATTTTGTACATCTTTAAGGACTTCGTCCATCACTCGTTGGAACGTTGAGGGTGCGTTTTTAAGACCGAAGGGCATTCTAAGGTATTCGTAGTGCCCATTTTCTACGTTAAAAGCAGTTTTGCCAATTGATGTTTCCTCCATTTCTATCTGGTGGAATCCGCTAGCTAGATCTAACGTAGAAAAATACTGTGCCCTGCCTAGTTTGTCCAAAATATCATTGATGTTAGGGATTGGATATCTGTCAGAAATGGTCTTTTCGTTTATTTTCCGATAATCTACAACAATTCTCCACTTTTGTTTTCCCGAAGCATCCATTTTCTTAGGGACAATCCATATGGGGGATGACCATGGGCTAGATGATGGTCTAATAATGTTTTTCTCTAGCATTTCATTTATTTGCTTTCTTACTTCTTCCTTGTGGACATATGGATATCGATAAGACTTAGTGTGTACCGGGATTTCGTCAGTTGTTTTGATTTCATGTTTAATTTTGGAAGTGAATGAAAGTTTTGTGTTTGGTTCATAAAAGATATCGGAAAATTCTCTACAAAGTTTTATTATAGCAGTTTTCTCTTCCTTATTCATGTGGTCAACACGTATTTGATTGTTGATGAAATCTTGTTTTGGTCTATCAATTTCCGATGGTAATGAACTATAGGACATTTCCTCGAATGTAAACATCTCAAAACTATCATTTTCAAAAGGTTCAACAACAAGCGGTTCGGTCAATGTCATGGTTACACACTTATCAGTTGGGTTTTGAATTTCAACAAGTGCATAATGTTCGTTCGCTACCGAAAGTGATGTAGGGATAATTAGATTTTCAAAATTTTGTGCATTGATTAAAACTTCACCATTTCGCACACTTACTGGTACTTGTTTTAAAATTATCTCATTAGCGTTTACAGAAATTGAGAAATTTGAATCCAAAATATGTCGATATTTAAATGGTATTTCGATATTAGGACCTACCAAAAACATATTCATTAAATCGATATTTAAATTCATGTTAATCAGGTCTACTAAACCTATTACACCATCATAAAAATCGTGAAAATCAAAGAGTATGAAATCAATAGCATAATACAATCCAAATTCTGCAAATGCTGGTATTTTTGCTTGGTATCGCGTAGTTTGACTTCCAACAGCTGTTTTAATTACATTATTTGTATGATATATACAGTGTGGATACAAACTTTCAGCAATGGAAGGCTTTAATATTGACTTAAAACTACCAGTGTCAATCAAAAGCTTTATATTAGGATTTTGAATTTGAATGTATGGTAAAGCATTACTAGATGAAATATTAATTTCTATCAGCTTTAATTTCCTGTCCGGCTGGAATTGGAAAAATTTTGGTTGTCGTCAATTTCAGTGATTTCGGGACCTTGGATTTCAGTATCGATAGACCGTTGTTCACTACTCTGATTTAAATGAAAATCAGGATAAAAATTCAATTGAGATTCATCGGCATATTGATCGGAAAATTCGGTACCGTACTGGTCATTCAAATAGTCCTGATTGTTGTACTGACTGAAATATTGATTATCGTCGCATTCATTATTGTAGAGTTCCTCTATTTTAAAATTAGGTCTTTGATATTGTTGCCTTTGCATAAATTGGTTTTGAAATGGTTTGCGAGTGGCATTGGTTGCTCTTGATATTCCTGACATTGGAATTGGTTTTGGAAGTTGATTTATAGGGGTTTGATTTGGTCTAAAAACATTTTTCGGAGGTCCGAAGACTTCTCTGTTTGTAGGAAATCTGGTAGAATTCGGAGCTCTGGGTTGGACGTTTATCGGTTGTGATGGAAATGTTGACCTTTGATTCATTTGCGGTCTCGGGAATGAAAATGCTTGCTGGGGAAAATTATTGAATTGTTGATTATTCGAATTTGGAATAAATTGATTTCGATTCATTGGACTCGTTGCAATCGCATTACCAAAATAATTTGGTGTGTTGTTTGAATTCATCGGGGAAAAAGACGTATTTCCGATTGATGATCTAGAAGGTATTTGATTTACCCTATTAGATTTTTCCAAATTTGAAAAACAACCGTAAAGATTTTCAAAATTCTCGAATTCTACAACATAAGCCATAGCATCTTCGATACTATCAGGTCTCTTAATATGCATGTTGTTTTTAAGAACTCCTGTACATCCGGCAATAAATGTATTTAAGGCGGTTTTCTCATATAGTTGAATGTGACACATTTTCTGATCATTACTTAATGTAATGTCATTACTAATACGTTGCGCTACTTGACTCCTAAGTAATTGTAACCTATTACCAAAACTTAGCAAGTGTTCATTTTTAAAAGGTCGCGTTCGTGTTAATTCTTGAATTAGACATTCCAAATTTCTGCGATCGGAAAAACATTGAATCAAAGCATTCTTAAATTGATCCCAAGTAGACAGTTCTGATCGATTGCCAATCATGATTTCTGCCTTACCAATCAATTTACCTTGAATGCAATCGAAAATATGTTTGTTAAGTTCGGCATCATTCAAATCTTTGTAAGAATCAATCAGACCTTGGCATGCTTTAATAAATTTATTAAGGGTGTTAGCGTCTCCATCGTATGGTTTAATAATATCCACTTTTGATTTGAAAAGATTCCAATTAAATGAAGCAACATGTGCCTGACTACCTGCTTGATTATTCATGGTGGGAATAGTGTTTCGAGTTGATTGTTTTACTTCCCTTGATAATTTTAGAGAGCTTTGAAATTGATTTATAATAGCATCAAATTCGTTTTCGGAATCACTCATCGAAGAAAACAACAATTAATTAAAAATTATGTTATTTTTAACTTTTCACTCAGAAACTGATAATTAATCCTAATTTTGTCTCCGATAGACTGAACTAATCCTAAAGTTGTCTCCAATAGACTGATCTAACCTAAATTGTCTTCGATAGACTGAACTTAAATAAATTATTCCTAACGAGACACCTAAACGGGGTATTTCGGAAGGAGCGAAAGGAATATGGCACTTACGTAGTTGAACTGGCTTCTTCCTTTCCGACTCTCACTCTGGGTGTCGCCTGACGTCCTAGATTCTTTGGATTGCGCTGAAGGGTCGAAGGGCCCAAATAATGACTGCAGACCGAAATTGTCCGAAAATCACTACCGCACAATCCTACCGACTGCGCCACTTAAATAAACTCGACGTCAGAAACCCTTTTTAAAAAAGAATAATTTTATTAAGAGTTTACAATTAGTGCGACTTAACTATACGAAGTTACAGTAGAGAGTAATCTAGGAATATTATAAAATACATTAAGCAACCTAAAACGTAGAATAAGCATAATAGCAATAGCATCTTCCTGGGAACCGTTGTGTCAGCATAGTCCCATGGGATTTACGGAAATAGGCATATATAACTGCCGCCAATAACAATAGAGATAAGGTAATTGTTATGGTGCACCAAAATATATCAATCCACAAACACGCTTCACCACAATCACTTGTCGCAACAAGTTGTGTCAGGTTTCGCCAGCCGCTATCGCCGTGTGTTCGATTTGGGTACCAAAGCCTCAGCTTATAGTTGGTGGCGTTAAGTGGCACTGTTGCTGACACAATTAAGTCATTTTTGCTCATCTTCACCCATCTATCAGACCAGCTGTCATTCATCTTATCGAAACACACGTATACATCAGGATTCTTTTCAGGTTGATACACGTATAGGACATTGTTGATTATTGCAGTGAGAATTAAAAAAGTTGGATGTAACAAAGCCATGTTACTAGAACGAATGGGAAATGTAATTAACATTGCACTCTATTTATATGTTTACAAACTGATTAAAACATTTCAAAGATAAGTACATAGCGTGTGAAGCAACAGAACTTAGCAACCAAAAATCGACGATTTAAAAGCAAAAAAGTGTTTGTATTATTTAATAAGTAATGTTTATTAAGTATAGGATTCATATATATTATTGTATAAAAAAATAGTGTTAGCTAGAGCACATACAGCGGGCGATTTTTTGTGAGACCCACACCTAACTTGTTGGGACTTGATATTTATCGGTACACATATTTCCCTAACAGGTGTGGGGAAGCAGTAAGGTTTTAAAAATTCCAACTTTTCTAAACCTTTAACACATATAACATCGGCCTCCCTCCTAACTCTTTTGATAATCGCCGGCAGATGGTGCAGTGGGGTGAATCCTTCATGGGTGGTGGTTGAAAAAATGCTTTTTTAAATCGTCGATTTTTGGCTGCTAACTTCTGCTGCTTCACTGCCTTACTACCGATTTCGCTTATGCTTTTATATACAGTTGTGACCAAAGGAAGGACATTACCAAAACATATTTTTGTTACTTTCGAATATATTTTTGTGGTGAAATTTATGAAAAATAAGCGAAAAACAACAATTATGCATTGATAGTAGGACTGATAGGACATTACAAACCCCATATTTGTTGTTTTAAATATATTTTTGTGGGTAGATACATGAAAAATAAGCGTACATCAACAACAATTATGTGTCAATAGTGGGAAAAGTGCAACACCAAATATGGACTGATAGGACATTAACAAAAAGCATAATTTGTTGTTTTTGAATATATTTGCAACCAAATACCTAATTACTACGTAGTGACCCTGATCAGACCATGTATGAAATTGGGAATCACTTTTTTGATTATTTTTTCAATAGGTGTCCGACTGTTGACCTAAAAAAGTTGAGCTCTCCGAAAAAGAAATGAAAGTGTTTTGCTGTTGATATTCAAGGTTTAATTACCATGGACTTCACCACGTGACGTCACCATATAATTATCATACAAATAAATAATATTAGATAGAGCACATACAGCAAACGATTTTGTGTAAAACGTACACTTTACTTCTACAGGTTTAATGTTTATGTTTATGTCTATTTCCGTAATCGGTGTGGGTACAGTAAGTTTTTATAAATTCCAACTTTTCCAAACCTTTGACGTAAATCATATCTACATCCCTTGTAACTCTTTTGATAATAGTTGAAAGATAGTATAGTGCGGTGAAACCTTCACCCCACTGGATAAAATGGTGGTGGTTCATGAGCCAATCTGCCTGTTTTTGGTATTGCAGAGGTAGCATCTCCATCTTGAATGGCGGTCGGAATAAAAAATGACTCTGCTGCTTACCATCAAAAGCTGCCAATTTCCTTTACGATAAATTTATTCCGATCATCTTTGAATCCTTGGAAGTTGACAACTATTGGCTTCATAGTGATGGATGAATTTTTTAACTACACTTTTCGTTGAACATCTTAAAATCGTCGATTTGGTTGCTAAGTTCTGCTGCTTCACTGCTTTACTACCGCTTTCGCTTATGTTTTTATATGCAGTTGTGACTAAAGAAAGGGGACAAAACATAGGGTTAGAGCGGTATTTGGTTATCAATATGGTTTTTGGTATATTACACATAGGGCATTATCAAAAAACATATTTTTTGTTGCTTTTGAATATATTTTTGCGGCTAGATACCTAACCTAATTACATGAAAAATAAGCGGAAAACAACAACAATTATACGTTGATAGTGGAAAAGTGCAGCGTGAAATATGGATTGATAAGACATTATCAGAAACATGATTTGTTACTTTTGAATACATTTTGCGGCTAGATACCTAATTACATGTAAAATTACTACGTAGACCCTGGTCAGAATATGTCTGACCCTGGTCAGAATATGTATGAATTGGGAATTACCTTTTAGATCATTTTTTCAGTATTTCTCCGGCTGCCGACCGAAAAAGTTGAGCTCCCTCTCCGAAAAAAAACGAAAGTATTTGCCGTTGATATTCAAGGTTTTACCTTAAACGGGGTACAAGGTCCAGAATTTATTGCTAAAGAAGTTACCATTTCAAATGGGTCACAAGTTAACCATTACCTGTTTGTATCTCCAATGACGTACGCATCCTTATCTGCTGCTAATAAGAAAATAGACTGTCGAGCAACATTTAATTGCCATGGACTTCAATTTTCGCGCGGCAATATTAATTATAACCGGTTAAATGATATAATTAAACGAGCACTGTACGGTTATGATGTTTACGTTAAAAGTGGTACACAGAAAGATTTCTTAGAAAAAAATATTAATGGTTCAGATATTAGCTCAAATATAATTGATATGTCATTGGATTGGTCCACACACCCAACTCAACCGAGTTACCCAAAATGTATGGAGCATTTACCAGATAACAGCTAATTTATCTTTTAGATTTACTGAGAAGGGTGCATTTCCTGGTATAATAGAGTGCATTGACTGCACGCAGATTGCAATAGTTTCTCCAAAAACCCAAGATCCAGAAATGCCAGGGGTAATATTTTATTGTCGAAAGCAGTTCTACAGTTTGAATGTGCAAATAGTGAGTATATAATAAATTTCCAGTTTAAACAGTAATAAGTCAGTGAGTGAAAGATAATCATTTTTGAAAACATTTATTATTTTTTACATGTATACAGATTTGAAATGCATCATTAAAAATGTTGAACATTAATGCCCGCTTTCCTAGATCTGTGCACGACTCTGCAATTTGGCAGACATCAATTGTTCGCACACATTTAGCAAGAAATTTTAGAGAACATAGAAATGAGTTGACTTATTTACTAGGTAACTCAACAAAAGAAAGCTTTAGTTTTGCTTTGCCTTTTTTTTCAAATACAATTATATTACATGTGCCAATTAGACTCTCTTATAGGTGATTCTGGATACCCTCTTGAGCCTTGGCTGTTAACTCCTATTCTCCATCCACAAAATGATAATGAACGTCAATATAATATACGCCATAGATCAATTCGAAATGTTATTGAGCGAACTAATGGTGTCTTAGAACAAAGATTTAGGTGCATTTTAAAACATCGAACACTACATTACTCACCAGAGAAGGCAGCCAATATAATTTATTCCTGTGCTATTTTACATAACCTTTGTATTTTGATTCATGATATCGGTCGTGGAAGAGTCAACACGTTAGTTTCTGTGCTGCGCGTTTGAGTCGAATTTTTTTTGGTTTTTTGGGCAAATCGATTAGTGTGTAGTGTCGCGTATGAGTAGGAAAAACAGTGATGATCGCCTACTGGCAAAAAGTGGTGAAACTCGAACCAGATTAACGGATAGAAAAATGAGAAGTCATTCCATAGGTTCGTTAAACACACCGACCATAGAAGCGTTAAACCAGACAAACTATGCATCGAAGGTCGAAAACACGATAAGAGACTGTAAACAATCGCCAACATCGAAAATACCAGGGCAAAGCGATAATAACAAAATCAGCACAAACGATAGTATATCTAATAATGATGCTTTCCTACCAAAAAATTGTATCATGCAAAGCTCTCAGAATTACGAAAAGGATGCTCACAAAAGGCTGAGATCACAAGAAAGTCCATCCGAAAAAACATCGCAGAAACGTTTATGCGACGGGATTCGCGCAAATAATCAAAGATTACGAAACTGTACATCACCAAGAAGAAGAAGACGGTAGGCAACATACAGGTATGGATTATGAAATTTGGACCACCCCACCTACAAAGAAACGACATGAAACTGTTATTCGTTTCAACGACATAGATAACTCTAAAGATACGCTAGTGGAGTTCAAGAAGGAATTGGAGGGAAAGGATGTAGGAAGAGGATTTAAAAACATACAGCACACGAAAACAGGAGCAATTGTTGTTGAAAGTTTTGATACCGAACAACAAGCTAAACTAAGAACAAACCTGGTGGAGAACAGTAACCTAACTATGAAGGAGACATTAACACCAGATCCAATGTTTATGCTCACTGGTATCGAAGATTGCGGTTTCACTAATGAAACTTTTCTAGAGAAATTGGAAAGACTAAATAACGAAGTGGTCGAAGAATTGGGATATACTGTGAAGGATAAAATTCAGGTAATATCCAAGAGAAAATGTTATAGAACCCCCGCAAAAAGCAACTGGAAGCTCCAGGAATTAACAGAAGGTGATCTTGACAGAAGGCTACAGTTTTGGGGGGAAATGTAAGAATTACTCGATACCAACGCATTAGAGATTTAGATTTATCCCACAATTAACAGCTTTATTTCAGCTTTATTATTTTATTGGTCTTTCGGGTTGTTCAGTATAGGCAAAGTTTACAGAATACAATATAAGTTCCGTCACTCCTTGTCGGAAGTTCGGCGATCTTAAGCGTGCCGACTGCCGGCAAACGCGTCAAAAGGACGTGCTTACTGTCTGGAAAACCGCAGGGGAAGTCGGAGTAATAATGCGCACCAAAATTTTATTGGGGAAGGTGGAGTTAATTTTGGAATATCTGGGGTAAAAATTATTGGAAGAAAAAAATGAATGTTTTCGTATAGCATTAAACGAATTTAATAATTCTTATTAACTGAATGTGGTTAATGATTATTTAGGTTATGTTATGATTGCTAACATGCGCAATTAAAGAATTAAAACACTTATTCCGGAGAAAAAACCGCACTACATAATTAACTTACTAGATTAAAATTAAAAAACTTACATACTAATATACAATTTACAAATGTTGTAAGATTGAGAGTTTTGTATTAATTTTACTTAACCTACATGTTTTGATTTCTTGATTGGCAAATTTTAAAGTAAAATAAATGCGCACCCTAATATATAAATTTACAAAATAAGTTAAAGGAAAATTTGTACAGGGGTGATTAAAAGTTACATGTGAAAGAAACTGTTTAATTTTTTTTCCAACATTTTCCTCAAGAGCTAACTCTGAAAATTTACTTATAAATATAGTTTCTAAAGCTCGAACAAATTCTATAATATCTCGAGAAGATATTGTTAGACCTGATGTTTCAGTATATGATTTTAGATGACAAAACGTTTTTTCTTCGGCATCTAAGTTATCTAGTTGGCTGAATTCTTCGCATGTTTCACATGAATGTTGTAGCAAACATTTTCTTAAAAAATATCCCGTTACATATACTAAAGAATTACCTTCCGGTGTTTTAAGGTTTTTGTAATCATTCGTAAAAACTTTAATTGAAGTACATGTAACGGGCGGAATGGGTGGAAATATATTAACTTGTTGAATAACAGGAGAAGCATTTAGTAGTAATTCATTAATATCTTCAATGCAGTTCGTACCTTCGGTTTGTTCCAATTGACGCAAAGTGAACATTTTTTTAAAAGCACGACAGAATTGTATTGGAGTTGGATTTTTCACGTGACCACAACAATTTCTTATATGTCCAAAAAAATTTTCGAGGCAGTCTTGGTTTAGATTCCTAGTAAACAAATACTTATAATTTTTAGTTTGCAATTTTTTAAAAAGAATGAGAGTAGCATTAATGCTCAATCTCCATCCAAAAATAAATTTTAATTGTTTTGTTACATTTTTACCATTATGGTTTTCAACTTTCAGGTTTTTAAAAATAGTTTCCATTTTATGTAGAAAAGATTCTTGTTTTTCAGTACCCATAAATGCTGTGTAGTTTTCTAGAGTGTTAGAGTTTAGCAAATCAAATAGAATATTAATATTCTCAATAAACTCTGCAGTAGGTGTTGCTTCTTTAGGAAGAATACCAAAATCTATATACAGGGTGGCGCAACGAAAACGAAACAGCGACGTTTTCAGCCACCCGGTATATTGTTTCGAAAAACGCTCGGACACGTCAATGTTATTTTCGAGGGGGAAACATTTTTAGACTATAAAGGGGTTCCTACCTGTCACACTCTGGTCAGGGCGGAATCCACCCCCAAAATCTTAAATGGAATGATAGGTCGAGTTACACATCATTTGATAGGTCTTTCGATTCTCTTTACAAAAATACCTGGTTTAAGGACTTTTACTTCAGCGGTTCTCAAACAACAGACTATTTTATTAATTTACACATTTTATTGGAAGAAATATTTTTTACCTCGCCGCAGCAAAAAAATGACCATTGCAAACCTTCTTTATGGTTCCACTAACAAAACAAAACAGTATCGTTGGTATTTCAAATCCAAATAAAAATAGACGACGAGTAACAAAGCTAGTTTATTAATGATTATTAATGTTATTTACCATAAAGTAATTTATCAAAAGTAAATGATCCAAAGACTCGTCCAAAGAAGAACAAAATATCTACCAGCCACTATCTTGAATCTTCATGAGGTAAAATTAGGTATTTTAATGAAAAATATTTACAATTAGCAATCGTAATTTAAAAGAAGTTAATTACAAACGTAACTTAAACCTAGTCCAACAGATGCTGAAAATGTCCTCCATTAACTTCCATACAATAATACAGATTTTGTACAAATCGTTCACGCACGTTGGATAACATTTCAGGAGTTATCTGTTGGAATTCAAAAGTTATTCGTTGACGTAATTCTTCTAGTGAAGCTGGCTCGGTAGCGTAGATTTTACTTTTAATATGACCCCAAAGAAAGAAATCTAAAGGTGACAAATCTGGTGATCGTGCAGGCCATTCGATAGTGCCTCTCCGTCCAATCCAGCGACCAGGGTATACCTCGTTCAAATAATTGCGGACAGCCATTGCATAATGCGGAGGTGCTCCATCCTGCTGAAATATCACCTCATCTTCGACGTATTGAAGATTATTATCATTTGCAATGATAGTTGTTAGTTCTGGATTGATACTTTCTTGCAATAGTCTAAGGTTCATGTCCCCATCAAGATTGCCATCGATGAAAAATGGTCCAACGATATGGTTTCCGAAGACACCACACCAAACGTTTAATTTTTGTGGATATTGCGTATGTGTTTCGCGGTAAATTCGTGGATTGCTGTCAGACCAATAACGGCAGTTATGTCGGTTTACAGTGCCATTTAAGAAAAATGAACATTCATCCGAGAAACAAGTATTAAATACAAAATTCGGATTATTTGATGCTCTTTCACTTACTGTTTCACAGAACTCTAAGCGTCTGTCATAATCATCTTCATTGAGCTCCTGCACCAGCTTTATTTTATACGGGTGAAAATGATTACTTTTTAGTATTCTTTGTACACTTCGGCGATTAATACCAGACACAAGTGCTAATTGCCGGGTGCTTAGCCTAGGATCCATAATAGCGTGTCCCAAAACCGCAACTTGTGTAACTTCGTTCCTTACTGGCCTTTGAACATTTATTTTCTTATTAGCCACTGATCCTGTTTCCCTGAATTTTGCAATCAGTTCTAAAACATACTTCCTTTGCACATTTCTATTTTCTCCACGTTCGTTGAAGAGCTCAGCTGTCCGAAGAGCATTTTGGTTATTTAAAAAAAACAGCTCAACGATTTGGATTCTTTCTTGCAGGGTATAAACCATTTTTATTACTTTATTTAAAAATCAAAATACAATAAGCAATACCTAAACTTCACTCAAAGTTTAACTGGTATCTGACTGAGAGGCTTTGTTACTCGTCGTCTATTTTTATTTGGATTTGAAATACCAACGATACTGTTTTGTTTTGTTAGTGGAACCATAAAGAAGGTTTGCAATGGTCATTTTTTTGCTGCGGCGAGGTAAAAAATATTTCTTCCAATAAAATGTGTAAATTAATAAAATAGTCTGTTGTTTGAGAACCGCTGAAGTAAAAGTCCTTAAACCAGGTATTTTTGTAAAGAGAATCGAAAGACCTATCAAATGATGTGTAACTCGACCTATCATTCCATTTAAGATTTTGGGGGTGGATTCCGCCCTGACCAGAGTGTGACAGGTAGGAACCCCTTTATAGTCTAAAAATGTTTCCCCCTCGAAAATAACATTGACGTGTCCGAGCGTTTTTCGAAACAATATACCGGGTGGCTGAAAACGTCGCTGTTTCGTTTTCGTTGCGCCACCCTGTATGTAAATAGCGCCACGGCAACTGAGTGACTAAATACCTGGGTCGCTAATTTGACCTTCATTTTTTGAAAATTGTTGGGAAAAATATGGTCATTTGAAAGTTTAGGTGCTAATCTGTAATTTTTTTCTTTATCACTTGTGTACATTTTCTCCAAATAAACTTTACTGGTTTCTTTTCCATTAAAAATAAATTTATAAGCATAGAAATTGTTTCTCATAGATTTAATTAAATGGGGTACATCAAAAATATACACAAGCTCTTTTTCATCAACCTTGAACACTGGATTTTCTTCACTTAATTTCAATAGGTTTCTAACTAAGCTATAAAAATTAGAACCCTGGTCAGAAACTACTCCTAATACATTAAGTCCAACAACACTTAATCTTCTGATAGACTCAAATAAAATATCTTTAAGCTCTACTGGTGTAGGTGAGGTCTTGTAAAAAAAGTAACCAAAAGGTTGCTTCCAACTTCTTGCAATGCCCCGAACCATTAACACTAAGACATTACTTGCTATACAGGGTGTCCCACGACGAAAGACCTCGATTGATATTGGAAAAAGTATAAATAGGAGAGTTTTGAAAATTTGGTAGGATACTGATGTGGGCATGCCCAATCCAACTAAAATATTTTCAAGATGGTTGCACTTCCGCTTATACCGGAAGTCGATCACAACTTTCTTATTTTAAATAGAACACCCTATATATTATTACATATTTGGATTCCTCACAAAATTCTGACCAAGTTTTGTATAGAATGCCTTATGCCTATCTCTAGCCGTTTTCGAAATATTTGATGTTTTTCCAAAAAAGTGACAGTTGCAACGCTCAACATATTTTTGTACTATGTTAAAACCGTATTTCATTTTGCAATGAAACTTTGGGTTATTGTAAATAAAGGATCGTTTTATTAAACTGAGGGTGCGTAACGACTCATTTGTATACAGGGTCGTCAAAAAAAAATCATAAAATTGCCACTAAAAAAAATGAAAAATCTCAAGTTTTTTAAATAGAAACCCCCATTTTTTATGACGGAATCATTTTGAGCATTAAAAATTACTATAAGTTTCAATTTACTTGCCTATACCTAAATCCAACCCATTTCGTTTTATTTGAGAATAAACATTTTTTTATTAGGCTGCATGCTCGGCCTCATGGTTGGAATTAGCTGGTACTCTAGTTGGCCATGCTTTTGACACACGGTGATATTGGAGACCTGCAGGGCATGTTAATAACACTAGTTTTGAGTGTTTTGACAACTGCAAATATGCCGTCGCGGTTACGTTATTCAAACCAAGATTACTTAAATCTGTTTATTATTTACGGAGAATGTGATAAAGTTGTGAGTAGAACATGTGAGGTATTTGCCGCTCGTTATCGGGATATGTGAAGATAAAAGCTATTAAAACAAAACCAATCCTTAATAATACAAATGTAGAAATTGCAATTTCTAACCAACTTTTGTATAGAATGCCCTATGCCTATCTCTAGCCGTTTTCGAAATATTTGATGTTTTTCCAAAAAAGTGACAGTTGCAACGCTCAACATAACATGCTTTGCAGTTCTCCAATATCACCGTGTGTCAAAAGCATGGCCAACTAGAGTACCAGCTAATTCCAACCATGCAGCCGAGCATGCAGCCTAATAAAAAAATGTTTATTCTCAAATAAAACGAAATGGGTTGGATTTAGGTATAGGCAAGTAAATTGAAACTTATAGTAATTTTTAATGCTCAAAATGATTCCGTCATAAAAAATGGGGGTTTCCATTTAAAAAACTTGAGATTTTTCATTTTTTTTAGTGGCAAGTTTATGATTTTTTTTTGACGACCCTGTATACAAATGAGTCGTTACGCACCCTCAGTTTAATAAAACGATCCTTTATTTACAATAACCCAAAGTTTCATTGCAAAATGAAATACGGTTTTAACATAGTACAAAAATATGTTGAGCGTTGCAACTGTCACTTTTTTGGAAAAACATCAAATATTTCGAAAACGGCTAGAGATAGGCATAGGGCATTCTATACAAAAGTTGGTCAGAATTTTGTGAGGAATCCAAATATGTAATAATATATAGGGTGTTCTATTTAAAATAAGAAAGTTGTGATCGACTTCCGGTATAAGCGGAAGTGCAACCATCTTGAAAATATTTTAGTTGGATTGGGCATGCCCACATCAGTATCCTACCAAATTTTCAAAACTCTCCTATTTATACTTTTTCCAATATCAATCGAGGTCTTTCGTCGTGGGACACCCTGTATATGGCGATGTTGTGTTTAGACCCTCTTGAAAACCAATTATTTTATCTTTGGAGATGTCATAATATAAATGCGATTTAATAGACATTTCGTCTATACATATGACACAGTCTTTCGCCTTCTCTTCCAATATCCCAGTTCTCAATTCAAATAACTTAAAAATAAATTCATTAAAGCCTGGCTTTATAACCCAATGCCTAATAAAACGTTGTAAAGTTGATTGAGAAGGCAAACGACATATTTTTGACATTTTTTTGTATGGGTTGGGACCGACAAGATATAATCCCAAAGCAAACTTCTTAAATTCATCCGAATACCTTGAGCCCTTAGGAGATTTATTCAAAAGTGTAAGCTGAGCCTGAAAAAAAGTGCAAAATTCTGCTGGATAATTATCGTCCAAGAATTTTATGACATCATCTAAAGTTATTCCAGTCTCTATTTTTTTTCTACACTTTTTCACTTCGTCCCTCAAAGTTTTTACGGTTTTTCGTAATTCAGTTTTTCGTGGGGTGTTTGAAGAAATACTTTGTATTGTCTGGCAACATTGGTCTGAAAAGTAATAAAACATGTCATAATAAAAACTGTTTACAATAATAAGATTTCATAATTGTGTTTTTATATATTTACCTTGCTTTACACATATATCCGTCTGAACTAAGGAGTTGGTTTGAGCAGGATTTTTAGTTTGTAATGATACATCCTGTAATTTCACGAAAGACGTGTCGCTATTTGTAGTACCGGCACTAGCAGAACCTAAAATAACCACAGAAACAAGAATATTATTTAAATTACATTTAAACTTGGAAAAACTTACTTGTGCTTTCCCTGCATAAGTGTAGTGTAGGAATAGCATTAGATTGAAGACGTCGTTTCAGAGGCGACATAAAACTATCATCGGTAAAATGAAGGCTACAAATCTTAATTCGTTTATGTAATAAATCAGAGCTGAGATTCGCATATCTGTGATTCACAGTAAACCCCAATTGAGTTTTCAAAACTTGACACCTACAAATAATTCTTATTATTAAATACATAAGAAAAACTGTATGAAGTATATGGAAGGTTTCGTAAGTACGGAATATAACTATAAAGATGTATGATGGTTTCTATATTATATAAACTTGTACGTATGTAACATATATTTTCGAAACAAAATCAAGTGTTGGTTAGTTGTATTTACAATTGAAAAATTTTAATAAATGGATAGATATGGTTGAATACATACCTTACTTCATCTACGGGACATCTAAAAAATGATAACCCAGTACCGCGTTTTGTAAGACAATTTTCAACCGAACAAAATTCTACAGGCATTTTGCGCAAAATATTTGGTCCACCTAGTTAGATACGCCGATACTAACACTGCGCGTGCCGAAAATCCACTGTGTATGCTCGGGCGCTGGGACCGGTGGTCTGTGGGATCTGAGAGGGACGAGGAGCGCGGAAAAGGTAAACCGGCGCTTTGGCGAGAGTGACGGAACTTATATTTTATTCTGTAAACTTTGGTATAGGTATGCCCAAAGGAATTTTTACATCACATTTTAATGACTTTGAAAACGTTTTGATCAGCTGAAACTTTTTGTTTTTAAAAACAAAAATCACATTGCATAGTTGACGTAAGTTTTCTCTTATTTAAAGAAAAGGACAGACCAACGATATTGAGAAATCTTAAAAAAAGTACTTCAGGTTACTTGTTTGCGGTGTGTCGTTATAAAATAGTTATTTATGCAACAAGTGCAAAAAGTACATTTTTTTGAACGCAACGTGAAAATTGTTAGACAAGACCAAAGGTCGAGTTTAACAACACGTAAGTGCAAAAAAGGACTTTTTGCATGTGTTGCATACAATTTTTTTTATAAAATCGACTTGTTTGATGACAAAAGTACATTAGTTGTTAATTTTAAAATATGAAATGTCTGACTTGACAGGAATTTCTCCTACCTGCAGGTACCTATTAGACGTGCGATTTTATAGTTCAAAAAAGGCTTTGTTGCACTAGTACAAAAAAGAGGAACTTTTTGCACGATTTTATAAAAAAAATTAAATTTATGATTACGACTATACAACGGTGGTCCAGTTTCCATGGCGGAAACTTTAGGGCGGGATAGAGAATCGAAAACCAATATGAGTTTGCATTATACACTATATTCAAGAAAAGCTTCGTTAAGGAAATACAGGGTGTTTAAGTTTGGCTTAAAAAAAACAAATTTATTAGTTGTTGAGAAACGGATGTGGATATTTAAACGATTTTTTGCAGGCGGTAAATGCTAACGAGGAAGCACATTTTGCAATAAAAACACAATTTTTTATTTAGTCAGTGGCGTCCGTACGAACACGTCAATGGATGTTTTTATAGAAAAAAATAATACGCCACTGCTTTTTCATAGAACAAAAAATCACTTTCAACCTTCAACATCCTGTATTTTCTTAACAAAGCTTTTCTCGAATATAGTTTATAATGCAAACTCATATTATTTTCTGATTGTCTATCGCGCCCTGAAGTGTCCGCTATGGAAACTGAACCACCCTGTAAATGACTAAGAAGTTGGGTAATGCCGGCCTTATTTTCTTTCGTATTATAAAATCAATCTAAAAGAGTCGAAAAAAAGTATAGTATTCTACTTACATGTGATGGCTATCAGTCATTCGAAGATTTACAATTACAACACTCGCTTTCAGCTCGTGTCGCAACCTTTATCTTTGTGAGTAATTACTATTATTTCGTGCTCTTTGAATAATATGCTATTACAAACATGTCTAATTAATTTTAAAACTTTTTTAGCTTATTATTGACCTCTACTGTTTTAATGAATTAAAAAGAAAACTTTCTACTAGCGTAGAAAGATTCCATTTTGTCACTAGTACAAAAATAGACTTTTATTATTGTACTAGTAAAGAAATAATGTCAATACAGAAGTTTACGAACTTATCAACGGCCCTACATTCATGCTAAAAAGAGGGAACCACAGCCAACTACGACCATAACAATTATTGAACAACCGTTATAAACTATGGTGAATAAGTACCCCCTATCGGAGCTAGCGGGTCCTAAACATGCGCCCCCAAAAAATATCATATGAAATTTGGCATTCTTGTTCACTATTTTGAAGTAATCATTTAGTTTTTTCAATTTTTTAAAATAATCATCGCCTTTCACCTTTTCGAATTTTAAAATAATCTCGACAGGTTCGATTTTTTTTCATTATGCATTCGCTTATAAAAAATGACGGTATGTCAAAAACTATGCAAAATGAAAAGAAATCCACACAAACTTTTCTTAGGAAAACGTATGGGCTATCACATGTAGCCCATCAGAATGCGTTGAAGTTAGAGTTTTTATAGTTATTTAACCAACGAGTGTATTAATGAATGCGATTAATAATCGAAAGGGTTTAACGCGTAAACGATAGTAAACGCGTTAATAATTGAGATTTTTAATCGCTTATTAATATAAGAGTTGGTTACAACAATTTTCTGCCGACTGTAGTATATAATAAATGTTTGTAATCCTAAAAAGTTATTTAATATTTACCTACTAATTGTCAGTTGTATACACGCCACTGACAATGACAACAAAACCTGTGATAACACCTATGATAACTGACATTGACAGTTAGCTTTGTCGGAAATGGCGGATGGAGAACTAACCTAACGGTAATTAAAGTACGCCTCTTTCTGTCTGTTTAATACAGTTAAAAAAAGATAGAACTTCTACGAGCGTATCATTAAAGAAAATACATTAAAGTAAAACAATTGAAAAATCATGCATTAATGGGACTCATTAATGAACAATTTTGCTTCCGTTATTGTCCATTAAAAAAACTGTTAATATACGGTCAACGGAAAAATAATTAACTAGGGAGTTAGGTACATAGGTACTACTTGTTAGAATTTTGTTTTATATCGTTCCCTCAATTAAAGTTATAAAATCGTATATTATAACGATATAAATATAAATATAATATAAATTAAATCAGTACTTTTCAAAACATTGGCAATATTCCAGACTGGTTAGAAACCTCGTATAATATCGTAGTGTACGCAGTACGCATTAAAAGAATCGATCATCCGGTCGATATCGGGACCACATAACATCTCTATTAAAGTAACCAACTCTTCAACGCTTATCGTACAGATTCCTACTATTTCTACTTCCAAACTTCGCCACATGCAACGTGCAGCAGCACGTATTTTTTACAATAGATTGCGCGAACGAACGTAAAAATGTGGTACTCGTAGTTAAATGTATTGTATTAATTCAACCAACGTTTTAATTCCTGGATTTATTGCAATTGTTTATTTTGAACATCGTTTGTATTTTTTAAACGAATGTTTAAAATCATCGAACGCAAAAATTGACTGAATTTTTACAATTGTTTCATTTTAAGCTGTGGTTGAAATATTTAAAGTAACGTAATAATTAAAGGATCGTTAAATTACCATGATTTTTTACACTCGTTTGTCTGAGGGGAAAGTGAAAGTAACGTTTTAATTCAACAAACGCTAAAATTAAGCATTGTTTTTATTTGGTGGTATTAAATATGTACATGATTTTTAAACTAACGCAGGAATTGGCATTTATTTTCAAACCAACGTTTTAAATTGTATCGCCAAAATTTCTATTGTCTGAACAATACTTTAATTTTTGCATTACCCTTTAAGAGTAAAACGGCGTAATGTGTGTAACTTAAAAGCAATGTTTTAATTGACTAGAATTATTACAATAGTTATTTCGGACTTGGTTGATTAAAACGATTGTTTAAAAGAATGGTTCATCCAGTAGAAAATTTCCATAAGCCGTTGTACTCTTTAATGTGTTTCACGCAATCTAACGCCAAATAATGTATTGAAATAATCATGTAACGTAGAAAATAGTGAGGTTTAAAACTATTGATCATTCGAACGATACTTTACGCTTCGACTCATTAAAGAGTAAAACGGCGTTCCATACTAACCTACTCCGAGTAAAGAAACGAACCAGACGGTAGGCAACACCGCCACAGCTGTTTGAGGCTGTGTTTTGTTTTGGATTGATCTTTGATGAATAAAAATAAATCTAAAATCGTTCTAAAACTAAAACCAAAATTTAAATATAATATAAACCTTAATTTTTACAATTTTATTTAATTTTTCATTAATTTAAAATTATTAGTATAAATTAGGTAAATCACATTTTTAGTTCTTTTGCAATGCTAAAACATGGATCTTGTTAATATTGTAAAATATTAAAGGAAGCAAAAATTAAAGCAAGGTAATGTAAAAAAAAAATTCTTCAATGATTATTTAAACCATGCCAATCCTCTTTGTAATCTTCATAAACGACTTGTATTCGGTAGCAGATGAACCATGGCAAACTATTATTAACTATGCCGATGACACGAACTTGTCGATTGGAGACAAAAATAGTTTGAACCTAGTAAGCAATAATCAATATTTAACGTCTAAAATTGAAGCATGGTTTGCTGATAACGGCTTAATTTTGAACGCAGAGAAAACTGATTTAGTCCTGTTCAGGACCAAACAATTAAACTTTGGTAAACTGGAAGGACTCCCGATTGTCGGAAAAGACATAACAGTATATCTGAAAACACGAGGTTCCTAGGGGTTTATCTGGATGAGAACCTTGACTGGTCTTTTCATTTCGATAAACTCTTGAAAACTTTGGGAACTATCTGCTACGGAATACGATTCACTGGTAAATATCTAAGTGAGCAATGTCTAAAAATTCTGTATAGCGCCAATTTTGAATCCAGACTGAAGTATGGTATTATGTTCTGGGGCCGAGATGGTGGGGTTCAGAACATTTTTAAAGCTTTTTTTGCTCAAAAACGAGTTAAGAGAATAATTAAAAAAATGGATTATCGGCAATCATGTAGAAACACTTTCAGGTCAATGGGACTAATGACAGTATACGCTCTGTATATATATGAATGCTTAATGTTCTTTTTCAACAACAGAAGTTTATTTTTTCAGAATCCACAGGTAAACAAATATAATACAAGATTAACCCATCAAATTATGTATCCAACACACCGGCTGCAAATAACAGAAAAAACTCCCCACTATATGTGTATAAAGCTCATCAATAAGTTACCTATGGATTTTAAAACAATTGTGAGTAACCAAAAATTTAAAAGGGAGCTAAAAAAGTTATTAATCCAATTGGAACCCTATCATCTCGACGATTACCTAAACATGTAGAGGTGAAACTCTCCTGTATTGAATGATTATACTATATCATAAGTATAATAATATATCTAAGTAGTCTTTCTTTTGCTGACCCAATTTCATTTTGTTGTATACGTTGTTTATGACAATCTTGAAATAAAGTTACATACTATTTCTATTAAACCAGACTACAGTCTTAAAATTAATATGCAGTCTTTACTGGAATCCTAGCTTGCTGCGTTCAGACATTAGTTATAAGGGATACTATGGCTGATGCTGCCCCAGGTAAGATTACAAAATTGCATAGATACTTCACCATTACTACAAGTTTTTGTTGTCTGAAATTGTTTTAAGGATGGTCAAGTGCCTATCTTACAGATCTGCATCTGGTATATGCTGCATAAATCACTACTTTTTCATGTGGATGTCAAAAGTATTTCAGTTTTCATTAATGTTTTATGTTTAACATAATAATCACCATCAGATAGTGTAGTAAACTCCATTGCTGAACCTCAAGCTAATAATATGTATTATACCTAGTCTTTTCTAAAAGCATTGTTAAAGTAACAGCAGTAATAAGGTAGTTTGCTGTGAGTTTAACTAATAGGTCTACTCATATGAGACAATATTTACCTATCTAGTAGTATAATTGTAAAGCAAACATCTTTGTGCAGCTGCAATGTTTTTGTTTAAAGAAATAAGCCAATACTAATAAAGCTGAACTTTTAGATATTTTGATTATTTGAGCTTACCACTTTATATAAATACTTTATCAGAAGGAAAGTAATACCTCCACTCAGTGGAGGTAGACTTCAACTTGTTCAATGTAAAGAATCACCCATTGGTTTTCAGTTAAAAATAACCAAAGTATAAATGTAAGTAAGACTGAATTTAGTGTATTTGGGAGAAAACAGAGAGTTAGTAATATAAATGTGGACAACATATACATTGAAATAAAGGGAAGTAGAAAAACCTATGAAAAAAAAAAAGTATCTTGGAGTAATTTTCGATCCAAATCTAAATTTCTGAGTACACGCGGATTATGTTCAATAAAATCAATATCAATATTCAAAGAAAATTAATTTTATTTCAAGAGTGGGACACCATTTGGTTGTTTATACTAGGTTGATGTTGTATAATAGTATTGCGTCACCGCATCTGCAGTTCTGCTCGACACTTCTCTATAGCCTACCCGACTACAAAGTACGTGAGTTTCAAGTGGTTCAAAACAGAGCAATGAGAACAATTTTGAAATGCATTAGGTACACTTCCATACACGCAATGCAGACAACCCTCAACATACTCCCTGTAGAACAAAAAATATCGTTTTATACCCATGTATTTGTGTACAAACTAAAGAATGAAATATTGACTGATTAAATTTGTAAAAAGATAGAAATTTTTTCTGATAATACAAGACATTGTAAAGATTTCATAATTAGTAGAAAATGTGAATCAAATTTAGGTTTTAATTCATTACTGCATAAGGGACTTCTTCGATTTAATTGGTTGCCAGTCAATATAAAGGAATCGCCTAATGTACAACTATTTAAAATAGAACTGCGAAAACACATTCGAGAAAAAATGTATATGTAATTTGCCAGTGATTTGCTGGTTGGTTAATTTTTGGGACATGTGTGCATTGTATTATTTTGTTTTTCATGTAGCATTATCGCTAAATAAATACTATTATTATATTAATACTGTGCACCCGAGCACCCACTCTGACGTCACGCGAGGTAGCGTTTCGAGGAAACAGGTTTTGCTGATGGGCCGCCCTCTTGGATCTGTTGTGTTGTCATTGTTGTCAAGTAAAATTCCCACTTGTCACTTTGCTTTTGTTTATTTGTTTGAGACGGTAGCTACGAGCCTAAATCTCAACCAGCCTACTGTGCATTGGGCATAAATCTCATCGAACCTACTGTTCGCTTGATGCAACGTTGCCAATTGTAATAATAAAAAGTCTTTGTGATGGTTATTTTTATAATAATGTGTAATTAATCTAGTATTAATCTTATATTTAGACTTATATTGACAATAACTATTAATATTATTAATAACTATATTGACTTAAATAAGCCATTCTTTGAATATTATTGACGTATTCACATGCAGGGACTTAAAACCAATAAGGATCATGGGAGAGGCTAACTTGGTTAGCAACTTTACTATGATTATTTGGTAACATAAGTTATGTTTCAAAGTTCTATTTTCATTTTATTTATTTGATAATATGCAATGTATATATTTACTTTCTGAAATGATCGATTAACAAACATTAATGAGTTATTTATTATCAAGAATCCGAACGATACTTACCCCCATTTGCATCGCCGTATTGTAAGCCGAGCTTAAGTTAAGTGTGGGTCAGACTGTGACAGTTTAGGTGAAAAAAGTCACACTCTGAACCACACTTAACTTAAGCTTAGCTTAAAGTACGACGGTGCAAATGGCGGTTATTGAAGTATCTAACTAAGGAATTAAATAAAATGATTTTATAAGTTATAGGTTAGGTTAGTTACGAGCAATATAGTAGATATTGGTATTGGGCTGTTCGGGTTAAGTCTAAATTTTTTAAAAATGTTAATGCATTTTCTTGAGTATATCATTTGCACTCTCAAGTTATAGGTACATAGTTGACAAAGTGGCATCGTCGCAAACATCCAAGCGCGATCGATATACATAAAAATTTTCGAAGTACACGTTTAATCGGGGAGATGGCGCTTGGCCAACAGGGGACCTACGCAATGGGGGCGCCATCTTTAACTTAAGTGATAAACTAAATTTACTATACGCGATCTCAGAGACACGTTTTACTATTAATTTACTACCATTTACTATTATATTACGTTTGGCCATGACCTAGTAGTGGCGGACTCTGCCATTTAAAAATTTTATCCACTATATAGTTTTAAACTTCCCCCTCGATATCTAAGTTGATGTGTTTTTTTTGGTCACAAGTAATTTTGCTTGCTGAAAAAGGTAGTGAGGGTGTTCATGTGATATATACGAGGTAAGGGACAAAATTTTACTACGAGTTCTTTAGGTAAATTCTAGTCGAAAATGTCCTATGAACATGGGTCCGCCAATGCTTCCTTACCAAGATATGATTTTTTTAAATTTAATTTTATTTATTTAAGTATTATCCTGTGTTATTGGGAAAGCTATCAGCCACATCATTAAAAGAGCTAGACTATGCTTACAATGTGAAGGTGGACACTTTGAGCAATTATTGTAAACAGTTATTTTCACAGTAATATACATTTTTTTTTTCTTAAATAAAATTATTTTCCGGCATTATTGTAGTTTTTGGCACAATAACACTATTAAATTAAAAAAATCATATCTTGGTAAGGAAGCATTTGCGGACCCATGTTCATAGGACATTTTCGACTCGAATTTACCTAAAGAACTCATAAGGCATTTACGAAAATTATACCTGCTAATTCCACCGTTTACCACAATCGGTGTAACTTTTAAGGATCTGGTTCATTATGGTTGAATGAATTTTAGAACGCGATTGGTAATCCTATGTCTTTGAGATCTGGCATCCAGATGTTCATTGTTGAAATGTTTTATAATATCGGCATACTCTCCCTCCATCTCGCAAACAGAACATATTCCAATATCCATTTTAATTTAACAGGTCACTCTCCTAAGCTTGCTAAACTGTGGAACAAACCGCCAAACCGTCAACCATAAACTAATTTTTGAGGTTATGATTCTAAATTTTAAGGGAAAACCTGTCAAAAGTCACTTTTTTCTTAATTTACCGACGGAACTTCTCGATCCATAAATCATAAACCGGGTACATATATTCGGTATATGGGTAAAATTTCAGAACGGCAATGGTAGTTACCAAAAACAATTTTCGAACGCTCTAGGTTAAACGGGTATCTACCGGTAGAATATTCGTAAATGCCTATAGTAAAATTTTGTCCCTTACCTCGCGGGACACCCTGTATTTACTAAGTAGTTTTATACCCTTTTTGATTATAATTCTTACAAAATTTTATTACAAACAACAAACAATAAATAATCATGCATTTTTAATTCAAGTATAAAGTAGAAAAATGTATTATATTTATAGACATGCCAATTTATAGTTATTTCGTAATATCATCGATTTTAAAACCTAACCTAACCTAACCTAACCTAACCTAACCTAACCTAACCTAACCTAACCTAGCCTAACCTAACCTAACCTAACCTAACCTAACCTTTTTTTTTTTTTTTTTCTTTATAGAGGATTAGAGAATGCTTATCTATGCAGACCTAGGGCATTGATGTTCTGATGTTCTGGCGCCCTAGGTACTGTTGGACTCCGGCTACTAGGCCGACCAACTAAACTCCTTCCCTCTCTTCACCCTTGTTCCCTCCTGGGACCGTCGTGAGACATTGCATCAGTGGGGGGTGGAATGTCTGTGTTTTGTTTGTAGTTTCTTGTAGTTGCTTATCGTTTGTTGTGCTTTCTTGTAGTTCTTGAGTGTCTGTATGTTTTTTGCATTGTTGTGGTTGTCTTATCTTTTCAGAACGTTTTTTTTTTTTTTTTTGGAAAACTGTAAATGCCGCCATTTTGTTTTTATTAGAGAAGAGGTTGGAGCGTAATTACTGACGCTCTATAGTTTTTTCGTGCCTTGGCTAGCGCTTTCTTGAATTCAGCGCACTTTCCTGACCCTGCCGCGTGGCCTGCTTCGTTACAGCATAAACAGAATTCTGCGTTTTTGCAATCTTTGGCGGTGTGATCCGTTTTTCCACATTTGAAGCAATTTTTTGAGTGGTCTTTTCCTGAGCATCTTCCTGTTTCGTTTTCGATTGCTTCAATAACGTCCTCGCTGTTTGTGTCAATGTCCATTCCCCTGATGCGTTTGCGTTTCTGGTACTTATTCTAACTTTTGTGTCGTCGTTTATTATTTTACTTATGTGTTTCTTTAGAGCGGTCATGGCTTCGTTGTCGTTATTAATTGTGGTTATGATTAGTTTCCCATCCTTGGCGGTTTTTACGGACTTTATTATATCTGCTTCATCTGTGTTTTTAACTGCGGTTTTCATTTCGTTTACAATTCTTCTATGATCATCTTTGTTTTTGTCTACGATTAATGCGTAGCTTATTGGTAGGTTTTTAGTTTTTGGTTTGTTTATATTCTTTTTTGAGTCAGTTATTTTTTCCATGTATTTGTTTGTTGTGAAAATATTGATTTTTGTGTCGCAGTTGTAAAAGATTGCTTCGAGCATCTTCCTGAAGAGATGAATGTTGTATTCTTCTATGTGGTGAACTGCAATCCGTTTTTCAGTCGCAGTTTCTACTCTTAATTTTTTGAGGTTGGTCCAAAGGTCTTCTTTAGTGTTGGCTGTTATTTTAACTATTTTTTGGTTGGATGTTGGTATTTCTGCGTTTGATTTAATGCTAATTGAGTGTTCTATTACTTCAAAAGGGCCCTGGCACTCTTTTAGTTCTGGGTATCTTGCTTTGAACTGTTTTTGTATGCTTGTTTCCATGTCAGGGTCTTCCGGATTTATGATGACAACTTTAACAGTGGCTGTTTCTGTTTCTAGTGGGTTTCCCGTTGTTATTTCAGTATTCTTGTATAATGTTTGTGTCCAAGTTTTGGTTTCTATTTGTTCAAAGTCTTCAATATTTTTGCATTCTGGTAATGTAAGCACATTGTGTTCAAGGTTGTGTAGACATTTTTCACAAGAGTTTGTTTCAATTGTTTGTATATCTCCGTCGTGGGTGAGCTTTTCCTCGACTTCATATTCGTTATTTCTAATCCAGTTCTTTATGCTTTCTCGGTTAAAGTTTTCCGTTACTCTTTTCAGTCTGGTTCCTATTTCTTTTATTTCTTTTTTAGTATTATTATTTTCTGAGATTACTTTGTCTAAGTCCTTTACGTATTTCACTAGACTGTCTATAGTTTCCTTGATTTCCAACACTACGGAGTTTTGTTTTCTTTTGGCTGCTCTTGTTTCACTTCCTTGTCCGCTTATTGATGTGTCTGCTAGTTTTCTTTTCCTGTCTCCATCTGTGTACGTACGTAGATCGTCCTGTGTGAGGTCGAAAACGGCGTTGTTTTTGTTTAGTGCCAGATTGTCTGGTAGTGAATTTTTGCGCTTATGAGACGGTATTATTTTTAAAGTAAGGTTCATCTTTTTTGTAGTTTGTAATGATGATGAAGGGGATGTTGTTGTGCTCGGTGTTTTTTTGGGCATTGGTCTCCACGGAGGCAGCTCCTCAGAGTCAGACGTCAAAGAGCGATTTGCGCCAGACGTTTGTTGGCTTTTTCCAGAATCCATACTGTTCTTCTCTGCCCGGATGGATTTCCAATTTATGTCCGTGCAGTTTGTCCCTGCCCAGGTTATTGCCACTAACGCACCGTCAGTAGGTCACAAGGCAACCAGGTACCAGACGCGGCGTCAGCAGGAAAATCACCGAACTCGGTTCGGCAAATGCTGGCTGATTAGAAATTTTTGCACCCCAACAGGGAAGAAGTAAAAGGCCCGAGTTGCCTCGGATCCTTTTTCAGTCTCTCCCGCGGTCTAATTGTCTATATTATACCTGTATTGTTTTTGCTATTTTTCACTGGTTTCCCACTTACACAGCGTATTTTCGCGGAGCACCACTAAAACACGTCCGGTTCGCACGGCGTGCCTGGTGGAACTCGAACCTAACCTAACCTAAACTAACCTAACCTAACCTAACCTAACCTAACCTAACCTAACCTAACGTAGATAGAAGTTAAATAAAACAATAAGTTTATTTTTTATTGATATGTATGTTGTATATTATTAGGAGATTAACATGGGAAAACGGTTTTGATTTTTTTGCGCCTGTACGGTTCATTTAATTATAAAACTTCCTTAATAAAAGTTGTAGAGTGCAACTTCGGCTATCAACCTGTAATTTTTTCAGTACTGTGGGTTTAGTCGTTTAGTCGCAAAACGCCTCTAAAAATCCGAAAATTTGAATGTCCCGCCGCACGGTAACTATGGCCCGTAAACAAATTTCCGCGCTGCCAACATTTTAAAATCATAACAAAGAAATGTCATTTTATCTCTTTGCCAAACTTGTTAATCGAGTTAATTTTTACATACATTTTAACTATTACATACATAAAGCAAAGAAAATGAAACGGAAAGCCGATAAAGATACTTTATTAGAAGCTAGTGGGAATAAATCTACAAAATGTCGTAAGTAAGTTGCAGAGTTGCACCATAACCTCAAATCAGTATCCCTTCAATAGGTAAATTTGTTTTGCAGCTCATTCCAGGTTGAATGGTTACGTTTTTCAAACAAACGTGGTTTCTAGTTGTTGATAAAAACCACCAATGAATCATCTTCAGGCCCGCAGGTAAAACTTGAACACATTTGAAGTGTATATAAGTGAAAAATCATGGAACACAGACCATAGTCAAAGTGGATAAAAAATCACCTCCCACATGGATTTTTTTCAGTACAATGAGGAGTCTTCAAAAATGGGTAGATATAAAACATAAACTATTATTAAATCCAGCTGTCTTGCACTCCTTCTATTTTCTCAGGCTTGTAAACAATAATGGACTAGTCAACTAGTGGTCTGTGGTTTGATTAAGAAAGGACAAAATGTGCTTAACTTTTAGTTGTACCCACTTTTCCCCACAACCAATTATTGCAAATAAAAACGATTTTTACACTGAAAGTTTGTATTTATTGATTCACACTTCAACTTGCAGAGTCCCTACATACAGTTTGGTGAAGAGCTTTGAACAGATGGCAAAAAACAAACAGTGGTAAAAAGTTCTAGAAAGCTCAGAGATAAAATCCTAACTTAGCATAACAGCTAACAGCACCTAGTGACTCATAACACTAACTGATTAAGCCATCTTCAAGTTTGGCTAAAATCATTCACTAATAAATGTAAGCTGTCTGCTTAGGGTCCCACTCTTACTTAGGGCCCCATTTTTATTCCTGTTATAGGAAGATTTCTTGTAATACTTGTTTAAGAGACATCATCACATCATATGTTTAAGACATCTAAGATACCTTAACTTGTAAATCTAGGAAAAATAATCTGATCAGTGATTCCAAAAAATCCCTTTTATTTACATACAACATAGGTACAACAAACAAAACAGTTATGTTGTGTTGAACCTGTGGTTGAACTTAAACACATGAACAAAAGAAAACACAACACAAAAGTCACTAAACCAGATAATTTTGAAAGTGATGATTCCACGAGATTAACCAACCCAATTTTCAATGTTCTGACAGGTTTTGTCTACTACTGTAACTGTGATTCTCCTTCAAATCTATTTGAATAGTTATTATAGTTTACTTATGATACTAAAAGTACCTACCTAATTCACCTGTTTACAAAGTCCAAATTCTGATGTAGGTTGTGGATGTGGCAAGTCCAACAAAGTTTGAACAGTGATATCTACCCATTTATGAAAACATGTCACTCTACTGAAAAAAAAAAGAACAATATAGGAGGTGGTTTTATGTGCTAATTCAACTTGGTTCAACTATGGTCTGTGTTCCATGATTTTTCACTTATCACTTCAATTAACACTTCAAATGTGTTCAAGTTTTACTTACAGGCCTGAAGATGATTGATGGTTTGTATCAACAACTAGAAACCACGTTTGCTTGAAAAACTAGCTGGAATGAGCTGCAAAACAAATTTATCTATTGAAGGGATACTGATTTGAGGTAATGGTGCGACTTACTTTCTTACTTAGGACATTTTGTAGATTTATCCCCACTAGCTAAAATGATAAACTGTAAGACTGGTTTTGTAATAGTGATGTTAGTCTGTGTTTAACAAGTTACCTATTATTATTATAGGTATACAGGGTAATTCAAATTCGACCCTCACCATTGGGATCTCGGAAACTATAGGAGATACGAGAAAGTTTAAATTGGGGCAAAGTTGCGCAATGTAAAGCTCAACCAAATGCAGTTTTAAAAATTTCGATTTTCCGAGTACTTCCGAAGATATCCGAAAAAAACTGAAAATTTGATTTTTTGTTTTTATTTATTTCTAATCTTATTTGAAGAGATATTCCAAAACTAAAAGCACCTTTTCATTGCCACTTTTTCTCAGCTATTCGATGATGGATTCAAATTTGCCACACGACGTTTCGTTTTTTGGCAGCCATCATCAACTTTCTTTTTTCTTATGGGCGCCATATTGGATTTTTAGCCCACCAAATAGTACGTTTTATTCTGATTTTAGTGATGTATAATAACTTATGATTTGCTTCATAAATAACAAAATAATTCAATAAAAACTATTTTTACTTTAGTTATTGGCTTTGAGTTAATGGGCCGTTTCATAAAATGTCATTGTTTGACAGTACTTGTCAAACACGATAATTCGGACGATCATTAGAGCTTTTAGAGATTTTACCTTAGTTAGCTTTGAGTTAATGAAACGTTTTATGAAGATTACTTGGTAGTAGTACTTGTCACACGCAATTGGCCTGAACATACTTAGTCACAAAGGTATACACGTGACTTAAACCGGTTTATTCACTCGAAGAGCTTAGGCCACTCGCTACGCTTGTGGACCTAGTTGTTCTTTTCGTGAATAAAAAATGGTTTAAGTCACTTGCTGCAAAGTAACTATTAAATCACTCTGAATGACATTCGCCTATTTACAGATGTAAACAAACAAACATCAATGTTACATCTACGGGGCGCGGTGCAAATTTAATAGAACTGTAATTTTAGTTTTTTTTTTTAATATAAGAAGTCGAAATTTAATAAAATACTGTATAATACACGTGACTTAAACCGGTTTATTCACTCGAATAAATATGAATGAATAAAAAATGGTTTGTCACTTCCAAAATAAATAACTATAAACTTGCACTTAACATTATAAAAAATTGAAATTTGGCAAAAAATTAAGTTCCTAAAATGATGATCTTTCTCTTGGAAACATAAATAAGCCTTTTAAGTTAGAGATAATGCTAACAAATCTCTTTTTCTGATTAACCTAAATAGTTCAGCAATGCTTGTATAATAATAACATTTTCTGCGGGGGTTTCTTTTCTAGATACATTTTTAACTATGATTGACGCTCTAATGATAGTCCGAATTATCGTGTTTGACAAGTACTGTCAAACAATGACATTTTTTAAAATGGCCCATTAACTCAAAGCCAATAACTAAAGTAAAAATAGTTTTTATTGAATTATTTTGTTATTTATGAAGCAAATCATAAGTTATTATACATCACTAAAATCAGAATAAAACGTACTATTTGGTGGGCTAAAAATCCAATATGGCGCCCATAAGAAAAAAGAAAGTTGATGATGACTGACAGAAAACGAAACGTCGAGTGGCAAATTTGAATCCATCATCGAATAGCTAAGAAAAAGTGGCAATGAAAAGATGCTTTTAGTTTTGGGATATCTCTTCAAATAAGGTTAGAAATAAATAAAAACAAAAAATCAAATTTTCAGTTTTTTTCGGATATCTTCGGAAGTACTCGGAAAATCAAAATTTTTAAAACAGCATTTGGTTGGGCTTTATATTGCGCAACTTTGCCCCAATTTAAACTTTCTCGTATCTCTTATGGTTTCTGAGATCCCAATGGTGAGGGTCGAATTTGAATTACCCTGTATACATATGTATATTCTGCACTAATAATTTATCACCTGCTTGCAAATGTTAAAACTATATTACATTATAATATTATACATAGGATACAAAAAATTTAAGCTGATTTTTAAAACCACTAGAATAAAAATTAATGAATGGTTGAACTTTCCTGTTTACTTTATAGGGTAAGAAATAGGAATAATAAAAAAAGTTTATTTTAAAAATTATTGTTTTGTCAGTAGTTTTATAAATCCATGACCTTATAAATACCTACTTATAATATATAATTTTGTTTTTGTCAATTTACTCTTTGTCAATAATGCATACTAAATAATAAATAACATAATAATTGGAAACCACTTTTTTACAGACATTCTCAAATGAGAGAATCAGATAAAAAATATAATGATTGAAATATGAAAGTTATCCGGGCTTATAACCCGTGGTCCATTGGCGGCTTATAAGCCCGGATAACTTTCATATTTTAGTTTTGACCGGCCGTGAAAGCCTTCATAGTCTAATATAATGATTTTATGAAAGATATATGAGTAATGAAAATAAAGCCATATAAATCAAGGGCAAATGCTTGAATATAAAGAGAAAAATCAAGTTGAAATTATTACATTGATCTGGTGTAGGTTGGTAAGAAAGACTATAATGTCTCTGGAGAATTTTCTACAATATGTTTTCAACTCTCATGGATGAAGAAATGAAATTCTATGAGTTAGAATGAGCCAAACCACAATTGGAAGTATTCTGTTATTATTTAATTAACGCACTAATCACACCAAATGCACAGCACATGCATATTTCACATTTCCTCATACATTGCCAAAAGTCTGTGACTGTGACAAAACCAAGGCGAAATAGGTTAAAATATTATTGCATACTTGCAAGCCCCATTCTATCAATGAGCTTCACCTCCATTCATTATTTTCGAATCAGATTATGAATGAACGAGTGAATGAACTTCCATTCATTATCAAGTTAGAGTGGAATAATAATAGAAGAAAACTGTAATAGTTTACAGTTTTTTTTTGCTGCAATATTGTCGACAAACAGATCAATTTACAGTTTCCTTCTGTAGCGACTGACGTCACACTCCGGCAGCCATTTTGAGTCGGATGAGATTTAGGTCGCGTGTGGTTGTCCCATTTGTTTTAGCATGCTGCTAAAATTAATTATATTTTTATGACAAAATATTACAATTTAAGTAATGAAAATTATACACTAAAATCAAGTAAATGTATATTTTTTGATTGACATAATGGATACAATAGCTGTTGGCCTAGGTAAGATTACAATGGCAATTTCATACCTAACCATGCTATTGCTGATGCATCATTACTACACATTTTTGTACTAACATTTTTTAAGGGTGGTTCTAGTAACTAATTCGGCTAGTCTTACAGATCTGCAACTGGTATATGCTACATACATCACTACTTTTCCATGTGGATAAAAAAGCACAACTTTTATGAAGAAAGTGACTACATTTTCCAGGGACTGCAATCAAGTCAAGTTGAAGAAGAATAAAGTCGTGTGCAATATTTTAAACTATCTACATTAGGTACAACAGTGGATTAAAAAGCAAGTTTTGAGGTGAGTTAAACTGATTTTAAAGCTAGATTTGTAGTTCTAATTCCGCAAGAAGTAAGCAGCATGCAGCAAGCAGTAGTAGCCATGTCAATTTGTAGTTCAACTTTAGTAAGAAGGAAATAACATAACCCCAATAACCCCAAAGTCTTATAAACCATCAAAATTTTATTTGTTATCTTGTGGGTTGTCATTTTTAGGCAAAAGCAAAAGAAAGTATTTGTCAAATGATATTCCAAAAATCTATGATGGTGGTAAAGACCAGTAGGTTACGATGGAAGCAGTAAGGAGCAAGTAAGAAATGAAAATGATTCATTTCTTGCTGCTTACTGCTTGCGGTTAATGTGGATTGCACTTATTTGTCAAACTATGAATTAGAGTGTTACAAGTATATTATTTATTTTTACTGCACCATACTGATTACTTTTTCTTGCAAAACTAGAACTATGAATCCAGCTTAGTGATATTAACATTAACAAAAATAAAAAGCAATGCAGTTTTCATTATGGTTTTACCTTTAACACAATAATCATCATTGTACACTAACACTTTGTAGACTGCATTGTTCAATCTTGAGTTAATATGTATTATATGTAGTATATGAGGCAGGGTTTATCCAAGCAGTTGTAGTATTAATCATAAATTTAATTCTTGTCCATAACAACCCAGAGTAAACAAGTAACCTGGACTAATTTGTTTACTATGTGTGGTTATGAACAAAAAATTATTATGTCTATGTATTCCTGCTAATTAAAATTAAACTAACTTTTCACTAAAGTCAATCAAAAGTTTTCTACGCAAAAGTTAAAGCTACGCATTTGTATATGACATGCTATACTTAAAAATTACACTAAATTAAAATTAATTTTACCTAACTTAAAAGTAGACCAACTTTCAACATTGGGTAAATTTCAGTCTAATTTGTGAACCCTTTGTCACTTTGTGTTGTTATAAAATGTGAAACTTTATTTATATTTTTTCTCATTTTTTGTTTCGGTCTCACTCCATATCTTCAATTTCTTTTCCATCATTTTATCAAGGATACACCAATTCCATTTAGTGCAGTAATCACAAACTATGTCACAGCCAAAGAAAACTTGATCCATTGTTAATTATTTTTAATTTTACAAATGATTATTTTATACCTGAACTTTTTTATGAATGAAATCATAAATCTTTGACCTTCTTTAGGTTAGAATATGTCCAAAGTCATAAACACATCTATGCTATCTAATTTAACATAACTTAAAGTATTTTGCCCGGTTTATACTTTTAAATTAAAAAATTAAATTTAATTTTAATTACATGTAATGCCCGGTTTATACCTCCAAATTAACAATTAAACTAAATGTTCATTAAAGTCAATTTAATTTTATCAAAGTTAAAGCTAGACATTTGTATATGACATGCTGTACTTAAAATTTACACAAAACTAAAACTAATCTTAACTTAAAAGTGAATCAACTTTCCATTGGGTGAAATTCAAGCGAATTTGTGAACCCTTTGTCACTTTTTGTTGGGGTAAAATGTGAAACTTTATTTGTTTTTTTTTCTCATTCTCTGTTTATCGGTCTTACTCCATATCCCCAATTTCTTTACCATTGTTTTATCAAGGATACACTAATTCCGACTAATGCAGTAACCTCAGCCAAAGAAAACTTCATCCCCTGTTTAATATTTTTAATTTTACAAATGATTATTTTATTGCTAAACTCTTTCACCCTTTTTAGGTTAGAATATGTCTAGAATACGTCAAAGTCAAAAACACATCTGTCATTTAATTTAGCATATCTTGAAAAGTATAAATCACAATCATTTTCATTCAATTTTACACGTAATTTAAATTTGAATTAATTTTTTAATTTGAAGGTATAAACTGGGCATGAACCCCCACTAATTTACATTAAATTAACTTTAATTTAATTTTTTTTAATTTGAGGGTATAAACCAGGTATTAGTTTTTTTAAATAGAACCTTATATTTTTTAATACATTTGTAGATACTATGTAGAATTTTTTAAGTTTTATGTTAATGTCTATACTTCAAGCTGATAGTTTTACTTCAGGTTTTACTAATATTCATTTTTTTTTTAAAGATATTAGTTTTTACTCTGATATAAAATTGGTAGTATTACCAATTACATTTCATTCAATTTTACATGTAATTTAAATTTGAATTAATTTTTTAATTTGAAGGTATAAACCGGGCATGAACCCCACTAATTTACATTAAATTAACTTTAATTAAATTTTTTAATTTGAGGGTATAAACCAGGTATTAGTTTTTTTAAATAGAACCTTATATTTTTTAATACATTTGTAGATACTATGTAGAATTTTCTAAGTTTTATGTTAATGTCTATACTTCAAGCTGATAGTTTTACTTCAGGTTTTACTAATATTCATTTTTTTTTAAAGATATTAGTTTTTACTCTGATATAAAATTGGTAGTATTACCAATTACATTTCATTCAATTTTACATGTAATTTAAATTTGAATTAATTTTTTAATTTGAAGGTATAAACCGGGCATGAACCCCACTAATTTACATTAAATTAACTTTAATTAAATTTTTTAATTTGAGGGTATAAACCAGGTATTAGTTTTTTTAAATAGAACCTTATATTTTTTAATACATTTGTAGATACTATGTAGAATTTTCAAAGTTTTATGTTAATGTCTATACTTCAAGCTGATAGTTTTACTTGAGGTTTTACTAATATTCATTTTTTTTTCAAAGATATTAGTTTTTACTCTGCTATAAAATTGGTTGTATTACCAATTACCATTGTTTGCACAGGGACCATAAATTAGATTTACGCTAATAAATTTGCGTTAGATGCTACAGAGCGTTCAATTTTTTTATTGAGTTTTTTACGATAAATGCGTCATATTTTATGGTTTGATTAAATATAACAAAATAACTCTACTTTGCTTTATAAACCATTATCCAAAGATGTTTTGCTATGGAGATACATGGTGTCAAAGTTTGCATAAAAAAATCTAAATTTATTTATTTCTTCAAAACGGCTGCAAATATTTATGTTCATAAAACTTTGTAAATGGCAACAATAGAGCACGCTTTGCAATAAAAAAGATATTTTTCAATTTTGCCAGTGGCATCCAATTGAACGAGTTGGTAAATATTTTTGTTTTATGTAAATAGCTGCAGCCGATTTGAGAATTATAAATAAATTTAGATTTTTATATCAAAACATTAAGACCCTGTACCTCCATAACGAAACATTTTTGGATTATGGTTTATATAAAAAACTAGGTTTTTTTTTTGACGTTTAATCAAACCCTAAAATACAGGGTGTTTCACGATAAATGCGTCATATTTTATGGTTTGATTAAAAGTAAAAAATTACCCTAGTTTGCTAAATAAACCATGGGCCAAAGATGTTCCGTTATTGAGATACAGGGTGTTAAAGTTTGGATAAAAAAATTTAAATTTATCTATTTCTTAAAACCGGTTTCAGGTATTTTTATAAAACTTTGTAGGTGTCAACTGTTCATGATAAGGCACGTTTTGCAATAAAAAACATATTTTTTTAATTCTGCCAGTAGCGTTCAATCAAACACGTTCCTGAATGTTTTCGCAAAAAAAATGTGTACACCACTCTTTTTCCATTCAACGCAACTCAATTTTGAATTCTCCCTTCAATTTAGAACAGAAAAGCTATCTAGTAACTTTTCGGTACACCTTTCTGTTTTCCAATAAAAATCATAAAAATGTACCCATAAAATCAATACTAAATCGTCGACTGTTTATTAATCAATATCTAAATTTTTATTAATTTAGTTTTTTTCAAAAATTATATTTTTTATTCGATAGGAACAAGCAGTATTTTCCTATTCTTTCATTAAAAAACTGAATAAATCAAAATTTTAAAATTGAATAAAAACGATATTCGAAGATTTAGTATTAATTGTAATGGTACTTTTGCAGGATTTTTTATTCGAAAACGAGATGACGTACCAAAAAGTTACTAGATACCTTTTCTGTGTTAAATTGAATAAGGAGTTCAGAACTGATTTGCATTTTATGGAAAAACAGTGGCGGACATATTTTTTTTGCAAAAATGGTCAATAACTTTTTCGATTGGACGCCACTGGGAAATATAAAAAAATATATTTTTTAATGGAAAAACGAACTTTATCGTTGACAGTTGACACCTAAAAAGTTTTATGAAAATATCTCTTATTGTTTTGAAGAAATAAATAAATTTAGATTTTTTTACCCAAACTTTAACACCCTGTATCTCCATAATGAAACATCTTTGGTCCATGGTTTATACATATAGAAAACTAGAGTTATTTTTTGACGTTTAATCAAACCCTAAAATATGACGCATTTATCGTGAAACATCCTGTATAACGCATTCACCATGAAACACCGTGTTGACTAATTCAGCTTAAGTAATTTCGACTTTTTTAGATGGAACAGCCTGTGTATTACTTATTTTTCTGATAGCTTTTACAATTCAACTTCTATGAAGTATGTCATTCAATACCTAATTTAAATAGTCTGCGATTTATTTATATTTTTTAACTTTTACCTCCATTTTTTGTTATCTTAACTAAACTGTAATCTGAAAATTGTCTCTAACAATTCAATTGAACAAGAATAAACATTTTAAATTGTTGTTGTGAGTGACAAACAAAATTAAAACATTTGTTTGTGTTATAAATTTTATAGGGTGGACTATAAGTAATCGGATATAGAGCAACAGCATATTCCTGACATCAAAATAATACGATTTAGCTAAATTGTCCTATACCGAAAGTTAATATTAATAAAGTTACAGGGTGTGAAAGTTGAAATTTTGTTCTGGTTTTTTTTTTAATCGTATCATCAAGGTGTTTTTATATAAATAATGGAAAATTTGTATAAGGGGGTTTTGGCACCCGGTAAATACGATGCTGTCATCTATTTTGCAGTAGCTGATAGGGGGCGTTACCTGCAACCATTTCAGCTGCTTAAAAGGACTTGAACTTTTTTTACGCAATTGACATACGACTTCAAAATATTATTCTAATATGTTTTCCACGTATTTTCAGTGAATTTGGTGAAACAACTTACACCACAAACCACTGGAAATTAAAGTATTAGCATTAAAAAAAAGGCTTTTTTTTTGGACAAGTGTTCTACAAAGGCAAAATAAAAACTTACTTTCATAAAAAAATATTTACTAATTTGGAAGTAGGAGATATGTTCTATATGTTTGTTGAGACGAGTTACTCATTTTTTCTTTGTTTATTGGGTTTTCTGTCTCACACAAAAAGGTTTGTTGGGAAAATGGAATTTCGCACTAATGTTATTTTCAACTTGTTGAAAATAGTGCTATTTCCTATCTTGCACCGTTTCTTAGATATTTCATAATAGTGGTGGATTTGTCAGCAAAATGGTAGTCTAAACATTCAAGCCCTGAAAGGTTTGCTGATGTGATCTTTTGTCCTCAGTTAGACAATACCACATGGTTGAAACCAGGGTTGGGCTGATTTAAATCAGTTGATTTAAATGCAGTTTGCAGCAATATTTTTTTATTTAGACTCATAAAACAAAATACATCAAAAATTCTTTAAAAATAAAACAAGAATAAAATGCATTAGGCACTGATCTACTAAAATAACTATATACAAAATAAAAAAATCACTTTTCTTCATTGTCGTTGTAAAGTTTAAACAAAAAAACTAATTTTCCTCCTTTCTCTATTCCCAACCTGTTTCTTATATCAGAGTGTACAAATCCAAACGTGCTGAAGATTCTTTCCACTGAAGCCGAGGAAGCAGATGCGCACAGGACCTGTTTAATTACTGGCAGTTGTTTTGCGATTTCTGGCTCTTCACGCTGTGAAATCCACCACTGGATTCCATTCACGTTCTTCACTATTTCGTCCCAAACATAATCCGTTTAAAAGGGCTACTACGGGCGTTGAACTTTATTACCAAGGGCAAAAGTCCAGTATTTCCATGTAGCTCGTTGATTGTTTCTAAGGCCACATTCTCTTCTTCATGTGTCAGCTTGTATTTCTGCTTCTGTGGGTTTAACATATAGGCTATGAAGTGATATTGGGTGAGTGCTTGCTTGTATCGACATTGGAATTTTTTTAGCTGTGCTAAAGATAATTCTAATTCATCTTGGAAGACGAAGGCTAAGTGTTTCCACTGCTCGACAGCATCTGAAATCGTTGCATTTTTTCTCTGCAGGGTGTCAAGAGCCACTGCGATGGGTTTCAAAATGCTCAAATATTCTTGAGCTGCATGTTTGAGCCCAATATTTGAAACTTTTTGGTAGATAGTTGCATCAATCTCCTTCTTAGACCCCTCGCAGATTTTTAGAATTAAGTCCCACTGAGTGACATACATTTCCAAACAATCGGCAACACTATTCCATCGAACATCACTTGGTAGTACTAAAGCTTTGCCTCCAGCTTGACTGAATTTTGCTCTAGCCAGATGATTATTGCGAAAGTACTTGACAATCTGCACCACATGTTCTTTAACATCTTGTACTTGAAAGTCCTTGCACAGTAAATTCAACAGATGTGAAGAGCAGCCATACGTTATAACTTCTGAGTTTGTTCTTTCTTCTAAAGTTTTCCTCATGAGGTTCATGTTTGCAGCATTGTCTGTCACGAAAGACTTAACTTTGCACTGATATTTTGATTGACAGGATGAAACTAAATCACACACTAAATCAGTCAAGTACTCGGAAGTATGAGGATTTTCCGAGGTGTCAATACTATCGTATAGAAATACTTGTCCCTCTACCGTTGTTAACGTTGCGCATATTACTTGCTCGTTGTGAACATTTGACCATCCATCAATGGACATATTCACACATTGTCCGGACAGAGATGAAAAACATACCTCTTTTTCTTCCTCGTAGATCTCATCCAGAAGGGTTGTTGCTACCGTCTTCCGAGAAGGAGGCGTTTATCCGGGTCTTAATAAGTGAATGGCTTTTTTTACTTGTGAGTTTTCGATGCATCTGAAGCTTGAATTAGTAGCAAAAATTGCCTTAGCTATTTGTTTGTCAATCTTATGCTTTTCAGCTGCTGTTGTCCGCAAAATAAAACTACTCATACTCATAGCAGGCTGGTTTTCACGTTTTTTTTTTTTTTTCATTTGAACCAACACAGTACTCTCAGTAGTTGTTGTTGAACAGTCTGGGATGGAACTTGTAGAGGGAGAGGGTAATGTCAGTATTGAAGCAGAACTTCCAGAAGATACTGGGTCGAGCCAGTCGAGCGGCACTTGGATGTCCGCTCTTGTTTCTTGCTGTTTTTTACAAATTTCACGGTGCGTTTTTAGTCGCTGAACAATCCCTTGAATTTCTTTCTTGCAATTCTTACAAGTCGCTCTACAACCTGATTTTTTTGAATCCGTTGTTTTGAGGTAAAACTGCCATACGCTGTCTTCTTTTCTTCCAGCCATTGCGTTGTTTTCAATTTATATTTATATACGTGAACGAGAAAAATCGCAACTCTTTACCGAATTTAACTTACAGGCATTAACATTTGCCTTAATGAAATGGGCCAAGCGCATCAGGCGACCGCCTTTTATAGATCGCACCGGTCTCGCGATGATGCCAAATTGAAAGCACGCGGCGACAAGAATTTTCTTGCAAGAAGTGCGTTTCGACGAGTCGAGTACCTATAAGAACTTTATCTTGCACCAATCACAGATATGGGAAAAACATGATCAAAACGAGAGCAAAATATGTTCAACACTGGAAAAATGAGCAGAAAAATCAAATTTCCTGATTTTACGCAATAAACAACCGATTTTTATACATTTTTAGATTTTTACCGATTTGGAGCCAGACGTTCGGCAATCCTAGTATTTTTAATCACTTAAAATAATTGAGTGTTTTAAATGAAAAGCGAATACATGTTTGTTTTATTTAGTATGATATTTAAATTTGTAACTACATGTAAAAAACCTACATTGGCATTGTATCCTGTACTCTGTACTTTCTTTTTAGAATACTATGATTGTCAGATAATTTGCAATGTTAGAAACAAAAGTTATGTAAGGGTTATTCACATTATTCCACACAGAAGATTGTGGCCAAAATATGAGACTTTTAAAAAGTTTTACTTTTTTTGCTGAATGGGAAAATATTATTGCCACTTTTAAAATAATTTTTATTTTATACAGGGAGTCTTAAAATCTCTGAAAGTATAAAAGTTATGATTTTTAAATTAAACACCTTGTATATTATTGCATTTTTAGATTTTCCTTTTGATTATAAGAAAGTGTGGTTAAATGCATAGCACATCTATCGTACATTGTTTTCGCGTAAATGACAACCATACGTCAAAAATTTTCACTTAAAATTCCGTATAAAGTATTAAACTTATAAAACAAGGAAAATGACTTACACATTCCTATTTTAGTTTTTTCAGTAAGCTATTTGGCAATGTCATTCTTTGGTTTGAATTAGATAATTTTTTGTTATTTCATTCAGTTTTAAATGTTATCTCTAAATAAAAAAACTTAAAAAAATATGTTGCAGCAACAAAACCATGTTCACAGTGATTTTAATTCTTCAGAAATTCGGTAAATATACGTGAAAGTAGATTTTAGAAAGTAGAAAATGAAGAATTAAAAAAAAATCAAAAAAATCATCATTTTTGATTTTTTTAATAAAAATCAAAATTTGCCCAACCCTGGTTGAAACGCCCAGAGACGGAAAATGACAAAAACTTACAGGGGGTCAATATTTACCTTTTAGTCGGACAGATGGAAAAACTACCAAAAGTTCGTTTTTTAAATGGATCCACCAATATATTATGGTTTGTAATAAAAGCACATTAAATTTAGAACAAATCTATGTGTACTCTTCCTATACCTAACTTCAACCGTTTCTGACTTAATAACAGTTTTTCCTTAAAGTGCGTATAAAATTGTAATCCGTACTAATCTGAATACGGACACCTGCTTGTGCTAAGTTTCAACCAGTTTGTACAAACCATAAAACACCGATGAATCCATTAAAAAAAAGAACTTTTTTGTTCAAACGGACGAGAAGTACTCACTTCACGTACTGCTTAGCGGCCGTGAAATGCACTTTTACGGCCGGTGTCAATAGCAACGGCCGAAAAAAAAATACAGGAAAAAAGTAAATTAACAATCACTATGTCACCGTCTGCGCTTATGGTTGCTGGTTACGATTTCTCTATGTGACCACTGTGTGCACCGTTTACAGCAGTACACCCATCCATTAAGTTACGTATACGAAAATATGCGTACAGATGTGTATGGTAAATACATTCTTCGCAACTTTTCGTATAATTTTCATACGTTTTCATACCTGGGTGCTAGATTACCACTCAATATTTAATGAATTTTTATACTGATTTTATGCTACAATATCAAATAAAGCTTCAGCTAACATTGGTTGATACCGAGGGTAAAACTTGACATTTCTTATATTCTCGTGGTAATATTATTTTTTTTGTTTCAGATATTCTCCCGGTGAAGCGAGAAGCAAAAAAAAGTCATCCAGGTCAATCTTCGAATTCTTATTTATTTTAATAATAAACTAAAGATTGGGGCGCGGGTTGTGTGTAGTTTTATTTGCTATTTCGATTTGTTGTTATGCCATATGCAGCATTGTTATATCCACAATATCTGGCCGAATACTTTTTATTTAATTTCCAACTAAATGCTGAAGTATTAGAAACATTGTCATTCCTTTAAATGTCAATCTACGCATGGCGAACTGAGTAACTGTGCAGAAGTTGACATTGGGAGTGAACAAGGACCAGCAATCAGTCAATCATATCTATCAAACGTACAATTTATTTTCCAACTGATTAACATCTTACAGCAAATTTAACTATTTGTGTCTGCTCAGCTCCTATTTATATCGAAGAATCAATGCTAATCACGTGTGTTTTCTAACAACTATCCAGAATGCCCATTTATTACCCTTAAAGCAGCACAAATGTACTTCACGTTTTACACGATAAACATGTGTTTTTGATGAACAGCCTGGTAACTTGCACCTGGTATTATTGGGTTGGTCATCATATAATAGATAATGATCAACTCCATCTAGTCTTTTTTCTTTTACTGGTTTAGTTTCAACTCTTTGCCGTTTTGGAGAAGGTTCTTCAATGCCGTTTTGTAAGCTTGGCCTACCTCGTTGGGATGACTTTGCGTAATATACAAGTTTTTTGGCAACTTCATGACGAAACTGAAATAGATCATAAGTTTTGCTTCTTATACCCAAAGATTCGGCTTTTTTCCTATACTGTAGCCAAGAGTTAACAAGTACAACGTCAAATGCATGGGAGATTACTCTAAGTGTCCATTTTCTAGATCTTACATATGGGATCGATACAATGACAACAAAAAGTCCTCAGGAAGAAATTCCATTGGACCACGGCTTATGAGCCCGGAAAACTTTCATATTTCAGTTCAACTCTTTGAATTGCAGGCAACAAGCTGAGAAATCTTGTGCTGGAATGACTAAGGACTTTCTTGTATTCTACCTCAGCCAATTCACAAAATTCTTTTAACTTCTCAGTTCTTACTGTAAAAATAAGGAAATATTTAAATATTTTTACAATTGAAGACCTTAGCGCAATACAATGGTAAGCCTCAAAATCAAAAAGTTGAGATATTACGGTTTAAAGTTTTCAAAAATTCTGTAAAAAAATGGTTTTGATTTAAAGATTTCAAACTTTGTCAGTACATTATGGCAAAGAGGAAAAAAGATAAGCAACTATTATTTAAAAAAAAATATATTTTTTTTTTACAAAAAATGGAGTTTATTTTGATAAAATGTGGCTTAACATGTTTTTGCTTAAACTAAACTCATTATAAAAATAACCGAAAAAATTCAATACTACTCATCCAAGGTTTCAATCTCTTCGTCTAAATTGTCAACAGCAACATTTAGTTGCGTATAAAATGCATGGTAGGCTGGCGGTATGTAAGGAAGTAATGTCTGTATGTTTTTAATTTTTATTTCTGCAATTTTAACTGACTCGTTGTATTTAAGTTTAAGATCTGACAAGCTTGTCATTGCAGGTCTACCTTGTTTTAAAACATTAATTTCCCTGTACTCGCCATTGACTGTGCTTTTAACGAAAAATGACCCAACATTTTCCGACTTAAAAAGAAAACTATACGTTCCTGCAAATTCTAAGTTCTGCTAGTCAGGAAAACGTGTTTTTATGTTAATATTAGCTAATAAAGGCTCAAAAGAAAAAAAATCTTTTTGGGTCATTTTTGTAACAACAAAAGAGTTTTTTTTATTTGCTTTTTCAATAATATCTAGCCAACCTTCTGGTGAATAAATAACTGGAGCCCGATGTCTCTGGCGTTTTTTGATCAGAGCAAAATCTCTGTCTGACGGCATAACGGAATGACCGCTAAGAAAAAAGTGATGAGTTATTTTTCTAAATTTTTTTTCTTTTACCAATTGCAACCAAAATGCCATCATCTGCCAGTTCTTATTCTGACCCGGACAGTTATCAGTAAAAATTACAAGTTCATCATAATCTAATTTTGTTTCTAAAAATTTCATTAGGACAGACGCCACTTCATCAGCTCCGCGCTTAGCCTGATCTTCAGTCCACAAATACATAAAACCTTTTTTATTTGTGCAATCGTGAATTCCAAGGTTATATAGCCATATCTTTCGGCAGTAAAATGCTGGACCAGTTGTGAGCTTTGGAAGGGGCATACTTTGTTGCAAATCAAAAGAGATTACCAATTTTTTTTAGCAGGTGTGTCTATTTCACTTTTAAGCAATTTTTGCATTGCGTCAGCTCTAGCCTGGTGCAGGTTCAAAAATGTAGTTAGCTCTTTTTCTAGCTCTATATTATTAGCTTCCTTTGCCGCCTTTATTTTAATACCCATCTCATCGCAGGTCTTGCAGGTATCCGATTTTGGTAGTTTGAATCCTATGTTATATTGGGTACAGAATATTTTTCTGTAAGCGCTCTCTTTAACTGGACTGATATTTTGTTCCCTACACCAGGGCATATAGAAATCTGTATACAGTCCAGTAATAGTCATATCGCAGTTCAGATATAGCTTGTCTATATTTTTGGCTCTACTGTAGTGGCTTTGATATTTAGGTATTGATTCAATATGAGTTCTAACCGAATGAATTTGTTCGTCCGAATATCTGTTGGGTCTAGTATTGTGTTTGCCACGCATATCAGGTTTAGGAACCATAGCCCCTCCTACCTTCATTATAAGAATCCTTTCAACTCTTCCCCGAGATTTCTGAAGACCGTGAACACTCAAGAATTCAGTTTTGCACATTTTTATTTCTTCGTCTCCTATATTAACCAAATAATCAGCGGTTTCAATCAAACTTTCTTCTGGATACATTATTCTTTTGTTTTTTCTTGTATGACCTTTTTTTGTTTTTTGCTCTTATACAACCAAAAAGATAACTATTTTGGATATCGAATGAACTCAAATCCCAAAATTTTGTGAACAATTGTTCATGGTTACCTTGCAATTTCTCTCTGCATTTATTTTTACAGTCACAAGGCAAACCAATTTCACGCGGATTGATAATCTTCTTAGTTTTTGTGGCCGTATATTGATGTCCCGAATTGCGCCTCCTTTTTTTTTTGTTTCGTTCATGGTTTTCTTTATTCCGATGTCTCCATCTTGTCGGCTTCGGTTCCTCTGGAGAGTCTTTTTTACCCCTGCTAAGCCTAGCATAATGCTCTTGCGATTCATTCTAAAACATAATAAAATAAGACTTAAAATGCAACTTAAAAAAAAGTTTACGCAATAACATGTCAAGCCACATGGCATACCATGTTTTTGCATAAATTAGTTACAAAATATTTTTACCCAAGAACATGGTAAGTCAAAAAAAAACCAAAATGTAGCTTACCTCTGTAGAATCTGACGATATATTATTGTTACTTGGTACAAAGTCATTGTCGGCACAACTGTCATCACTATCCTCAAAAAAATCAGAACTTGAACTGCTATTTCCACTAAAAACGAAACTAAATTCATGACGCGCTGTGTGGTAGGCGAAAACTGCTTCTTTTGCAACACAAGCTAAGTCCTGGTCCGTGGGTTCAATTTTCTTGAAAAAAACGAAGTGACCATGTTGCTTGTAAGTGATGCATTAACAATGTTTTTATGTTTTTTAGTATTTGTGTGCTCCAATACATCTCGTCGACCTCCAAAAGCAATTGAAAATTTGCAAAAATGTTACATTTGGCACATTTTACGTTATGATCTACTTTTCCTTTTTTGATAAAGGAAAAGTCACCCTTCAATTCAGGTGGAAATTCGCACTGTTCGTCTGTCACCCGTACCTATTAAAATAAAATACTTATTAGTCTTTGACTTAAATCATTACGGGTTCTGATCCGAAATTACAAACCGAATACCAATTGGCCATAAGACATTTAAATCATTTACAATTTTATTATGTAACACATTTATACTTACTAGTTTTTTTGGGATACAAACACTACTAACTTATGGTGATATCACGAAAAACAGCTATGTGTGAACTGTGAACGCTCAACGCTGATTGAAACCCAGTCCAGACAAAAATGTTTAAGGTCAAGGCTTTGGTGATTCACCGAATTAAGCAGAGCTCGGTAAAGAATTTCGAGCGCTCCGAACATCAATGCCACACACCGAACATCTCACTTCAGCTTGTCGAACTAGGCTCAAAAAACAAAAGATTTCGATTTTCTTATGCAGTATTGTGCAGTTGAAATCGACGAGTATGTCGATTTATGTATGATTAATAAACTGACACACGTGACATAACGCGGACCAGACAAAACGGACACTCTGAAATAACGGACTGTCCGTTGGAAAAACGGACGTATGGCAACCCTACGTTATACAGGGTGGACCATAAGTAATAGGACATAGAGCTACAGCATATTCTTGACATCAAAATAATACGATTTAGCTAAATTGTCCTATGCCGAAAGTTAATATTAAAAACGATACAGGGTGTAATGGCCCAAAAATGCCTTCTTCCAATTTTGGGTCTTACAAGCTTATTTTTGGGGTTCGAGGGGCAAGCGCTATACCCTAAATGACACAACCACCAATCTTGGTTCAAACATTTATTCAGATTCCAAAAACATAGATAATTACTCAGCTAGGTACGGTTTGGTACCAAAGACTTAGGTCTAGTTAGCAATTCTGGCTTTAACGTACCTTCTGGACATGTTGTGTTGAGTTGAAGCGACAGGCTTTAGGTCAAGCGGCTACGTGGTTTATTTACGAGAATTTTGGAGGGTTTTCCAAACACCTTAGTTTCACAAATCTTGCACACTGAAGAATTTTGGTAGAACTTATTTTGCACTACTGAACATGACTAGACTTGACTTTAACCGACTTTTCACACTTGTCTTCGACTTGACGACGTTTCAGTTTTGACTGCCCGTTTCTGACTGACCGTTTGCCAAAATGGTGTGAATATTTATACTACGAAATTTACATCATTCTGTGAGCAGGAATGCGACAGGTCAAAAGGTGGAATCTCAAAAACATGTCGCCGAGTGCAATAAATAATAATAATTTTTTTCCTGCAGCTGCAGGCAATAAAACATTCAAAAGGTCAAAAAGTGTCAAAGTCCATAAAGGTCAAAAAGGTGAGAATTTGTGGCGACAGTATGACTTGGAAAAATTCCTTTCCTTATAAACACCTACTAATAGAAATATATCCCCGCTTCTGGATTAACGACGCTGGCCAATTAAATCTCTTAGAGGTTTGGCTTAGGATTTGAAGTCAGATTTTTCTTTCAAACTAGTCTTTCATTTAAGTGTTGACTTAAGATTTGTGATTGAACGAAGCCGTTTTTAAAAACTAAGTTTTATTACAAAAATTGTAATTACAAATTAAAGGATTAAAATACGTCTTAACAATTAGAAGGCTAGACTCTGACTGACTTAATACAAAATACAATAAAATGAATTAAACCGAATTATGGCGGATTCCCAGGTCTAGTCAACAATATAATGGCTAGCTAGCAGTATTCCCGGAATAGGTGGCCTCATAACTCCTCCCCTGTAGATTCAGCTACACGGTCCGACTGGGTAGTTGAATATCTTGGTCTTGAAGAGATTCCTTAGGGATGCTTTCACCTTGTCTTCTAGGATTGTGCTTTCTTCTGAGATTTATCTTTTTCAAGATAAAGTACACCAGCGCTATTATTAGTGATACGTAAATGAATACAGTCCAAATACTTGGGACTTTTATGTTATCAGGAATCACAAATCTGGGTTCATTATCAATGATGCCCCTTTTAAGTTTATATAAATCATCGAGTCGAATATCGTCGAGATGAACACTTAAGTTCAACTTGGGCATTAGTTTGATGTCACCGGCGATGTCAGGAAATAACACTATTTGATTCTGGCTATTGGTGGAATGAAGATTGTTTATCGTTTTGCCTCCAAATGTTATCTGACACTCCATTGGAATTTTAGCAACATACGTCCCGATTAATTTTAAATGGTCTTCTTGGTTGAAACAAGTCAATTGTAATGACTCCATATGTGGAAGTACTATTAGCCATTCACTGGAATAGTCTAGTGGATTAACTATCGGTTGGTTTAGTTCTAGTTGAACTTGACGACAGGTAGACAGATGATGGGACTTGGCTTCCAATAGCTGTACCTCACATGAGCTGTTTACGTCCAAGGTCTGCAACTCCATTTTGTCGCACACGTAATACTGGTCCTTTATTTTGGTGCATTCAGTGTTACGATATGAATAGTGCAATTTGTTTTTTAGTAAATATTTACTTTTTGGCAAAATAACCTTAAAGAGACTCTGTGCATAGATTGGAGCTGAATAAAAATGATAGTAGTTTAACTTTTCGGGATAAGTTATTGGTATTTTTAGTAAAAAGTTATTGTTGTTAAAAATGTAGCTTTCTACTTTAATAAGTTTCTCATACAATATTGTATTTTCCAATGTTACTTCCAGTGGCATACGATTTGTATCAATCACCTTTTTTACGTTTAATAGCTCAAAATAGAGATCTTTAGTTTTAATAATGCTTGGATGCAAAATTTTCAATTTTGAGAAAGTAATTGCATTTTCTATATCTGTTAATATTGCATCAATAATTTCATACAGATTTATGACTTGGTTTAAAACATCTTTTATAAATGCTGTGTTTTCCCGTAGTGTGGTTTTTTGAACAATTAGTCCGAGTTGATTTAATTTACTTTCTAGCAACTTTTCATTGTGTTGGACTGTTTCAATTTTGTTGTTAAATTTCTCTAAAAGGTTGAGAGATAAGGAATTCTCTTTTCTAATGTTTGAGGTTAATTTATTTTGACTTAATTGTAGCTCTCTAATTAAGTTTTCGTAACGCTCACCATCTGAGGCGTCTAGATTCCCAGTGACTGCTTTGAAAATTGAACCTATACCGTTTATTAAGCCACGCTTGTACCTCTGGGGGTGCGGAATTATTTCCTTAAGTTTTGTTTCCGCCCTATCTTGAGTGAGAGTTAGTATTTTTAAATAATTTATTATTTAGAATTTATATTCTGGATGTTTTGTTATAGTTTCAGTCAGATTGAATGATTTATAATTCAGTTTATTTAGTTCTTCGATTATGGGATTCATGTCGTAGTAGTGCAAAAGTGTATATGAATATTCTTCCAATTTTGCTTGCCCCAATTTAATTGAAATTAACCCAGGATTGTCCGTTATTTCCTTAACAGTTATTTTTTCTTCGATTGCCACTGCAATTACTATGTGAAGAAATCTGGAATAAAATTACTGTTATTAGAAACTATACTTTTGTTGTAACGGTCGCCTAATGTTAGAAAGGTGTACCTTTTCTTGATTTTCTGTTTTTCCTGTCTTTTTCTTAGTATTTATGCTAACTAATTTAGTAGGTTTAGAAAATCTATCAGTATGTTTTTGTCTGATGTGTTTTTTAAGGTACACGTTTTGATCTGGTTTGAAAATTTCATTTACATCATCTTTATTTTATTTAATTTTTCAACTAAATTTTCTTTTCTTTGGACTAAATTAGCATTTATTTGGGAATATAAAGCTTTAGTTTTTTCTTTGTGATTATTGACATAATCATTTATTAAAATTTGATCCAATTTAATATCAAAAGTGTCGTTGGTAGTAATGTGTCCTTGGATGACGTCAATAGGTTTCAGATTGGTAACAGAATGGATGGTATGGTTGTAAGCGAGAATAGCGTAAATCATTTTTGTTTTGATTGGGGTATCGCCGTATTCTTGATTGTTTAATAATCGAATATGTTCCGCTAAAGTGGAATGTAGTCGTTCAACGACTCCATTTGATTCAGGATGATGCGGCGAACAAAAATGAATTTTGATTTTATGTAAAGTAAGAAGTTCAGTTATCACTGTATTCTTAAATTCTGTACCATTATCCACTATAATTTGCTTAGGGATACCATGATGTGAAAAATAATTTAGTAGGTTGTCAGCAATTTCCGTTGATGCCAAGGAATTCAAATAATATGCTTGAGCATACTTTGAAAAACTATCTATTATGGTTAAAAACTTAGATTTTTCCAAAGTATAAGTATCAAGATGTAGGATTTCGAAAGGTCTTGAAGCTGTAGGGGTGATATTTATTGGGATTTTAACAGGATTTCGTTCGTATTTGCTTTGCGCACATATTTCACAATCGTTGATATAGGTTTGGACTGAAGATTTTAGCTCAGGCCAATAATATTTTTCTTTTAGTCGTTTGACTGTTTCCTCTATACCTCGGTGATTAGTTTTTCCCTCATGGTAATTTTTAATAATATCCCTAATATCTTCTTTAAGTTGTACATCTATTAATTTTTTCAAGCAACGTATGAATTTGAAGGAAGGCCAACGAAAAGTTTGTCTAATTATTTCACAAAAGGGTTCGAACATATTGGGATCTTCAAAATATAGGTAATACGTTTTATTAGGTACCATTGCTTCTTTAACAAAATTGATTACGTCTTGATCAAAATTGTTTTTTGATAATTGTACGTGAATTCTTTTTTTACTTTTATGCAAGATGTGGGTTGTAAATTTGGATGGAGAGTGCAAAACATTATGAATGATAATTTGGTTTGCTCCGTAATTTCCAGCTGTTTCAGAAATTGGTATTCCTACAATTGGATCTTGTTCGGCATTAGTGTGAATTGTATTATTGTCATCATCATCAGGCATTTCCAGCGGGTCATTATCTGGTTGCGCAATAATAGAAACTTGATCCATATCGCGATTCGTTTCAGATTCCACGGTGTTGTCATACACCTCGTTAACAAACTTGTCTACATCAAAGTTATCAGGGTTTTCTGTTTCTTTAACATGAATCTGAATACGAGACAATGCATCTGCATTCGTATTAAGTTTCCCTTTTTTGTAAACTATGCTGTAGTCAAATTCTTCTAATTTAATACGCCAGCGGAGTAATTTTGATGACGGATCTTTCAGGGAAAATAACCATTGCAAGGGTTTGTGATCTGTAACGATATTAAATTTCCTGCCGAAAAGGTAGGGTCGAAAATATTTTGTTGCCCAAACTAAACACAAACATTCCTTTTCAATAGTTGAATAGTTTAATTCTGATTCATTTAAGGTTCTCGACGCGTATGCTATCGGTAGGTCTTGTCCGATAGGTCCTTGAGATAAGACGGCACCTAATGCAAAATTGCTTGCGTCCGTCGTTAAATTAAAGGGTTTTTCGAAATCCGGATATTGCAAGATGGGTTCATTAATTAATAGATTTTTACAAGTTTCAAAACAAGTTACGAATTCATTATTGTGCTCGATGGTAGCACCCTTTTTTAAACATTTAGTTAGTGGTTTAGTTAATTTCGCAAAATTGTTAATAAAACGCCGATAGTAACCCAAAAGTCCTAAGAAGCCTTTTAGTTGTTTTGTTGTTTTGTTGTTTTAGGAATAGGAAAATTCTTTATTGCTTTAATTTTTGCCGGATTTGGTTTTACTCCTGATGGTGTTACTACATGACCTAAGTAAGCAACTTCACGTCTTAAAAACTCGCTTTTGTCAAGTTGAATTTTGAAATTTGAGTCTCTTAATCTCTGGAAAACTAGCTTGAGATTTTCTATGTGTTCTTGCAAGGATGTTGAGAATACAATTATATCGTCAAGATACACAAGACATTTTTCATTTTGTATTCCACGCAGTATGGAATCCGTGATTTGCTGAAAGGTTGCGGGCGCGTTTTTTAACCCGAAGGGCATTCTCAAAAACTCATAATGCCCATTTTCTGTATTGAACGCGGTTTTTTGAATATCACTTCCTTCCATTTCGATCTGATGGAAACCAGACGCAAGATCAATTGTGGAGAAATACTGACATTTGCCAAGCTTGTCTAAAATATCAGTAATTTGTGGTAAAGGATATTTTTTGTCAATTGTCTTTTCGTTTAACTTGCGGTAATCAATAACCACTCGCCATTTTTGCTTTCCGGTAGCATCCAACTTCTTTGGTACCACCCAAATTGGTGATGACCAAGGCGAATCCGAAGGCCTAATGATCTTTTGATCTAACATTTTCTTTATTTGGTTACTGACTTCCTGTCTGTGAACAAAAGGGTATCGGTATGTTTTTGTGTAAACCGGTAACTCGTCCGTTGTTTTAATAGAGTGTTTAATCTTATTGGTGAAGGTTAAGGGTGAATTCTCGTTATAAAAAATATCAGAATATTCTTTGCATAATTTTACAATGTGATATTTTTCTTCCGAATTTAGATGATCGAGTCGAAGTTTTGATGTGTCCAATTTAGGTTCTGATGCCATATTATACTCAAAATTGTTTAAAACTATATTTTCAATTTTTGAGTTATCGAAACTTTCTACTGTAATAGGTTCAGAGAAATCAATTGTCACTGGTGAAATGCCGCTGTTTAAAACTGTGGTTAACGCATAACCATCTTTTGCAACTGTCAGCGATTCTGGAATTTCACAGCTGTTAATTTTTTGGTAAGGAACTATCACATTACCATTTGCAACCGTAGTTTTTATCTTAATTACTTGCTCCATGCGGGGACTTACAGTAATAAGACAATTTACAGAATTTGTTTGATGAAATTGAATTTGGATACTTGCAAAAGGGGTGACTAAACGTTTAGTATTATAGTTAATATTAGCTTGCAAATATTTTAAGTTATCTAATCCTAACAAACCGTCGAACGCATGATGAAATTTAAAAAGGTAGAACTTTAAGTCTTGGTTATTTGGTAAATTAAATATTTTTGAAGTTGGCAACAATGCACTAAACTCGTGGTTTGATTTTTGGAAAACTGTACTTACTACAAACGGGTCGTAAGATATTCGATCAGGATAAATTGTCTTTACTACGTCAGGATTCATGAAAGATCTAGTTGATCCTGAGTCAATGAGTATCTTTAAGTTATGTTCAGGGAATATTATATATGATAACTCGCTGTTAGAATCTAGGTTAAAGGATATAATTTGGGGTTTAGTTGGTGGTGTTATTAAGTGTTGTCGTTTTCGAAAAGTTGGTGAAAATTTTCTTCTTGCTGAAGGGACTGTTGAACAGATTCCTCAGGCATTGTTTCTTGGAAAAATTCATTTTGGGTTTGTTCATTGACGGTTCCGTCAAGATAATATGTACTTGGATTTTCACATTGGTAATTAGATGGACATTGGTCGTATGTGGGGTCTAATTCGGTATTGTATACTTCTTCAATGACTGGCATATTCCGGTGACGGAAGTTTGAAGAAGAAGGACCTAGTCTTGAACCGTAACTAGATCTGTTTGCATTGGAACCAAAGGTTCGTTGTGTACATACGGACATAGGCGTTGGTTTAGGTAATTGTTTCGAAGGGTCAGGTCTAAAAACATTTGTTGGCTTATTACCAAAAACTTGTGAATTTGTAAAGAATCTTTGAGGTCGTGTGTTAGGGTTAGGTGTAATATTAATTGGTTGAGACGGAAAAGATTGTCGGAATTGATTTTGTGAATTAAATCCGTTCGAAAAATTTGGGAAAAATGGTCTGACATTTTGTTGTGGGTAGTATTGTCCAAAAGGTTGCGATTGTCGGGGTTTCATCTGTTGCTGATGTGAATTTTGCATTTTAACATTGTTTGCGGGATTACTTTGAAAATATCGTACATTACTTTCCTGTGTAACGTATTGAATAGCTTGCGCAAGGTCAATAGGCTTCATGCAACGGATGGTATTACCTAAGGGTTCTTTTAACCCAGATAAAAAGGTTGTTAAAGCCAATTTTTGGTACATACTACGTTTTACATTGGCTGTAACATTATCGTCATGCGCATCTACATAACTAACAAGTAAATTTAAAAGTTCTAAGACTCTATCATAGAAAATTTTTGGCGATTCATTGTTGTTCTGTTTCAACATTACCAAATCTCTATTCAGACAAGTTTCGTCTCGAGTATCTGCAAAATTACGGTTTAGGGTATCTTTTAATTCTTCCCAAGTAGTAACGTTTTGAACGTTTACTACAACTCGGGCATTACCAGAAAGTTTACCAAGTAGACAATTCAACAAATAGATATTTTGAAAATTATTTCTATTGGTAACATCATAAAAATGATCTATTAGAGACTTACAAGTTGCTAAAAACCTGTTTAACTCACTCGGGTTACCATCAAATTGTGGTACGCAATTCAAATACTCGGGTTTAAACTGAGCCATATCTGTGATTAAATTATCTGTATTAGAAATTGGTAATACAACTGTTCCCGTTTCAAGAACTTTTTTAAGATTGTCTTCGAAAACTTTAATATTAAAATTAGATTGCGTATTACTATTAATTCTTTCTTGCACTTTCCGATCTTGAAAAGCGGAGTCAGAGTCACTTGAAGGTTCGATATTATTAATAGATAAATTATTTAGTAAATCAGATAAAGCGTTTTCACTTTCTGTCATTGAGAAAAAATTGCACTTACATAACTAGTGTATTCTTCATGCTGGTTATAGGCGGCAAGAATTTCTTGTAGCGATGTCGTCCACTTCCAAATTCCTGTCTACCTGCAAACTCGATCAAGCCTTTGATCGAACTCCAAATTTTAGCGGTATGGGATCCAGTCGTCAATGGCGATTTTGGTCCAATGTCGATGCTAGGAGCCCGCGAAATCGATGGGTAGATTTCCACGATAACGACTTATTGACCGTTCACTTCACTGGTAGGTCCTTTTCGCGATGAAAGTACCTGATTTTGCGATTGCCAATTAACCGGAACTCGGAAAATCAATACACGATGTACTGAATTTTGGCAATCCTACCGACTGCGCCACTTAAGATTTGTGATTGAACGAAGCCGTTTTTAAAAACTAAGTTTTATTACAAAAATTGTAATTACAAATTAAAGGATTAAAATACGTCTTAACAATTAGAAGGCTAGACTCTGACTGACTTAATACAAAATACAATAAAATGAATTAAACCGAATTATGGCGGATTCCCAGGTCTAGTCAGCAATATAATGGCTAGCTAGCAGTATTCCCGGAATAGGTGGCCTCATAACTAATGTCTAGTAGTGTTCAGATGTGTCTCAAACTAATTCCGTAAGTTCTAATTTAATTTTGATTACAATTTTGACTTTGAAAAATAAACAAAAAGAAAATTGCTAATATTTTCCCGGGGCATCACATCCCACCCATTCCTGTAGGACAAAGCAAATATAAAATATATTTACTTTGTAACAGTGCAACGTTTGAACTACTCCGAATCATATGTTCAGCGTAAATCCGAGTCATTCACATCGCACTTGACCTAAGGCAATGTATGAAAACCTTGTCGAATAAGCAAATCTGTCCAGAAGGTCTAACAACAATCGCTTATGCGTGCCAGTCACAATAAAATATTTTTAAGTCTACTATGCACGTATAAATCCTATCCTACGATTACTCAATAAAATCTAGTAACAATAAAATAATGTTCCATGATTACTCTCATAAACAATTGAAAAGGTAAATAATTATGCGGCACTCAAAAGGAAAAATAATAAAAATAAAGAATAAACTAACGTACCGACTTTAATTGGCAACCGGTCACTCTCGGGATGTTCCTGGCTGGTTTGGATCATGGGCCCGTCGTATGCGTACCCCCGTTTGGCTTCCAGGCAAAAGGTCTGCCTCCAAAACTGGGTAGGGTCGGCTAGCGATTGGCCTAAGAACTCGCGTTTGCCTTGTTCGGCCAACTGGATCCTGGTGTGGTGGGTTGGCGGTACCATGGGTTGCATCGGCGGCGGCAATAGTGATCCGGCTGCGACTTCCTGAGGGTGAGTTTGGGGTCTTAAGTGCGGTTGTGGGGGTTCAGCTGGGCTACATCGCCGGATGGCGCAAACGGGACAGGCGCAACCTTCAATCATGACATTGCCCCATGCGTTCCAGAATTGCGACGGTGTAAACATATTCGGTGGAGGAGGGACGCAGAAGGCACAGTCACATGGTCGGGCGGGGTCTGTTCTCAACAATTGAAACTCCAAGTGGATCACTTCCGTCCATAAATTTAACAGAGCCCGGGTTATTTCCAAGGGTTGAGTCACTCGGGGTCGGTAGAGAGTCGCCAGTTCCCATAGGTGGTAAAGAGCCATCCGGTACAACATAAATTTGCTACCTCTGTCCCGTACTAATCGGAAATAGTAGAGAAACACTACTATGTACTCCATCACTGTTTGTTAACTCTTTTTTTTTTTCGCCCAGTAATAACTAGAGTAACTTTGAATTTGGTAACACAACCGGCAGGATTATACACTGGCTATCCCCCATTTAATTGTTGCTTCTTATATGGACTTAAAGTTTACGTCATTTTAAGCATCATCCGTGGTATAGACTAGGAATCTGCGGACTTTTCAAATTCCTGTTCGTGGCCAGGGTCGGTTGAGGAATGTGAGTTCCTCGACAAAATTTGTTTAAGTATGTTGAGTTCAAAAAGGTTAATTTAACTGTACAGATTAAAGGCGGTTTTATGGCACCTTTATTTCCTGTTTTGTTCACTTTGTTTACGAACAAAAAAGTCGCAACTTGCATCGTCAATGTTTTCTAATTGCCGGACTTTGGAAAGCTCTTCTCGCACTTGGAAATACGTAGTTTCAGCCTGCGTGGAATTAGTTAATATTTTAACCGATTCTTGGTTTTCATACTCCTTGCTTTCACTGGGAGCGCTTGCGCTTACTTTTCGGTCTGTTTGTGGAGGCTTAGAGTTTGTCGACACATCCTTGCTGGGTTTTTCTTTCCGTTGCAATACTGTCACGAAGGATAATAAATCAAATTTATTTCACTTGAAAGGAAACATTAAAACATGTTTATATTACTTGAGCGGAAACATTAAAATTGTGGAATGCGGTCGGAGTGCAACTGCAATTAAGATGCATTTGCTGAATTGCGAAATAATGAGGAATGTTTTCCAAGTACCGATGGTCGAAGGTCGTCACGAGTTGTCGGCTTGGCTGGGGTTATCCTTCCTAAACTTCTTAATGAACTCCAAAACTTGTATGGAGGTCAGAAAATCACTAGGAACCCCAATTAAGAAATCTCCAATTTGCTTCCATAAGTTCAAATTGACTGGTGTCTTGATGATTTGGTAGGAGGTGATGATGCCATTCGCGTTGCATCCTAGCGAGAGGTTCCCGAATGAGACACCAGTTTCCGGGGGCTCTGTAGATATGGAGGAGGGTGGGGATGTAGATTTTGGAGTTAATGTGGAATCTAGTTTCTGTCTCTCAAGACGATTTAGTGTATCCATCGTTTGTCGTAATACATGGATGCAGTTCCTTTCATTGTCCCCTGACTGCCTCAGCTTATCTAGAGCAAGGGTTAAGAAGTTCTCCTGCTCCGTTATAAACTTCTGCATGGCATGCTCTGTATCGCGTGAGGTCTGTGCTTGGGCTCTCTGCCTCTCCATCCTCACCCCTTTGAGCATGCCCAGTGCCTGTGCCTCAGATATATGTCACGACTAGCGTGACGTGTTGAATTTAATTCAACTTATTTTGCCTGGGATCTCGTTTCAGCGTGAAAATAAAACACAGTTAACTCTACCATCAAGTTCTATTGAATACGTACTTAAGCTTAACAACTCCTAACTTACTAGCTAATAAAATAACAGGTTTCCTAACCCAACGAAAACGTTACTAACTCCCAATAAAATCATAATAAACCAGGCGTAAATTAACACACAACATAGAAGTACAATAAACATACTTACATTTCTATAGAAGACAGAATCTTGGAGAGAGGCTGGTCATGAATTATCTTTTTCTTGAGACGCTTTATTCGAAATACCGCCGCTATTACCCGCTTGAGAAATAATTATTTCTTCTTCTTTTGATGAAGTACCCCCCATTTTAAATAGAACGATTAAAATTTAAAAAAATAAAAATTATGTTTTTTCCACCCTGAAACTTAGGCACCTCCACCATATGCAACCATAAGTAACTGAAAGCATGCTGAAACTTACTTTCAGTTACTTATGCACACCATAAGTAACTGAAAGTAAGCTTTTTAGAAAATATATGATAAAAAAAATAAAATTAAAATCAAAATTTTCGCTTACTCCATTTTTCTAATACTGTTATATTAAGATGAATTTTATATAAGGCTAGCGATAACTTAGATTAATATTTAGAATTGTCAAATGTAGGAGTTACCTCTCTTAATTTAAACTGGAGGACCAGTTTCATGGAGAAGGGGCAAATGTCACGAAGGATAATAAATCAAATTTATTTCACTTGAAAGGAAACATTAAAAAATGTTTATATTACTTGAGCGGAAACATTAAAATTGTGGAATGCGGTCGGAGTGCAACTGCAATTAAGATGCATTTGCTGAATTGCGAAATAATGAGGAATGTTTTCCAAGTACCGATGGTCGAAGGTCGTCACGAGTTGTCGGCTAGACGAGGCCAGGTCTGGGAGTTTTGATTGGTGGAATCAGTGTCTGGAATGCTATAAAAAAGAGGTTGCACCCTAGAGAGGGGTTCAGTTCAGTTCAGTTCAGTTCAGTTCAGTTGAGTCCAGTTCTTTCCAGCCAGTCCAGTTTGCTGTGCACCACGTTAGTGACCGAACCACAAATGTCAATTAGACATGTCCGTAACGCTCAAGTAAAGTTAATCGTGAACGCGCGTCAAAGTGACCAGCCTCTCTCCAAGATTCTGTCTTCTATAGAAATGTAAGTATGTTTATTGTACTTCTATGTTGTGTGTTAATTTACGCCTGGTTTATTATGATTTTATTGGGAGTTAGTAACGTTTTCGTTGGGTTAGGAAACCTGTTATTTTATTAGCTAGTAAGTTAGGAGTTGTTAAGCTTAAGTACGTATTCAATAGAACTTGATGGTAGAGTTAACTGTGTTTTATTTTCACGCTGAAACGAGATCCCAGGCAAAATAAGTTGAATTAAATTCAACACGTCACGCTAGTCGTGACAATACAAATAGAGTTAGAGTATCCCAAAATGAAGCAAGCATGTGGAAACTGCATCCAAGAGCTTTATGAATGGCCAACGCATTTAAGGTCGTCTCAAAGACAAACTTAACAATCTGAAAGGTTACATAGAGTCCAAGTATTCCACTCGATATATCTCCTAAAATTGTAAACCACCCACACAGTCTCTGTAAGGTGGGTGATGCGATTTTTTCCATTTCCTTAGCATCAAACAACGATAAGGTCGTAAAACCTTGTGAATCTATCGGTTGTCCGGCCATTTTCCGAAACAATATATTATTCAGGGCTGGTCTCTCCATGTTGAACATCATGGCGTCCTGAGCTCGATGAATTTCTGTGTCAGTATAGATGCCGCCCGAGCCTAAATTGTTAATGCTTTCGAATTGATATGGTTCTTCGTCAGCTTTCAATTCTTGCGGCTGAACATATCACTCTGGCTGTCACTGTCACGACAGGCCACGTGTATCGCTAGCGATACACGGTACATTGGCAATATCTTTCTCGTGGTGTATCTCTAGCGCGCACCAATCCTATACTTTATCATTGTAGTTTGGCCTGTACAAATTCACTGTCATATTGGGTTTTGGCCTGAGGGTAATATTATGGGTGAGTACCAAGGGTTTATGGCGAAAATTAAAAAAAGCTAAGGTGCAAAGTAGTTTTATGTTATTTATTACATAAAAACACTTATTATCAATAAAACATTAGAGAAGCATTATTATTATTATTATTCAAAATCTAAAAATCCTTAAAAAATATTATAAACCTAAGCTCAAAAGATAGTAATTATAATTAAAATAAAACAACTGCTCAATATTCTTAGTGATTTTTGTTAAAACATATCTTACAAAAATGAGGGCACCCTTCGCATTGATCACAAACAGTGATAACCTGAGAAGCCATCTTCTTTACCCCATCGACTATTTTTCCTTTTTTGCCGTACAACTGGTAGCAGCTAGAACATCTAGCTCTTTTTTCTCTTCTTGGGTAATCAAGTGATGCGTGACATTTGCCTTGGTTCTCCTACTTGTAGTTGGGGCAGTTTGAGTCCATCAGGGAGAGTTGGCACTTCCAGTAGCGACGAAACCACACTTTGTCGAAAGGTTGTTATGTTTACTGAATTTGGGTTTACCGAATTGAGATTGTATAAAAAGTGTGCGTTTACCAGTGCGGTACCCCAAATTATTTCGATCATCAACTTCCGGTACCACTTATTACATCTTCTAAGGGCTGTATTATAGGACGCCAACTGGTCACTAACATCGACTGGAGACTTGCCCCCGTCATAATCGACGATACATTTGGGTTTTATTTTCTCAATTTGTTGCCTATTTCTGGTAACCACAGTTTCCGTTCCCAAATGACATGTTGATAGCATTTGCACATCCCTCTTGTCGCGCCCCTAAAATGGTTACACCCTCTGGAGATTCTTTGGCAATGATTTCGCCTCTTGCTAATTTGGCATTCTTCTGTCTCTTGAGGAATAAATTTCCGATTGGAGCGTAGCGTACCCACGAGGTGCGTTTGTTTTTCAAGCAGTTTGTAAGCTAGAGGCACGCTGGTGTAGAAGTTGTCAACATATAATGTTCTACCTTCCTCTAATAGGTCCTCGATCAGCTTCAAGGTTACATTTTCAGATGCACTCTGCGCCTTATCATCAGTTAGGTCCCTCCCAACGTAAACTGATACGTTCCATGTGTAACCCTTATCGGTACATAATTTATATAACTTTATTCCGTACCGATGCCTCTTCGATGGAATATATTGACGAAAACTAAGGCGGCCTCGAAAGGGCACCATAGTTTCATCAATGCAAACTTTTTGTCCCGGTACATAGGCACTTTTAAAGTTTTGTACAAGTTTATCGAAAACATTGTCTAATTTATGTGTCCGATTTCCAGGAACTGCTTGGTCGTTATCCGCAAAATGCCAAAATCTCAGCAGCATCTCAAAGCGGTTTCGTGGCATGGTGTTTTTAGGTAGTTGAAAGGAAAATAGTTTGCTTGTAGACCAATAGTTGTTAAGCTCTGGAACTTTTACTATGCCCATGTATCCCACCAATCCAATGAACTGTCTCATTTCATTTAGGTCAGTTGGTGTCCAGCGATGTAAATGAGAAAAAGGGGTAATATCGTTTTGTTTCTCAATTGTTTGGGTTGCGTATAAGTTGGTTTCATCGACCATAATTTGTATTATGTCGTTGGTCAAAAAAAGCGAAAAATAATCTATTGGTTCAGCAAGCGCCAATACTCCTGCAATGGTTGGATCCATACCAGTGGTACCAGTAAACGCAAAGTTTTGTTGCCTTCCTACAGGATCAGTCCAAACAATATTTTGGAAAGCATCGTTTATATTGACCGTAGCCCCCGGTCGAGCAGTAATAAGGGGAACTGGCGATGGCGTCGCCCTTGGCGGAGTAGCAGCTACTGGAGAAGGTGGAGAAGGTACACGACGCCGACGGGGTGGGGGTGTAGATGTTCGGCTCTCGTTTTCGCTGCTGATTTCACTATCATCTGGGCTGAAGTTGGGATCATCTCCGGAGTCAGCGTCTTTATCACTCATGTCCACGTCATCATCTTCTTCAAGAGCCGCAGCTAACTCAGCGTCCGTTAGATACTTTTTGGCCATTGTTTTTATGTTTTTAAACACTTACACTTTCAAATAATAGTTTTTATTTAACACTTGCACAAAATTATCGTTATATTTTTATTATCATAAAAAATATCGCTAGCGATACCCCTAAAAAAAAACTAAAAACAAATACAAATTTTTGGAAAAATATGCCATAGAAGTTCATAAAAGTGCACAAAAGCCACTAACACAACAGTTTATTCGAAATCGCACACTTGGCCTGAGGCAATAAAATCTAAAAATTAGCGTGGCAGTCTAAGTGATATAAAACCTCTCCAGCTACTTTGGCAACATATCCCAATTGGTTTTGGAATAAGGTCGCCACAACATTAGGAGTTAAGGGATATAGGGTCGGTATATAGTCTGGGTGAACATTGAATCTACGGTTCGCTTGAAAGATTGCTCGACATATAGGAACTTCGTATTGACATAAGTAATCAAATCTGCTTCGTTGGATTGCTCCAAATTTTCCCAAGGTGTGGTCGCGAACGGATTAACTTTGGGAGCAACCATTAGTCGTGGATGTTCACTCTCCCAAATTGCATAACCGCACAAGGTAGTCTTCCGGACAAGTTTGAGAGCGAATATCTTCTAGCTTAATATCTATCTTTCGGTAATGAAGGTAGCCTGACCTTCATACAGGACATTGAACCGATTACACTCCGGTTCTGCAATCTGTTCCCAAGTTGTTTCGCCTGTATCGTAGTCCATACAGTAACCTACTTTGAATGGACATGTCAACCCATCTCTCAACTTTTTAACTCCCGCAGTAACAACCACATTTTTGTAGGTTTTACCGTTTTCACTATAAGGACATTCCTTCACATCTCCCCGCGTCGTCAACTGCTCCTGCAAGCGTAAGAGACGTTGATGTTGTCGAATTTGGCGCTAATTTTGAGATGATGTTTCCTCCTAGACCTCGAAACTCTCGATATTGGTGAATACGGCGGCACTCCTCAGATCCAATTTGATAAATGTAGTTAGATACTCCTTCACTGACTATAGACATATGAGAGAAGGCGCCACAATATGTTATGATTCTGGACACTTCAATAAGGCAACTGTAGACATGAATTAATTCAAACCTGCGCTTCTCTAATATTTGAATACTGCCACTGGAAGAATTATATCCGGTCTCTGGGTCGGGACAGGGCTGAACCTCTCTTAAGGATATGGCTGTGATGTTGGTTGAGGTACTGTGACAGTCGTAAGCAATAAGGGCCATCTTCCCAACTTGTAATAGTCCAAAGACGAACAGGATAATTAACCTGAAACCGCATTAATATAGAACTACCGTTTTCCTGTTCCTAAAGTGTTTTTTTTTTATGTCAGTGTTCATATATTAACCGCGAATATGGCTGTATGTCTCTAGTTCTTGTTCGGCCTACATTGACTGGGGTGGCTTCCCAATCTTCCTGACTAGTATTTAAGCCGGTTTCATACGTGGAAACGTCACTTCCATCGTCACTTATTTCAATAATGGTATCAGTATCAGTGTCCTCATCAGTATCACTTTCATCTTGTTGCACCCTTCTGGATCTTCTTTCATCTCCATATACTAAAAACTCATCCACTTCATCCTGGACCTTCTCGTTGTCTACAATTGGATCCTTGGTTGAGTCTGGTTAATTTTTGTTCTCTTCTACACAATCCCATGTATTCTTATAGGGCGTTAGGCGTTCTGCATGTATCATGTGCTCAGTTCGTTCAGAAAGTTCTTTTATTTTAAATGTAACAGGACCCTTCTTTTCTATTATGCGGAAAGGCCCTTTCCATTTTGGTTGAAATTTAGCAGCTAAGTTCCCTTTAGTCGGAACTACAATTTTCATGAACACTAAATCGCCTAATTGAAACTCTCGCTTTAGTTTCCTGGAGTTATGCTTAGCATATCTGCTTTCAATGCTTTTTGCTAAGTTTTCTTTTGCAAGTTCATGGGAAATTTGCATTTTCTTTAACATTTCACTGGCATAATTTTCGTCCAAGTCGTATCGTAGTACGTGATCATTAATCGTTAAATGAATTGGTAGTTCCATATCTCGTCCAAACATAAGAAAGAATGCCCTTTCTTTGGTAGCTTCATGAGGTTGGTTCCTATAAGCCATCAACGCATAAGGCAGAGTCTCATCCCAGTTTTCCATGAAATTACTAACGAAATGACTGATGTTAGTCTTCAACGTTTTATGAAATCGTTCCAAAATTCCATTGGTTGCTGGATGATAAGGGGTTGTGCGTAGTTTGTGAATTCCAAGTTCTTTGCAAATGTTAGTAAAGAGGTGGCCTATAAATTGCTTTCCACAGTCCGTCAATAGTTCCCTGGGAGCTCCATGTCTAGTTATGATATTTTCAACAAAGGCTCATCTAGTCAAAAAGTCAACGCAAGTGAGAATGTATCTGTTTCCTTGGCGTGTTCGATTTAGAGGTCCAAAGATATTCTTCCCCAAACGTGCGTTGGAATGGGTGTTTTTTGAAGTTCAGGAGGTCCTTGAGGGTTGGTTTTTTGAATTTGGCAGGACGGACAGGATTCGACAAATCTTTGAATATATTTTCGCATGTTTTTCCAGTAAAATTCACGTTCTAACATTTCCTTCGTCTTCTTTTGTCCTGGGTGAGCTGCATACAGCGACATATGGTATATTTTCAATAAATCGTTGATTATGCATTTTGGCGCAACGATTGGATCATTCCGTTGGTTTGAATTACGTCGTTTTCGCAGAAGTCCATCTATTATTATATAGTCTGTATCCTCGTCCAACGTACTGTTATTTATTAAGCAGTTGAGTTCATGATCCTCGGTCTGCAAACGAATAAGATCCTCTTTATTCCAATGTACATCATAAATCGGTGTGAGTTCATTTTCATGTAATACCGCTGAAATCGGCGGCGGATCATCTGTTCTTAGTCTTGTAAGGCTATCTACATTTGCATTCATTTTTCCTGGTCTATATTGAACAGTAAAACTGTATTCCATTAGGAACATACTCCATTTGGCCAGTCTGGAACTTGGATCCTTAATATTTAATAAATATTTCAGTGGCCGATGGTCCGTCATAATGGTAAAATGAGTTCCTGTTAAGTAGATTCGGTATTTCTTAACAGCGTACACTATAGCCAGGCATTCTTTTTCAATTGTCGAATACCGCTGCTCAGCAGTATTTAGCGTACGGCTGACGTAACATACAGGATGTTCGATTCCATCATATTTTTGCGTCAAAATGGCGGCGATTGCAGATGCACTTGCGTCTGTGTTCAAAATAAATTCACGATTCATATCTGGGTACTTTAGAATAGGCGGCTTAATCAAACTTGTTTCAGGGTATCAAAGGCGATTTGGTGGTTCTGTGTCCAAAGCCATTTTTCATTTTTTTTTGGTCAACTGAGTCAGTGGGTGACTAACCTTGGCAAAATTTGGAACAAACTTGCGGTAAAATCCACATAGTCCAAGAAAAGCACGTACCTCTTTAACTGTCCTTGGCACAGGATAGTTTTCAATAATTCGAGTTTTCTCAGGCTGGGTAGTGTACCCTCCGGCTTTTATAATGTGTCCCAAGTATTCGGCTTCCCGTTGTAAAAATGTACATTTAGTTGGTTTAAATTTTAAATTGCTCCCGCATTTTTTCGAATATATGACGTAGGCGCTCTAAATGTACGTCAATATTGGCTGGACTAAATACAATGATGTCATCTAAATATACGAGGCACTCATTGTAAGTAAGATTCGCAAATATATGGTTCATCAAGCGACTCCACGTAGCAGGTGCGTTTTTCAATCCCATGGCCATTCTAGTAAACTCATAGTGATTCTCTGGAGTCGAAAATGCACTTTTTTCTCTATCTTCAGGGTACTGTAAGGGTACTCCAGATGCTAAATCCATGGTACTAAACAATTCCGCATTAGCCAATTTGTCAATAGTTTCTTGGATGTTAGGCAGGGGAAAGAAATCTGTTTTTGTAATTGCATTGAGTTCACGATAGTCTATACAAAGCCTATATTGCACCTCTTCACCTGGATGTCTTCGCTTTTCAATCAATATGGCAGGGAAACTCCACGGAGACTGACTTTTTACAATAATTCCGTCATCCAATAATTTCTGAATTTCCTTTCTCAATAGGGTAAAAGGCACAGTTATTGGCACTTTTAGAGTACATTCGTGTGAAACATAAACAGAAAATTCTAAATTAATTTTTTTGTGTGTTATTTTTAAAGTAGCTGAATAATGAGAGTATGTTTATTAAAATACATAATATATATTACGTTTTTAAGTTAAACTTTTATTAACATATCACATTTCTGTAAACCTTTCAGAAAATCTAGTGATTGGCACCCTATCACATATCATTGGCACTAAGGAACACTGTTATTGGCACAAACACTCTGAGAGCGTTACTTATACCTAACTAGGAGATAGATAAAGTAACTAGATAAATACCTAGTACCTGTGTTTACCTATATAAAAGTAAATCACATATTTTACAAAAAAAACGAAAACTAGATTAAGCAAAAAAATTTGAAACTGCAAAAACCAACATAATTAATTTTGATTTTTAGCTGCCCGATTACATGCATTGCAGATGTAAGAATGGACGATTGGAGGCATAGGATTGTGTTTGCGAATACATTTTGGGTGAAATACCCTTAAACAAGTTAAACATTTGATACCAGCATTGGAATTAGTCAAATTAAAGGTGCAAATGAAACATATCCCATTTGTTGATCTTTCATTGTCTCGAAAATCTTCAGGTAAAACATATTTTTTTACTCTGATTGGTTCAAAATCGAATGACAACTTTCTGGCATAGTCTCGTGATTTAACGGTAATATCTGAAAGAACTTTTATTTTGTTTTCTGGGGTCTTTAGATCTACAACACAGCTCGAATTTGATGTTATAATTGGTACATTATCGTCTTTCACTTTAGTTTTAGTTTCCATTTTAGGTTTTTTTGTAGTCTTTAAAACTTTCTTTGGTTGTCCTGATTTAGCGGCAAGTATTTCCAGTCTTTTTTGTTTTCTCTCCTCCTTTTGTCTTTCGAGATCTTGTTTTTTAAGCCTTTTAGCTTTTTGAGCATTCTACCATTCTTCAGCAGTCAAGACAAATGACATCCGCTCGGTCTGTCTTTTGTTTTGTCTTTGTGGTGTTTCTGGGTAATTTAAGTAGTCTTCCAATGCTTGTCCATTTATTGCTGTTTCACTGTTGTTTAATGTCCACCCAATTTTCCTATCATTTTTCACGTCTCCTATGTTGAATCCCTTTTTGTCATGTGAAATCACTTCCTCAAAGGTTTTTTCCTTCTCTTCTATTTCGAGTACCTGGTGGCTACAGAGTGCCTCATTATTATTTTTACTTACAACCACCTCTTCTATAATTATTTCCTTATTAAGATCTGTTGCCGATCCCCTGGTTGCGAATACAATTGGTATGTCTACAATATTAAAAATATTAGAGGATTCCATGACAACTTCTTCAGTATTTGCGTTCTCGTATATTTCAATATCAGCTCCTAGACCGTGCGCGTTTTCTTTCTCATTTGTATTGTCCTGAAATTCCTCGTACAGTCTATATAAAACGGTAAAGTCGCTATCATCGGTATTTGTTATCAGTTCACTTAATTGTTTAAATATACTTATTCTTTCTTCACCCACTATTCGCTTAAAATCCTCGTAGTTTAACACTTTTTCAAATGCACTAGGTTCTACTGCGATTGTTGATTGTATCTGGCTATCAGTTAAACATTTTTTTTTTCCCAAGCACTTTGAATAATCGACAGCATTTTTATCCCAGGGATATAGTCCGCAGGCGCGAAATCCGTTTCGCACAACTTGTGGCTTTAGATGTGTTAGAGCCGATTCTAGAATATACCCGAATTTGTCTTTTGTCAATGCTGCAGCTGAATTCTCCCGTCTCCAATTTAAAACAGCCTTTTTCCATAAACATTTTAATGGCTTGAATGCGGAGACGTCTGCCGGTTGTAGAACTCTGGTAGAATTCGGATATAAGCAAATTAAAATGATACCCAGTTTTTTACACAACTCGCTTACTTTGTAATTCAAATGAGTAGAGTGTCCATCGACAAACAAAATTACGGGAAATGTAACATTTGTTGCCTCAAGGTGTTTGTAAAACACTTTTGAGATATATTCATAGAACAATTCCACTTTCATCCAACCGTTAGGAGTGGCACCGATACCCCAATGTTTTGGGATTGAATCACAAATATTCTGTGGGAGTCTTTTATATGGTTGGTGGTCCACCATTGGTGGAGTTGTTTCGCCGGAAGCAGAGAATGTAAATAACACAGTTAGAGTACTTTTAGCTTGTCCTCTGTCAACTTCGTAGACGTTACGGGTTCCTCTTGGTGCTATTACGTTTTTTGTTTTGGGACACAATTGGAAATTCGTCTGATCCGAATTATATACGCGGGTAGGATCTTGGAGAATATCAAAATATTCGTGTTCTTGTAAATAATTTTCAATCTGTTTAAACCACATTTCGATGTCTTTTCCGCTGACGTTGGCACTGGCCGAAGTCACACCTTCTGGTTGCCTTTCAACTAGGGTTGGATGTCGCCGGAGAAAACTTTTATACCAGCCGTCTCCCGGATAGTTGTTTTTGAAGGGATTCGGACGCGGATTTTCTTCAAGAAATTTCTGAACGCTGGATTGTACATCTTCTTTTCGTTGTGGAAACCCCTTGCGGACACTATCTTTTATCCAATCCACTAATATGCCTTCCTCTTTTTCAGAAAGAACTGGTGGGGGCCCGTGAGTAAGTTTACTAGGTTTATTACTTAATCTGAACTGGAGAGTAGATCGAGGTATATTGTATTTTCTTGAAATCGCTTTTTTCGATGCTCCATGCTCAATTTCTTCTAGAGCCTGTCGGAGGGATTCTTCAGTATATTTCTTATTATATTTCTCATTGAATGACACTTTAGGCATCTAAAAACAAAAAAAAACTTTTACAGACTGATATACAGTGCGTTTTTTTTAACGCGCAACATAGGATTTCACGTGTTAAATTTTTAAGCCCATGTTAGACCATGTTATTTTGGAACTACAAGTATAAAACTTGACGGGTGGCTATTTCGTACCCTGAAGCTTAAGTAAATTTACCAATTCGGCCTAAAAAGTGTTAAAAAACTTGCAAAAAATCATCTTTTTTCGAAAAGGTTTTATCGTTTCATACTCCCTGTATGCATTGTTGTTCTTTGTTGTTTTTGATACTGGCACGGCAGGTAGCAGGTAAAATTTGGCGTAGAAAGTAAAACAGGGTGATCATTAACTTTATATCAAGAAAGTTAAGAACAAAAGAAGTATTTTTATAAGTGAATTGTTCAAATTGACCTCCGTTTGAAGCCAAACAGTATATTCCAAACAATCATAAAATGCCCTTTTGACGTTCAAAAAATATCGGGTCGTGATGCAGTCAAAATAAGTCACTTTACCTGCTACCTGCCCTGCCAGTATCAAAAACAACAATGCATACAGGGAGTATGAAAGGATAAAATCTTTTCGTAAAAAAATGATTTTTTTCCAGTTTTAAATCACTTTTTAGCCCAAATTGGTAGACTTACTTAAGATTCAGTGTACTAAAGACACACCCGTCAAGTTTTATACTTGTAGTTCAAAAATAACATGGTCTAACATGGGCTTAAAAATTTAACACGTAAAATCCTATGTTGCGCGTTAAAAAAAACGCACTGTATTAACGCACATGAGTCTAACTTTTAGATTGGTAATATACAATTTAATTGATTCACATTATAATTTATGTTTAACGTAATAATTGTTTACTTCGCTTAATTCAGTAACTGCAATAAATTATCGATGAACTGGATACAAAATTTCTCAGTAAAACGTTATTGGTGGACTCGGTCAAGACTCCTTCCTGGTGCCTCCCTTAAATGGAATCGCTAAGTGCATTTTACGCTACCTAGATATTTTTCAGACCCTTTTTAAATCGGTGAAAAGCTGCGTAGATACCTACATGTATCATGTTTATCAGTTTATCCAATAAACTGTTTAAAATTATTAGTTTTGCATCTATTTAATGCAATAAACAGATTATTTGCAGAGTGTGATACAGTAATTGGCATATCAATTTTTGAGTCATTGGCATGGTGCGAACAACTGTATACTTAATTCAGTGCTTTATTGTAGGTATCTTATTCATTAACGTTGACCGCAAACATGTCAGTAACCAAAGAAAATGGTGAAATGTTCAAAATTAATAAATTACAGTCATTGGCCCCCTAGGGCCAATAACTGAAATGAGACATTTTGCGCATACAGTTGTTGACACCCCCAAAATATTGTATTTTTTCAGGAAAAAAATGGGTATTCTGTGTTTATTTAAGACATAATATAACAACTAAAAGATAAAAAAATAAAGAACACTATAAAATACATTACATACATGATTTTGTCATTGTTTTGGGTGGCTGTGATCTAAAGAAAATGATTAGAAACTCACCTTTAATTCGCAGCACGTCCTATGCAACACAAGTCGATACCACCATGTTACAACTGATCAAAAGCGCGCGAAAGTAAATGACAGATGAAGTAGTAAGCATGTTGCCGGATTGCGGAAAAATTCCAGCAATCGAATAAATTGAGCTGAACGCTTATAATTGGTGAAAAATTCGTACAAGTGCCAATAACTCGCGGGGTGCCAACAACTGTACTGTTTACCCTATTGGTTGTCGATGATACGGTACTCGGTATGGCCTCTTTATTATCGGCGGTACGTTTTCAGTGATGATACGGTGTGTCACTTTTGTCGTACAAGTCAACTTTTGGTCAGGAGAATGGAAAGTATCTATAAATTCTACAACCAATCATTTTAGTTTGGCTTTGTCGTCGCTTTTGACGTCTTCCAGATTCAATTGCTTTAACATTACTTGGGTACTTTCTAAATTTACTTTTCTAATAGCTTGCTCTTGTACATCAGGCTTATTCTCAATATCCACTTCAAAGGCGTCTGCTATCCTTTGTCTTCGCTGTACCAGCATATCTTTATCTGATACATTCATGAGCCTCACAGGCACCTTGTCGCCCTTTTTACAGAGACTTCTCGCAACTAGTAATCCCTGCTGAGAATCTTCACATGGCTCTATGACAACATGCTGAGTCGTAACTCTTGAAGAATCAGCTATACTAGCTAAACAAATCACCTCACTTCTTGGGGGTATAATTAAATCTTCCTCTAATAAAATTTTCCACGATTTTCCCTCATTTTCCACATAATGAGTCTCATCGAAAAATTCTCCCCGGACTTCGAAGCCTTCCATTTCGGCAGCTCGTGAATTCATTTTAAAATCACCGGAAGATACAAGTTTGCCCTCAGAACATCCATGCTTTTCTGAGTTTGATTTTTCCATTGCTTCCAAACGACTACCAATCGTTTGAAGGCCCACATCCCTCGTTGTTGGTAGCAACGATGAATGATCGTTGGAGATAGCAGTGTGTGAATGCGTCTGATTCTGTACTTGTGGTCCATTTAAAGTCCCATATAAACTCCCCAAATTCTCTTCATATAGAAATAGTTTTTCTCCTAGGAGTACCATTTCTCCTCTTCCCCAATCAATAGTTGCACCATGTTTATGCAAAAAATCGAGACCCAATAGTATTCCCATTTTAGTGCTTCCTAAAATGGGAATACTATTTCCCTGAATATCCACTAAGTTAATTCCACTATTTTGTAACGGTATAAACCACTGAGCAACTGAGGGTTTAACTAGGGATAAAACAGCTCCAGAATCTATCAGCGCCCAATATAACTTTTCAGCTATTGTTACCTTAGCAACATTGCAGGGCCTGGAGATTCTCTTCCACTCGCAAATGTTTATCCCTACACTAACACTTTCACTTATTCCCACGTTGCCTCCATGGCAGCCGGGCTTCGGGGCTGGGAAGCGGCTGCGTCGGAGTTTAAATTTGAAGACCCAATTTCGGCGGTGCATTCTCTAGCAAAATGTCCTGGTTGGTTACATCTAAAGCAGGTTCGTTGTTGCTGATTGCTAGTGGTTGTATTTCTGGCCCTTACAGAACTATTTCTATTTTGGTTATTGTAAACTTGAGTTGCTCGTCTAGTATCAGGACAGTCTCGTTGGTAGTGCCCTGGTTTGTTACACTTAAAGCATAAGTTATTTCTCGTTCGAACCTGACGGAGATTTCGGGAATTTGCATTTCGGCAGTAGTTGTCCGTGTGTCCTGGCTTCTTGCAAATATTACAATAATACTTTTTAGGCTGTACGTTTTGTTGGTTCAATTTGACGGCTCGACACTCTCGGCTGGTGGATGAATGAATTAGATTCTCTATACTTTCCTCTTGCTCGGCACACTCTAACGCTGCTGTCAAGTTGCTTGGGTTTTTACTAAGTACCCGTTGTTTTAAGGGATGCACTAAGCCCAATACAAATTGTGTGGAGATGTCCTTTTCCAGTTTACGTCGGTCAGCGGCGTCATCCGTAGCAACTCCAGGGTTTTATTAGCAAGCAGCTTCAGACGGGTGAGATATTGACGACAGGTTTCTCCTATGCGTTGGCGGCACTCAATGAAGTTTTTAATGGCGGATCCTTTCACACAAGGGCGGCTAAACTGCGTTCGTAATTCCTGCTTAAGCTTAGCCCAATCTGCGGTAGTTTGCAGTTCAGGTTCCGAATCAATAAGTTGTTTGGCTTTACCACGTAACTTAAGCCTGACAATGCAAGTTTTCTGTCGGTCACTCCAATTAGCTAAAATGCCTGTTTCTTCAATAATTGACATAAAGTCTCCAATTGAGCCTTGTCCGTCGTATGTTGGTACTATATCTAAGCACATAACTGCTCCATTATTAACCACGGGGTTAGTCGGCTGCTGGACATCGCGGTTGGCTTGTTGTTCTGGTCCTCTACCTCTTCTCTCCATGTTTAGGGACAGCTTTTGGATTTTTTTTTTATCTTTTAATTCAAGTATAACTTACCCCTTCTACCCTTTGTTTCCTCTAGGATAGTTTTAACAACCCCACACCTGACACCAAATGTAATGGGCCAAAAATGCCTTCTTCCAATTTTGGGTCTTACAAGCTTATTTTCTGGGGTTCGAGGGGCAAGCGCTATACCCTAAATGACACAACCACCAATCTTGGATCAAACATTTATTCAGATTCCAAAAGCATAGATAATTACTCAGCTAGGTACGGTTCGGTACCAAAGACTTAGGTCTAGTGAGCAATTCTGGCTTAAACGTACCTTCTGGACATGTTGAGTTGAGTTGAAGTGACAGGCTTTAGGTCAAGCGGCTACGAGGTTTCTTTACGAGAATTTTGAAGGGTTTTCCAAACACCTTAGTTTCACAAATCTTGCACTCTGAAGAATTTTGGTAGAACTTATTTTGCACTACTGAACATGACTAGAACTTGACCCCATTAGGTCTTTTTTGGACTTTAACCGATTTTTCACACTTGTCTTCGACTTGACGACGTTTCAGTTTTGATTGCCCGTTTCTGACTGACTGCCAAAATAGTGGGAATATTTATACTACGAAATTTACATCATTCTGTGAGCAGGAATGCGACAGGTCAAAAGGTGGAATCTCAAAAACATGTCGCCGAGTGCAATAAATAATAATAATTTTTTTCCTGCAGCTGCAGGCAATAAATCATTTTTGCTTGGGGTCAAAAAGGTGAGAATTTGTGGCGACAGTATGACTTGGAAAAATTCCTTTCCTTATAAACACCTACTAATAGAAATATATCCCCGCTTCTGGATTAACGACGCTGGCCAATTATATGTCTTAGAGGTTTGGCTTAGGATTTGAAGTCAGATTTTTCTTTCAAACTAGTCTTTCTTTTAAGTGTTGTGTCTAGTAGTGTTCAGATGTGCCTCAAACTAATTCCGTAAGTTTTAATTTAATTTTGATTACAATTTTGACTTTGAAAAATAAACAAAAGAAAATTGCTAATATTTTCCCGGGGCATCACATTTACATTTAGCAAAGATAAGTTTATAGCAGTTAGGTAAACGGCACTTGTAGCGAGATTTTTGTTTGTCTTTCATGAATTCCACCAAATGTATGTTTCCCTGCCGCCTACATCTTTTATCAGGAATAGGTTGTAAGTAGTATAGCAATAGGGATTCTGGCTCATTTTGATGAAATGGTGAAGGCGCGAGGCGCTCGTGTTTTGCGTGGGTGGTGACGGGGCCCCAGTGGAGCCCCGCCCGGAGCCCTGTGTAGCCCCAAATTGGTGTGGTGGTGACGTCACGTGGGGCCCCGAGCCCCCCACCTGTCACTTGTCAAATGTCACTTGTCCAATGTCGTCGTTCTGACCAGGGTCACTACATAGTAATTTTTACGCTTATTTTTCATGTAATTAGGTATTTAGCTTCAAAAATATGTTCAAATACAACAAATTTTGCTTTTGTTAATGTCCTATCAGTCCATATTTGGCGCTGCACTTTTCCCCACTATCAACGCATAATTGTTGATTTCCGCTTATTTTTCATGTATCTGCCCGCAAAAATATATTTAAAAGCAACAAATCATGGTTTTATTAATGTCCTATCAGCCCATATTTTAACGCTGCACTTTTCCACTATCAATGCATAATTGTTTTTCGCTTATTTTTCGTGAATCTGACCACAATAATATATTCAAAAGTAACAAAAATATGTTTTGGTAATGTCCTATCTCCCTTTCCTTCGGTCACAACTGCATATAAAAGCATAAGCGAAAGCGGTAGTAAAAATAAACAGAGTTTTTCTTCCAAGCCAGTTTAAAAGCAGCAGCTAAGATACAACAAAAACAATGTCTAAGTCACCTGCCATTAGTGATTGTGCTGAAGCCCTCGACGAGTTGTGCAACATTGTTACACTACCAGAAATCCAGCCAGACGAAGTGATTGAAGAAGAAAACCAAAATAATAACGACAGCGCCTTAGAAGACGAAATAGGAGAAGATGTCGTAAGTGAGACGTATAACTGTTGCACTTATAATCCAAATATTGACGTAACATTAAGAATAAAGGAAGTGAATGATTTCTATGAAGCTCCAGTTGACAAGCGTGTCCAAAATATTACTGGAGTTGTTAATCAACGCGATAAGGATTGGTGGTTATGGAATCGTGCTGTACAACACCATGAATCAATAGTGTTTTGTAATTTCCATTATGTTCTTGAGATAAGATCTATAAATTTAATTATGAATATTTGCCTTGAATGTCATGAAGGTTTTGTTGATGAGTTTTACAAAAAAGTTGCTTATCACTACAAGGGAGTGTCTTTTTTGCTAGTGCATGATCATGACTTTTTTCATATGAATTGCGATGTGTGTTGTAAAGCTACAAACGCTTATAATTTAAATTTTTCTTGTTTTTGGGGCAACAATATACATAAACGTTTAGAAACGATAAAATTATGGGGAGCACGAGAAGAATAAATGTGTTTTTTATGCTTTTGGTTCTTTATTTTTTCCACAAAAACTCTCTTATAGCAGCAGCAGCAACATTGTTTTTTATTAGTACCCCCCCACGGAAGGCTATTGTAACAATCATTCAATAAAAACCTTTTATCGTCACATGAATTTAACGCTAATGTGTGTCTCTGAGATGTTTGATAAATATAGTGTATAAACATATAAATAGAGTGCGATGTTAATTACATTTCCCATTCGTTCTAGTAACATGGCTCTGTTACATCCAACTTTTTTAATTCTCACTGCAATAATCAACAATGTTCTATACGTGTATCAACCTGAAAAGAATCCTGATGTATACGTGTGTTTCGATAAGATGAATGACAGCTGGCCTGATAGATGGGTGAAGATGAGCAAAAATGACTTAATTGTGTCAGCAACGGTGCCGCCTAATGCCACTCACTATCAGCTGAGGATTTGGTACCCAAATCGAACACACGGCGATACCGGTTGGCGAAACCTGACACAACTAGTTGCGACAAGTGATTGTGGTGAAGCGTGTTTGTGGATTGATATATTTTGGTGTACCACAACAATTACCTTATCTCTATTTTTATTGGTAACTGCAGTTTTACATTATATGCGAGGTAGACAATAAAACGAATGTGTTTTTATACTTTTGGTTCTTTATTTTTTACAATTTGATATTTAATACCTTTTAATTTTTTAACACATTTTGTATTGTCAAGTTTATATGAATACATTTTAGATCGTAAACCTACGAAATGAGTAATAATTCGCCCAGCAGTTTCATCTTTCATAAGACTTAAGAAAACTTTCTTGTTAGCTTGAGGAATCCCATAGATGTTGTCTTTAGGGTAATCGTTAGTATCGAAATATTGCAAATCAGTTTTGATGATTTCCGCATAGGCGTTATCACATGTAATTTCATATATAAAACTGTCAGTGTCGATATACATTAATTTAAGATTATTCTGAGGCACTTTGTAAAGTATGTAGCTATAATGAAAATCATACATGATGGTTTTGGAAAGATCTAATATGGTCATACCTACATAAAGTGGTTTGTTAAAAACAAGTTTAGTTTTTTTCATCTCAATAGCCACTAAATTTTCAGTAAATTTTACAACACTATGAAAATTTGGACTGGAAATCAGATTTTTAGCTCCATACCTGCCATACCGGCGGTTAACTAATTTGACAATCCTGTGTTTTCTAATATTTTCCATTGTTTTACCAAAAACTGCGTTATTCATCAGTTTAAAAAGATTTTTTGCGAAACCACTTGTGGCTTCGGTTCGTAATTTGGTGTTTAAATCAATATATGGTTTTAACCAAGGAGATTGACTAAATTTTAAAATACGATGAATTTTTTTGAGTTGAATTCCATGATTCAACGCTTGTTTTAAATTTTTGTAATGAATGACATATTTTTCTTTCTTATAAAAAGTAGTTAAAAGTTTCGGCAGTTTTGAGTCAGATGGAGTTTGATGTTCAGGACAAAACGGCAAATCTTTGTGTAAATCATGGAGATGTTCAGGATATTCCAAGTCCACTTCTAAAATATACCCAATGTCTGAATTATCATCGATGCTGCACACATCAAAATTACAATCTTTCATCCATTCAAAGTTATCATAAGGCAAATATTGGCACATTGCCCAGCCATATAAGTTGTTTACATCCAAATATAATAAATAAGTGGATGGTTTTGAGCTATCAAAATTTTCCATAAATTTATTGTTTGCCTCAGAATAACGATTGCAACATTGTGAAATTCCCCCGCGTAGACCATTTTCAATAAACATAATTTGATCGATATCTTTAAGTAACCGGAGTTTACATTTGGTATATTTTAGCATACAGTCCCAGGTGTATCCAGGCAATGTGTAATACCAACTAGGGTCTAATCCGTAGATGGTATGACAATTACTTCGAAAATTTTCAAAAACATCTGCTAATAATAAAACATCTGTTTTAAGATATAAATCTGAATACTGCCCCAAATTTTCAATGTTAAAACTTGTCCAAACAGTTTGGGCATGGTAATAATCTTCATCACTAATGTTTTCATCATTGAGCTGACTGTAAATTTTTTCTTTGCTTGGTAAAGCAGTTTCCTGCAACTTATCTATATGGTCAATGTAATCGTAACAGAAAACACCTTTTCTTGTTGATAGAGTAAATTGGTTCTCGGTCACGTAAAATTCTTTTTTTGTTATTTGTAAATCAGCAGGATCCAGTGTAGACACTAATTCACTTAATGATGCATTTAAAGATCTCAAAGAATCTACAAAGCGAAACTTGAGATTAGTTTCAGAATTGTAGATCGTGAAGGAAATATATTTTTCCTTGTTAAGAGGTAGAACGGTAATCCTCTCATTTTCCCCAAATTTTTTAATAAGGTAATGAGAATCATACCCAGATAAACAACGAAAAAAAACTGGAATTACAAATTGTGTTTCAAAGTTTAAATTGCAGGCTTGATGGCTCAGACCTCTAATTTTCCCCGTGAAATGATAATGATCGCGAACGACAATGTCACTTGCGTTAAATATTTTTTCACAAAGATGACAATGCCCATTCTTCTTATCATAGTCACTACTAAGATCCATTGGAATAATATTTTTTATTTTAGATTTAACCAATTTTGATAGAGTTTGCATTTCGTTTGAAATCCAATCTAAGCAATCAAGACCTCGATATGTTTTATAAAAAGATAGTGTATCATCATAGTCACACTTGAAATAATAGCCTACACTAAATGCTGTGTGTTTTTGATAGTGCACTTCATCATTTTGTCGCTCTAAAATAGACTCGAAATCAGCGTAAATCACAAAAGGTGTTAATAACAATAATTTTTGAACTCCACATGATCATAAGGCGGAAATGTAATTTGACTAAAATTTTTTCGCTCACATAAAGTGGTATGGTTTTTTAATTTATCATTACTATTAAAATAATTTAAACATCTATCACAAACAAATTTTTTACATCTATATTTATTTATCTGTTTAAATAAAAGCCTAGCTAGACAAGTCTTTGATCCAACAATAATGGTATTTCAGCTCCGTCTCATCTTCTTGTATAGCATAATCACATTTAATGGTATATTGGTTTTGAATTAAAAGTAAATTGACATGTTTTTCTAATTTTTGACTAGTGAGCATGGCTGGAACGGTAACATAACCCTGCTTTTCCAACTCAAGCATGTACACGTTAATTGAAATTTTATTGAGTTTTTCAAATTTTTGAATATTAGACAGAGACATTGCTTCGATACCATTAGTTTTTAACACTCTTTAATAAAATAATAAAATAATTTGGATAAGAAGAAACCCTGTCAGAATTTTTATGTGCTGGAAAAAGGGCTGCCATTACACTCCAGAAAAAACATGCATTGTCATTATTTTTAATATTATTGCAAGCGTGTTTATTCGCAATTTCCTGTGGAAGTGGTATGTATGACGAACCACCATTTGCAACTTCATATTTATTAATGTTTATTTCTAAACTGACGAAAAGTATCTTAAGTGTTTTGAAATGTCCTAAATTAGTTAAAAGTTTTTTGTACACACCCACATTTCGGAATAACTCAAGGGTGTGTACGCTGATTTCTGCTGCAGCTCCAGTACAATCCGACATCTTCGATCTTTCTGAAATGATTAAAGCATGATTAGTATTACACCTAAATATATTTTAATTATACTTACAAATTTCCGTTATTTCCACAATTGGTGTGGGTGATAAACCACTAACCACTTTCATACCTAAAAATTTTAGGCCATATTTCAGCGGTATAAACTCCGCCAAACTGTCTTTAATGGGTGCCGTCATCCGACTAGGCAAAAACACCACGCTGTCAGACAACTCGGCCCGAACCACCTCACCAAATTTTGAATTGACCACTTTTAGGTTGTGCAAGGGATACAATTGGTTTAATTCAAGTTGTTGAAACTTTAGGAGAGGTTTTTCGACCAAACTGCCGGATTCGTTAATTTTGGTTAGGTTCATGATTTTTTTGTTTAAGGTAGATAGGTACTTTTGTGTGTAGACTAATGTTTTCAACTCTTGTTGACTGGTTTTATATGCATTTGGGGGAGGGGGGGTCTACCACATTTCCGCCTCGCTTACCACATTTCCAATGCAGGTGATAAGGGAATAAATATGTTTTGCATATGAACTAATTCCCATGAAAGTGTTTATATATATATATATACAATCTTTATTTCGTTTACAACGAAACAGGCTATCGACCAGTTTGGTCTTTCTGCCTATGTGATAAGAAATGCCTGTAATATGATTACAAAATAAAGTATAACTTAACTAGGTAAAGTATTTACAAAATAACATATTTAAAAAAAAAAAAAAAGTTAGTCTAACGTAGTTTTGAGGATTATGCTATGTGTAAGTGTTCTAGTAGGGTAGTTGTAGGAAATAGGAAGCGAGATTGTCTTGTCTGTCTTGTGAGACACAGAGGATTTAGTATGGTCCAGTTATGTGGGTTGTTTTTCCATTTTGTTTGAATTTGTTGTAGTCTTTCTGTTATTTTTGGTAAGTTTGTGCGTTGGTATAGTAACTCATTTGAGGGGTTATGAAGTGGGTTTTGGGGATGTCTTATTCGTGTTATTATTCTTAGTGCGATTTGTTCTGTTGTTTGTTCTAGTGTTTATATTATTAATTTAATTGACTTGTGTAAGCCAAGCTTTTACATATCAACTGCATTCCCCATGCAAATGATTATATATGCATTTGTGGCGAGGTTACAGTAAAATTCTATTTTATTTTAGTTAGTTTGGGAAGACATGGTTTCTGTTGTTTGGTTGGAGTCGTTAAAGTGCACCAAAAATGACGGTGTTTGAAACGGATCAGGTGTCGAGTAAAACCGTTTTGGATGCAGAAAATTGCTGTTTTAAAGAATTGTTGTTCCCAATACCACCCCTTCCGTTTGAAGAGCTGTTACTCGGGCCACACGAAAACGAGGAGGCGAAGGGGCAGGTGGACTTTCTAAATTCCCTACGATGTCCTGAAATAATGGATTTTGTCTAACGTTGTTTTGAGGATTATGCTATGTGTAAGTGTTCTAGTAGGGTAGTTGTAGGAAATAGGAAGCGAGATTGTCTTGTCTGTCTTGTGAGACACAGAGGATTTAGTATGGTCCAGTTATGTGGGTTGTTTTTCCATTTTGTTTGAATTTGTTGTAGTCTTTCTGTTATTTTTGGTAAGTTTGTGCGTTGGTATAGTAACTCATTTGAGGGGTTATGAAGTGGGTTTTGGGGATGTCTTATTCGTGTTATTATTCTTAGTGCGATTTGTTCTGTTGTTTGTTCTAGTGTTTATATTATTAATTTAATTGACTTGTGTAAGCCAAGCTTTTACATATCAACTGCATTCCCCATGCAAATGATTATATATGCATTTGTGGCGAGGTTACAGTAAAATTCTATTTTATTTTAGTTAGTTTGGGAAGACATGGTTTCTGTTGTTTGGTTGGAGTCGTTAAAGTGCACCAAAAATGACGGTGTTTGAAACGGATCAGGTGTCGAGTAAAACCGTTTTGGATGCAGAAAATTGCTGTTTTAAAGAATTGTTATTCCCAATACCACCCCTTCCGTTTGAAGAGCTGTTACTCGCGCCACACGAAAACGAGGAGGCGAAGGGGCAGGTGGACTTTCTCAATTCCCTACGATGTCCTGAAATAATGGATTTTTATTTTTGTGAGCATTGTAATCATGTAGCTAGATTACATGAAATAGGTGTGCTTTGTGGGGTCTGTAATAAACCTGCTAATTATGTACTTTATACATGTTTTTTATTTATTTACAACCTTTGTTATATGAGTAAGTAGTATTTTAAGTTGTTCATACAAAGACAAATTTGGACAGGGAATGTCAAAGATGCTTAAACTTAACTGATCAGATTTTTTTAAAGCATTTGAAAATTCATCATATTCAAAATAGCGCTGATTTTGGAAAAAATACAACAACCCATTGGTATAACGGAAAGCTCCATTTATAGCTGCAGGAATTCCGTTAAAGTCTTTCGAAATATACCCATAGGTTTCTACAGTAAAGGAACATTCATTGATTATACAATAATAATTATCGCTAAAAAAATATATGGCTTTCCCGCTATAGGTGTTGATTGCCCCAATCAAATCGTTTTCAAAGGGAATCTGTAGATCTGATTAATAAAGTTTTCTACTTAGCTTAAAATTTGTATCGTTTATAACATAGATTTCCTTATTTACAATTAAAACTAATTCATTATTAGGTCTTTGATAGGCGGCCGTAATTTTTTCTATTTTAGGTAAAAAAGGAAATACAGAGTAGATAGAAATACTCTTTCTAGACATTTTCTTAATCTGTAAATCCATAATCCATATTTGATCTGAATGTAGGATATATAAGTTGTAATGCATTATTAAGAAAAACAAATCACTTGGATTTACATCACATATTCGAAGTTGCGGCTTAATTTCAGGCTTGTACGGTAAGGGCGGCTGTGTATAGGGTGTGTGCACGGTAGTAGTCAGAGTAGATTTATAGACGGTGCGAGATGGCACAGTAGTAGTAGTAGTAGTATTTGGAGGAGTTTTAAATCCATATAAACTTTGAATAGCCAAAATATCGTCCGAGTGTAAGCGTGAATTACCGTTGTAGTATGCATACATGATGGCTTTGGGAACAGCTGAATGCCCAAGCAACACAAATTTGTCTATTATACGTTTAATTTTTGTATACTCTAGTAGTACATGAATGATTTAGAGAAAACGTCTGATGTACGTTAAAATGTCCGCCTAAAATAGGTTGATTTATAGTATATTGATAAATGAAATATAATCGTTTATATATACGTTTGAAACACGTTATATGTCACGTTTGTAAAAAGTTCATAATTAACGTAGATATATAGCAATATGATATACCATATAATAACGACTATAAGCCCCAAAATAGTTTGGTAGATATAATACGTCTATGAGGGTAAACAAATTTACGTCTAAAAATATCATAATTAATATTAAATATTTGCCTTTTTAAAATATGTTTATATGATGTTTTCTAACAACTCCACTTGCTATACCGGGTGTCCCAACTCTATTTAGACACTAAATATCTCCCCTCCTGTACATTTCAGAGAAAGAGTTTGAGATAAAAAGTTTATGGTTTGAAAAGGTGCAATATATACAGTATTTTGTGAAGAAAAAAACGAATTTTTGAATGTATCATTAAATCCCCGCGTAAGTGTCTTAATTAGAGTTGGGACACCCTGTATATGACCGTGTTTCCAAAATCGATGGTTTAGGAAGATTGGGGAGATAATTTACATACCTATAACAAATCTATATGGTAAAATTTTTAAAGCCACTCTAGACTACATTTTTATTTGATTCTGACAAGTCAGGTGTAAAAAAAATCTCATACGTCCCGAGTTGCCTGATCTATTTTGGAAACACCCTGTATAAGTCACATTTGTACCGTTGCAATCTGAATCAAATTCTAAAGCAGACCTAGCTCATTAAATAAATATCTGAATTTGTTTTGTTGAACGCTTTTGAGGTTTCTAAAATTAAAATACATACATCATAAAATAATTTTTTTTATTCTTTTATGATTTACATATTGGTAGTTATTATCCAAATTATTATTAAAAATATTCTGGGAATTTTTTTCATGATTTATTTATTTATTTGTTTTCTTGAGTTTTCATATCTCTGCTTCGACAATTTCAACCAGTCCTGGCATGCCAAACCAATGACTTTATCGGTTGATTCTATTCCCAAGCCCTTACTTTGGAAAGTAATTTTGGCAGCCTCTGTAAATAGATCATAAATTGAATTTTTAAATTGGTACTTATTGTATCAATATTGTGTGTTCAACGTTCTACCACAAAGAGTAGGGTCCAAAATAAGACAATTTATTCCTACTTAACTTACCTCAAATCTTACATTAATCCAAACGTTAATAATAACGCCAGCAGGTTCAAAATAAAAAAAAGATTCGACTTTATTAATTTTTTTATTTAATTAAGCCTTTTAGTCGAGTTTCATGATTGTTGTTTTTAATTTTTACATTTCCAGGTAAAAATGGTTTTGAAGCTTTGAAATTGCCTATAAAATGTTGATAATTGGCTCAAAGGCTTCTATGTTTTTGAATAAAAATTTATATATTGTATTATAGCCAACTTTTACAATTACCACATTCAAAAAAAGATACCGGAAAGTACAGGTGTGAGTTGTGTGGGCTTTTAGCCTCCATAAAATGTTAAGTTATATGTATGTACTGGCAAAAGTTCACCTAGCAAGTTTTATATTGCATACCTAACCCTTTAATTAGGAATACCCAATGTTTATACTTAAGTCATGTAGTGCAAGTAAGTCAAGCAACTATTTTTATACAAAATTGTTAGAAATAAAATGCTCGAGTTCAGTTCTATATTATTAAGCTCACTTTGTAACTCGTCTGAAATAAATCTGGTTTTTAAAAACCATTATATTTGGTTGTAAATATAACTAGCAAAAATAAATGCAGTGTTTTATTGCTCTATTTTACCCTGGTATACTTTGCTAAACCGAAATGACACCTGGTTTTAGTATTGAAAGCAGATAAGGTTTCTAGTCTAACCAAAAGCGACTTTTATGACTTTCTATCCTAATAAATTGTTAGGCGCCTTTTGAAGACATCCCAGACAATGTTTTGTCTTGCAGAACTTGGACTGCAAATACAAGGTGGCCAAATGAAATAATATCGCTTCAGTCAAAAATGTTATGTGATAAACTCAAAATGATAAGTCAACATGGGCAGCATTTGCGTAAATTGCAGCACTGTTCGTAGTTTATGATTGAATTGTTTAATTGGTTGAAAAAGCTGCTTTTGCTATGCTTTCTCTTGACTTTGATTTTTAAATCCGTAGGTGCGGAGGATACAAAAATAAATTATGTAAAACGTCAGCTAAACTGTGAAGTTTGACTTCTACTACATTTCAACTCCTAAAAACCAAAATTATCTGCTATTCAATCGATGACCGTATATCACAGCATATAAATTTATCCAAGTTGTATTTTTGTCAAAGCGGTTCAGAGCCTTCAATACGCTTTTTAAACTGATGCTAAAAAACCTTCTAAATGCTCTTGAACTCGTCTAAAAAGATTTCAAAAGCTTCCAAAACAGTTTAGAAGCTCCAAAACAGCATCTAGAAGCTTCCAAATGCTCCTGAAGCAGCATAGCATCAAAATATTTCAAAACCGTCTAAAAATAAAAAATAAAATAATTAAATTAATAAATTAATAAATTAAATTAATTAACTATTTAAATTACTAGACACGTAGTGTCTGAGTTCAGTTCCATATTATTAAGCTCATTTTGTAACTTGGCCGAAATAAAATTGTGTTTTTTAAAAACCATTATTTTGTTTGCCACTTAAGCATTTTTAGGAGCATATAAAAATGTTATTACACGCCAGCTGGCAAAGACATTTTTCGGACAATTTTGCCCCAATTACCTGTCAAAACGCTAATTTACAACCCTGTCTAGTCTAGTTTACAGCTCTAGGGAAGTCACGTTGCTTGAAATACTTTTCAAAGGGTCGTAAAAACCAAACAAAAACAAAAAGAGCCGAAGTGAGTCAAAGCCGCCGAAACGTGCAATCCATGGCCGTCTTGATTGAATTTCGTCTCTAGCTTTCACCTTGAACCTTACGTTTTGTTTTTTTTTGTTTTGTTTGTTGTATTAGCCATCATCAGAGCGCGTCATTTGTTTTGTTTAGTTTTTTTTGGTTTGGGTGTGTGTGTTTACACCGCGATTTTTAGGCCGTAACTCACTGAAATTAAGAGAAAAAAAAAGCACGATTAAAACAGACCACTCGCCCGCCAGGGGAGTTTTTGCAAACACTTTCTTAATACGACCTTGTCTGTCAAATTATTTGTCGACCTGTCACTGTCACCTTGACAGTAACCAATTAAGTTTGTACATATCAAAAATACTGTTTTTTTTTTGCATTTTTACTTTAAGTTAGGTTATTCAGAAGAATGATGGTAGGGTTTTTTTAAATTAATTTCCTTAAGGGTGAAATTTGCTTAAAATGTTTTCCTTTTCTAATGGATTTTTAAGTTCATTCACAAATAATTTTTTATTTTTGTACTAGGTTTGATTGTAATTTAGAAACCCTTTCACCCCCTTTCTGAAAGAAGGTTAGGGAGAGTGTGAGGAGCTCTGTAAATTCCTTGGACATTTTTTTTTATTTATTAATTTCTTTAACGGTGAAATTTGCTTCAAAAGTAAAACCATCTCACCTCTCAATAAAAAACTTCCTACGAGCATAAGTCATAAAACTTGATCTAACCAAGGTATCAACATATGGTATTTTATCATTTAATAGCAGACTTAAAATACGGGATGTACGGATAAATATTAAATTATGCGTTTGAAATTAACTATTTGACATTAGCAACGTCAATCCAGTTTGACCCAGTCAAACTTTATCGTTCAAGTAATGAGTTGTTTTCCAATTCCTTTCAAGTTGAAACCCGTCTTGACACGTAGGAACAACCTATCACTACAGTTGATTCAAGTTGAACCTTCAGTTTGTTTTCAACCGGCAGTCACACGTGCATTTTGGGCTTATTTTGTCAGTTGTGTTTTTTTTTATTTTGAACGTATTAAATATTTTTAATCTTAAAAATGAGCCTCAAGTGGTCTGAAAGCGTGATGTTAAAATTCTTAGAACTTTATCATAAGCATGTTTGTCTATGGAACCATCGACTAGATAAATATAAAAATAGAGATGCAAGAGAAAGTGCTTTGGGTTCAATTATCAAAGAAATGGAAACTGATGGTCTTACTATTACTTAATTAATAAAATCGTTTTTAATTCTTCTTTTACTAAAATACTTATTGTATTTACAATTTCACATACAACTGCTTTCGACGCCGTTTTCAACTGTATTGATATAGGGATATCGAGCTCGACAGTGATATCGTGTCGACCGACCGAAAATAAAATTGAAACATGTTCTGTTGAAATGTGTGAACAAAAACTGATTCAACTTATATTCAATTTTTGTTGATCAACTATAATCGGTCAACTAAACCTGACTCATGAGAACGCGCCTTTAGGAACTACAGGGTGTTGAAGTTTTATAAAAAAAAAACACAAAGTTATTTTTTTTTTCAAAACTCTTATACATATTTTAATAAAGCTTTGTGGTTTTCATAAACAAAAAAAGCCGATTATTCGCCAATTAAAAAATTGTTTTATCTTCACCCGTGGCGCGGCGCGTGTATTAATAAGTCACCTGATAATTTTTAAGAAAAAAAAGTACGGCAATGCTTGTTATAAAAATATCATTGATTTTTCCATTTTCCGTTGAATGTTTAATTTTGAAGGAAAAAGGTTTCTTGGAATTTTTTTTTCCGACCCACCGATTTCGAGTAATCGAAATTCGAACTTATCGAGGCAATAAACTAATTGTAAGCAATAAAGAACTAAACATTTGATAAAAAATTATAATAATTGATCAAAATGGTGTCCTTTGACTTCAATGCATTTTCTGCAACGTTGGACTAAAGAATTAACTGCTCGTAAAATTGGCAACCTTTTTTTTTTTGTTAAAAAACTTCAACACCCTCTCTTTCCCAAAAGTCGCATTTTCTGGATATAGTTTATAGAGCAAACTGGAATTATTTTGGGACGTAGAATACGTGGTTAAAATTCGTGTAATAAAACCTGAATCACCCTGTATATAACTCACGCATTTCCAAAACCACACCTCACCACCTCCACCAACCCCCCACCAAGAGTGGGCCAATGCACAAGTTTCAGTTTCAGTCAGTCAACGGTCGGAGTCGGACGCTACGTTATTTTCGGGTGACTGTATTTTTTTTGTTTTTTCTCTTTGGAAAAGTTAATATGGATTGCACTCAGAGTAAATATTTGAACGCTCGGTATAATCCGTACAACAGACCGGTGTACACTGTGAACTATCCACTACAACCCACACCCTCACCCAGTCCCAAACAGTCCGAGAAGTGTGGTTTGGTGTACAAGAGTGCTTCCCTCCTCATCGAGCACAACAATTTGGGTGACCCCCAGTATTATTATGAAACACCCATGAATGAGGAGGAGGTGAGTCAGAGTGAGATACTGGATTTGGATAGTCAGAAAATGGTCAGTCAAACGTGGGAGAAGGAAAAGGAGGGACATACCGTGCCGGGGATGATTAGTTTGGGGAATAATCAACCAACAGGTTACCAAGGGGAGTTTGTGGTTGATGGTGGTTCTAGCGAGGGTGTTTCAGAGTGTTTTAGTGGTTATGAGGCTCCGGCACCGCCACCACTAGCTCCTGCTCCCACCAAGAGTACCAACTGGAAGAGTAACGAAGCACGCAGACCGAAAACCTACAATTGCACCGCGTGCAACAAGTGGTTCACCAGTTCCGGACATTTAAAGAGACACTACAACACCACGTTGCACAAGAAAGCGGTTAAATCTAGTGGGCTGCCTGATCCAGCTATCATGCCCATCAGCGCCCATCACCATCCAGCTAGGAATTCCTCGGCTAGTAAGGATAATAGTCAGGAGGATTCGAGGAGCAGCGACAGCGTGGTGGATGTGGTGCCTATCTTGGCGGAGCAGTACCCAAACGAGTTGGCCTCCCACGTTACGCAGGATACGTTTACCACCAGCAGTACTACGGGTGATTTGGATGTGAGCCAGCCTTTGCCCAGTTTTGCGCAGGTTCTGGCGGAACTACATGGGTATGCGAACGTGGCTGGTATGGGACAGTACTACTGTCCTCTTCAGGAATACCCTCATCCTGTAATAATGGAGAATTACACCACCAATTTGACAACTGAATTTGGAGGACTAACCACCTTAGGAATTAATGAGGTGGAGGTGTTGTTGACCAATTTGGAGGAGGAACAAAAGGAGAATTCTCCCCCTCGTGCTTCGGAGGAGCGGAAAATCAAATGTTACGACTGTGATAAGGTGTTCAATCGTCCCTGTTATCTCACTCAACACAACAACACCTTCCATAGTGGTGATAAACCGTTCAAGTGTTCCCGGTGCGGTAAACGGTTTCCTGATGATGAAACCTACAAACGACATACGAAGAAACACACGGGCGATAAACCGCACAAGTGCGATATGTGCCCAAAAACGTTTAATTACAAAGCGGATTTGAGAAGGCACTTGTGCTGTCACACGGGCAGGAAACCGTACGCGTGCGAGATATGCGGCAAGGGCTTTATCAGGAAGGATCACATGATCAAGCACGTGGACACGCATACCAGGAAGAGGGAGAAAATGGCCGCCATCCGTAACTAAAGCGCCCGCGCGCACTGTTGTTTCTTGAGCCACTCGGTATATATAATTTTTAGTTCACTCTGTATATTTTATTTTTTTTTTACCTTTAAAAATTGTTTTTGACAGTTTTTATGGCCACTAACCTAACCTAATAGTTTTTTAACACTCTCGTTTAAAATTATTTTTTTAGGACACTGACATAACCCTATATTTTTAGGACATTTTTTGCAAAAAATTAATTTTTTGGACACTAAACTAAAATTGTGAAAAAAATCAGACAAAACCCCCCTCTCTTCACCCCTCTCAAGGGGAAAAAATTTGCTCAAAAAACAATTGCTTCGATTAAAATAACTCAAAACAATCAACAGCCACAGCAAGAGAAATTAATATTATATACCAGGTGTCCAAGAGCACCCTGGACATAGGAGATTAACATGGGAAAACGGTTTTGAATTTTTTGCGCCTGTACGGTTGATTTGATTGAAAAATCGTATTAATGAAGGTTGTAGTACCTATCACGGACTAGTTTTCTGTATTTTTTTCAGATCTCTAACTTGAGCCGTTTCGTCGTAAAACACGAACAAAAATGAGAAAATTTTAACTTTTAGCCTGCACTGTATAGGCGGTTGTCGGGCAACGGGTAAACAGGTCATTGTTGCTTTTCACTGAATGTCAGTTTGGATTTCGTAATGAATAATCTACGACTATGGGTATCAATATACTTGTTGAATAAGTTAATACCAGTTTCGACGTTGGGGACTGCTTTGCGATCTAACAAAAGCCTTTGACTGCGTCTTATCTAATATTCTTGGTTTACAGTTAACACACAACAGTTCTCTTAAGAGAGAGTCAATTTGATACGTTCTTATTTGACGAGAGCTTATAGAGCGCACTTCGTGTCACATGATCACTCTGTTGCAAAATGGAATAATATCACGTTGACTAGTGTAATTTGACCTAAAGAATCATTTCTGAGATATTGTGTTGAAGGCGCTCGTTGTAAAATAGTATATTCTATATTAAGAGCGGAAAGGACATATATGCAGCGTGAGGCGAAGCCGAAGCAAGTTTAAATTTTCGCATTTTTGTTCGTGTTTAACGACAAAAGGGCTCAAGCTAGAGATCTGAAAAAAATACAGAAAACTAGTTCGTGATAGGTACTACAACTTTCATTATTACGATTTTTCAATCAAATCAACCGTACAGACGCAAAAAAATCAAAACCGTTTTCCCATGTTAATCTCCTATGTCCAGGGTGCTTTTGGACACCTGGTATATCCATTTAATAAAATGGACTTTTTACAGTTTTTTTATCTGTCCGACTAAAAGGTTAATATTAACCACACTGTAGGTTTTTTTCATTTTTTGTGTCTGGGCTTTTCAACCATGTAGTATTGTCTAACTGAAGACAAAAGGTCACATCAGCAAAACTGTCAGGACTTAATGTTGTCAGGAGAAATTAATTAAAGTTTAGACCACCGTTTTGCTGACAAGTTCACCATTTTTATAAAATATCTAAGGAACGGTGCGATAGGTATATAGGTATAGGTATAGGGAAGTATTAACAATTAATTACTAGCCTTCTTGCGAGGAATTCAGAAATGAGATTAAAAACAGACTTCCATTTGAAAATCAAAAGTTGGTGTTTATTCTGACTGATCTGGCAACACCGGAAAGTTCAAAATATTTTAAATAGAGAGATTGGACCCAACCTAGGCTACACTCGAAATTTCAACAAAAAATATTGAGTTGTTCTCTAGATACTTCTAATTAACCATCACCGTGAATCACCCTATATAGTATATTATTCCTAGAAAAAATAAGTTTCAAAATTGTTGCTGTTCTGGTGGCTGTAACGAGTTGGCAGTAAATAAAGCAAACATGGTATTTTCAAACAATTTTATTCTTACAATCTAACAATCTTATCTTAACATGTTCCTCAGCAGGGCTATAATTAATTGGTCTGCAAAAAGAAGAAAATAATTATTATTTAAAAAATATATGCTTTATTGCTGAAAGCTTACTATTGGTAAGTCGAAGGCCACCTCCACGGCCTCGCCCACCTCCACGGCCTCCTCGCCCACCTCCACGCCCACGGCTCCGGCCTGCACCTGCAGGGCCACTAGCACCTGCAAGTGCCCCCCTGCACCTGTAAGTGCTGTGCCCCGCACCTGTTGACCAGGCTCGGGCCGCTGCGGGCGTGGTTGTTCCTTCACTTCCTCCACCATCGATCCTGCAAAAAAAAAAAAATACAAATTTTTCCGATTTATTTAAGTTTTGGTGGTGCGATAAATTTGTTGTAAATGTTAATTCTACATACCATCGGACAACAAAATGTCCTCATCCTCCTCAGGGATGGATGCCAGACTAAATTCTGGCATCATCCCTTCACTCCCAGTATTATTTTCGCTCCTGAAACAATTTGGTAATGTAATTGAAAAGCGGGTAATTTAAACAACCAACAATGTAGTCTAGTCTAGTGATCGACCGATATGAAATTTTGGACCCATACGGTTTTTCCTTCCCAAAATTGGTAGCTTTTAATTCTTTATAAAAAAATGTCGGCCCCGCGAGGCAGATATTTTATACATATATCGGCCGCTATATCGGTATCGGTATCGGTCGATCACTACTAGTCTAATTTTACTAAATTAAACGATGGGCAATTAAAACATATCGCTTAAACTTCAAAATATTTTAACTGAAATTTCTTTGATGCTAGACCAGTATTTAATTACTTACATTTTTCCAGCAACCACCTCTCACTTCAACAAACCAAATAGAAATGAATGCACTATCCAGCAAAATAACTGACGCCGGACAAAATTGGAATGGCCGAAACTTTAAAATAAACAAAGACAAAAGACAAAAATTATAAGAAAGACGAAGAACGAACATTTTTGACCGTTACACAAAGCGTGCCGACTTTTTTGTCGGCAAAGTAATCCGTGCTTTCCGCGAATTTTTTAAATCTGAATATCGTATGCGCTGGCTTGCTAGAGTAGTGAATTCAAATTTACCGCCCTCTGACGGGGTGTAAGGAGTTCTCACTACCCTGTAAAGATACTTCATTATGAACCCTATAAATGTACCAAAGGGGGTTGTGATACTATGATTAGTTTTGGATTAATTTGAATCTGAATGTCATATGCGCTGGCTTGCTAGACTAGGGAATTCCAAATTGCCGCCCTCTGACGGGGTGTAAAGAGTTCTCACTACCCTCTAAAGATACTTCATTATGAGCTCTATAAATGTACCAAAGGGGGTTGTGATACTATGATTAGTTTTGGATTAATTTGAATCTGAATATCGTATGCGCTGGCTTGCTAGAGTAGTGAATTCAAATTTGCCGCCCTCTGACGGGGTGTAAGGAGTTCTCACTACCCTCTAAAGATACTTCATTATGAGCCCTATAAATGTACCAAAGGGGGTTGTGATACTATGATTAGTTTTGGATTAATTTGAATCTGAATATCGTATGCGCTGGCTTGCTAGAGTAGTGAATTCAAATTTGCCGCCCTCTGACGGGGTGTAAGGAGTTCTCACTACCCTCTAAAGATACTTCATTATGAACCCTATAAACGTACCAAAGGGGTTTTTTTATTATTATTATTATTATTAGGAATAGTATTATTGAACGCGCTTATATGTAGATCGTAGATGTGGCAACGCTGCAAAACCTGATATACACCATACAGGGTAGGTAAGAAGCCTGTTTGTTGGTTTTGTTGTTGATTGTGCAGATGTTAAGCGTTAAATAGATATATGTGGAATTATAGATATAAAAGGAGAATGCTGGAAATAAAGGTATGCAAATATGTTGTTCTAAAATGTCCTGTGGATAGTGAAAGAACGAAGTAACTGCTCACAATGTTTATTTAACACATTTTAAGTGAAGAAAAAAATAAGTCCGACGCCACTGACCCATCGGACATCCTCGGCTCCGGCTTGCTGGAATTCGGCTTGCTGCCTTCACACCAGTAGATTACAATGGCAATTTCATACCTAACCTGAATAAATTCTGCTGATGCATCACTTGTATACATTACTAAAAATTTTTCTAGTCTGACAATTTTTTAAGGGTGGTTCAACTAACAAATTGGTCCTATTTCACAGATCTGTATCCTGTATATGCTGAATACTTCACTAATTTTCCATGTGGATAAGAAAATACAACTTTTATGAAGAAATTGACCTAAGCGAAGAACAAATTACCCACTAAGAAGATTGCAACAAATTAATCAAGTTGAAGAGTGAAATTGTGTGCAATGGGTTCAACTACTTACATTAGAACAGTGAATAAAAAAGCAAGTTTTAAGGTCAGTATATTGATTTTACTTAAATTAACATTCAAATGAACCCAATGCAGTTTTCATTATTGTTTTATGTTTAACACAATAATTAATATTATACTCTTTAACATTTTAATAAACTGCATTGCTCAACTTTGAGTTAATATGTATTATGCAGTGTCTTTGTAAAGTAGGTACTGCATAAATTTGATGAAATGGAAAGGACTTAAGCCTAGTTTATAAAACAAAATTTAATTTTAGTAATAGTATTTATATTAGTACTAAGAATAGAACCAATGTTATGACGGAAGGAGATTATAGAATAAGTTATTTAAATTTAGAATTAGTAATAACTGAATTCACTTTAAAAAGCAAAATTTTTTATGGCTAATATTAAAATTAAATATTTTTGCCTTTTTCGGACCTGCAGTATGGTTAACCTGGCATTGACAGATGAATATTATCACAAAAATTATAGTTTTTAGGTACAGGACCTTATTAACTTTTTCGTTTTTGTTTTGGGTTCCGGCTTAAAGAAAAAGGATTGCAGCTACAAGCTACAACTTTTTATTTAATATTTACTATTTATGTACTGGCACTTGTCAGTCATGTAATAACCTCCATAAACTTATCATTTATAATCACCTTCAATTTTTACAGTGAATACTAATACTTAAACTAAATTTTGTTCTATAAATTGGGCTTTACTTTTTGCAAAAACACTTGGAACCTTATTTTTATAGGATGTTTTGGATTCTTTGAACAATTCTTCACATATTTCATGCAACATACTCCATACTGATATTCAATTGTTTTTAAACAAATGTCAAAAACACTTTTCAAAATTATAGGTCCCACAAATTTTACTTTACTTTTTTCTAAAAAAATTAAAATCAGCTGTTCAAAATGAACTGTTACAACAACAATAACCAAGACGGTTTACTATCATTTTACATTTTTTTTTTAAATGTCATTAATAATTTTTGGGGATGTTATTCTGATTTATTTGAACATTATTGGTTTCAAATTATCAATATTTCCAGGACAATTGTGGTACAAGTTGCATGGATCAATACATTTGTTTCTAGAATCCAAAATACAATAATAAAGAAGTGTTGCCATTTAAAAGATCAAAAATATTTTAAATACCCAGTTTTTGGGCCCTGTATAATTCCAATTCATATAACACAAGCAGCAGTTATAAAGCATAAAATTAAAAACATCCAAGGCTTTTGGTGAAAAGTTTGAGTCTTTAATTTTATTGAACTTATGCAGTATGCATGTTACAAAAGCACTGTATGTAGTGTTATCTAAATGCATGTTTGAAGGAACAGTAATAATCCAATTCATATAAGTGTCAATTTTTCAGATCAAATGATGGCTACGAAATTACTTATATGATACGACATTTGCTTATCTAGTACCATAATGGTAAAGCAAACATACAGGGTGTTAAAAATTCGATGCATTAGCCGAGGCATTAGCATTGCTATCTCAGAACTCAAAAACTCAAATTTCTATTTTATTTTTTTACCACTTTAATCAATGGCACCTTCTGGAGGCACTTTTTTATGCTCTTCAAGAAAATAGTTTTAGTTTTCAGCTCAGATGTAACGTTTTTAGATACCAACATCAACTTCAAATTTTCAAATACGGACCTCAACTTTTTATTTCATTTTTCAGTAGCCACAGACCTTCTGACACTAATAATGGGTCACACTTGTCAAAAAAATAAACCTAGTGTACCTACTCGTATTATGTATTTGGTATTGTACCGTCGTACTCCTTAATGACACACTTCTTGTACAACACTGTATATTGTTTACAAACAATAAACTGACACTGACACTTAAGCTCGTAATCTGACAACTTCGACTTCACTACAACCATCAACTCAACAGCTGCTTATATAGGCTTCCATGGTTTCTAGAAAGTTCCCAAATATTCATGAAATTGACTTTCTCTCTCACACTCATTAAGCTATAACATAAATCTCTCTCTATATAAGCAACGGAGCCAGGATTTTCTAGAACACAGACAAAAGAATGTAGAACGTAAACAAAGCAACGTAACATACAGGGGTAACAACAAATAACTAAAGAAATCCTAACTAATAATCAAAAGTTCGCTTCGCAACAGTATTTTAAGATTTTTTAAAAAATTAAGGGATTGAAATTGATATGTTGTCATAATGAGTAGATAATTTAGTTTTATATGATTTAATAATTAGGTTCATTACTCTTTCGAAAAAGAGAGAGAGTTTCTTATGGTACTTTTCATTTATTTAAAAAAAAAAGTTTTTGGTTATTTATTTTTCAGATACTCAAATGTTTGAATTCGAGGTTGAGTTTTGATGAAACAGCTTAATCATATCAAACTAAATTATTTACTCATTATGATAACATATGAATTTCAAATGCTTATTTGAAAAAAAACAAATACTTAAGTACACTAGGTATAATTTTTTGACATTATTATATTCGGGAGGTTGGTAGCTACTAAAAAAACGAAATCAAAAGTCCCGGTCCGTATTTTAAAATATTAAGTTGATGATGGTATCTAAAAAACTAAACGTTGTAGCTAAATACAAACATTATTTTCTTAAATAGCATAAATTAATGCATCCAGAAGGTGCAATTGATTTTCCAAAATAATCAATAATAAAATAAAATAGAAATTTGATTAATTGTTTTTGTTGGATATCTCCGGATGTAATAAAAACAATTTAATTTTTTTTTTTACCAAATTATTTAGTAATAAAATGAGCAACTTTGCCTCCATTTAACTAAAGCTCTATCAACTATACTTTCTGAGATAGCAATGCTAATGCATCTAATTCGTAATACCCTGTATTTGTGCAGCTGCAATGTTTTTTTTAACAATCCAATACTTAATAAAGTTCAATTTTTTGATATTTTGATTATTTGAATTTACCATTTTCTATAAATATGGTCTCAGATGGAAAGTAGTGCGTACATTCTGTGAAAGTCAAGATAGAGAGAGTAGAGATAGTAGATTTCTAGTTTCTACTGTTCAATGTAAAAAGTAATATAAAAAGTTTTAAGTGCATATTGTGTGTGACGTCACGCGGCTTATCACTTCCATCTGTTGTTATGTCAACTAAAGTTCGAATTTGTCACTTTGCTTTTGTTTTTATTTTGTTATGTCAAACAGATTCCCATGCAGCTAAAATAGTTATATTTTTAATTTTAATACAATATTTCAATAATAGTTGAAAATTGTATAATTTCTAAAATCAAGTAAATGTATATTTTTTGAAGGACAAGCCTCTGCTGGTCCGTGTAAGATTACAATGCCAATTTCATACTTACCCTATGTATTTAACCCTGCTGATGCATAATTACTACACATTTTTCTTGTCTGGCATTTTTTAAGTATAATTCAAGTAACAAATTAGCCCTATCTTACAGATCTGTATATGGAATATGCTGAATACTTCACTACTTTTTCATGTGGGTGAGAAAGCATAACTTTTATGAACAAATTGACTTAAACAAGGTTTAAATTACCCACCAAGAAGTACTACATTAGAACAGTGCATAAAAGAGCAAGTTTTAATGTTAGTTAACTATTTTTACTGAAATTGACATTAAAATGAAAAGCATTGCAGTTTTCATTATTGTTTTATGTTAACCCAATAATCATCATTATTTAATTTGGTAAATTGCCTTTTTGAACGTCATTATATTTAGTGTTATCTAAAAGCATGTTTAAAGTAATAGTAATAATGAGGTAGTTTGCAGTGAGTACAAATGATGAACTCAAGACACCGCTTGTATGAGAAATCTTCTATCTTATGAGTACTATGATTATAAAGCAAACACCTTTGTGTAGTTGCAGTGTTTTTAAAATAAGTAGATTTTTCTGAATTTTTAGATAATTTCATTATTCAAGCTATTCTTTTTCTATAAATAATATCTCAGATAGACAGGAATTAACATTAAGGTTGATTTGATTATTTTAATCAGAGTAAACTGTTTGGGTAGCTACAAAAAGTCTCTTGTAAAACTGTGACAGTCCAAATTTTCTTTGTTTTATAATGTAACACCCTGTACATTATAAAACAGAGTATTATTGAATTTTTGAATTTACTCATTGATCGATTGATCAGGAAGACTTGTTACATCTAACGTGCACCGTTTTGTAATCTTTGTTTTTTATAAGCTATGTGATAATATTAGTTTTAATTTAGGCTGGGCAATTTTTTTTAAAACAAAAATTAGAAATGTTTTCTTTTTGTTTTGACTATGCAGGGTGGAGCATAAATTTGTGGCAGAAATAAATATTGGTATTTTTAAATAGAACCACATTTTTTAATACATTTTAAATTCTACACTTATTTCTTAAACTTTTACCCTATACAGGGTGTCTCATAACTATATGACAAAAACAAAATAATATGATTTATTCATATAAACATTTTTCCTAAAGTCACTCCTAAGGGAGATATCGAGCCCTAAAGAACTGCCTTCCAATTAACGTTTTTGGCCGTAACTTCTGAACTACTTTGTAATGTAAAATAATAATTAAACAATTAAATTAAATTAATTAAAAAAAATAATAATTAAATGCTTATTCAATTAATGAGTATTCTTCCGTATCTTTCGTTATTCTACACATAAACTTTGAATACTAATTTACTTAAAAAAACTAGTTTAACGAATATTTTTAATAACATTGTGGTGTAAGCAGTTCAATGAAAAATCGATTTATCTCGAAAACCGTTTATTTTATCAAAATAAAAGAAGAGTACAATTTTATTAGTATTATTTTATATATGTATTATTTTTAATATTATTAGTATTCATTAATGGCGTTTGCAGCTGAAAATAATGACAGCTATCAAAGTTTAAGCAAATTTTGTCTTAGGTACCAGTTAGTTCCTGTCTTTCTGCTAAGACGAGATAAATGGTTTTGATGTAAAACATTAAACCCAAAAATCATTACAATATGCAAAGTGGTTCAGAAGTTACCGCCAAAAACGTTAATTGGAAGGCAGTTCTTTGGGGCTCGATATCTCCCTTAGGAGAGACTTTAGGAAAAATGTTTATACAGTGCGTTTTTTTTAACGCGCAACATAGGATTTCACGTGTTAAATTTTTAAGCCCATGTTAGACCATGTTATTTTGGAACTACAAGTATAAAACTTGACGGGTGGCTATTTCGTACCCTGAAGCTTACGTAAATTTACCAATTCGGCCTAAAAAGTGTTAAAAAACTTGCAAAAAATCATCTTTTTTCGAAAAGGTTTTATCGTTTCATACTCCCTATATGCATTGTTGTTCTTTGTTGTTTTTGATACTGGCAGGGCAGGTAGCAGGTAAAATTTGGCGTAGAAAGTAAAACAGGGTGATCATTAACTTTATATCAAGAAAGTTAAGAACAAAAGAAGTATTTTTATAGGTGAATTGTTCAAATTGACCTCCGTTTGAAGCCAAACAGTATATTCCAAACAATCATAAAATGCCCTTTTGACGTTTAAAAGATGTCGGGTCGTGATGCAGTCAAAATAAGTAACTTCACCTGCTACCTGCCCTGCCAGTATCAAAAACAACAAGGAACAACAATGCATACAGGGAGTATGAAAGGATAAAATCTTTTCGAAAAAAATGATTTTTTTCCAGTTTTAAATCACTTTTTAGACCAAATTGGTAGACTTACTTAAGCTTCAGGGTACTAAAGACACACCCGTCAAGTTTTATACTTGTAGTTCCAAAATAACATGGTCTAACATGGGCTTAAAAATTTAACACGTAAAATCCTATGTTGCGCGTTAAAAAAAACGCACTGTATGAACAAATCGTATTATTTTGACCTCCTCTGTGCTCTATGCTCCCGAGAGATTGTCATATAGTTATGGGACACCCTGTATAAAGGGTGTTACAAATTCGATGCATTAGCATTGCTATTTCAGAAACTATTGTTGATAGAGCTTTAGTTAAATGGAGACAACGTTGCGCATTTTATTGCTTAATAATTTGGTAAAAAAAAATTCAAATTTTATTACGTCTGGAGTAAATTCCAAAATAATCATTAATAAAGTGGTAAAAAACAAATAAAAATTTGCCTTTTTCGGTTTTTGTCGGAAATCTCTAGATGTAATAAAAAGTTTTTGAATTTTTTGTTAGGTATTTAGCTGAAATCGGTTAAAACACGTTGACGTTTTTTATGTTCTTGTCGTAATATTATTTTCTTTGTTTCAGATATTCTCCCGGTGAAGCGAGATGCATAAAAAGTCGTACAGGGGAATGCTGGAATTCTTATTTATTTTACTAATAAACAAAATTGGGGCGCGGGTTGTGTGTAGTTTTATTTACTATTTCGATTTGCTGTTATGCCATATGCAGCATTTTCCTATCCACAATATTTGGCCGCATAATTTTTATTTAATGTCCGTCTAAATGGGGATGTATTAAAAGAATTGTCATTCCTTTAAATGTCAATCTACGCATGGCGAACTGAGTAACTGTGCAGAAGTTGACATTGGAATTGAACCCGACCAGCAATCAGTCATTGTCTTGTCGCTGCATTGATAGTGAACGGACGTGCTAGTGCGAGCGAATCAAAACAATTTTTTTTTACTGATATCTGCTTAGCAATAGAAAGGAATTCTAACTATTTGAACACGGCACTGTCGGGATATACAGGGTTCGTGCAAAAATAGCATGTACCCTGGGAGTTCGCAGTCCGAGTCGGACTTGGTCTCCCAGGACGATGGCTTTACAAAGCCGAAAACTAAAAAAAGGGGGAGGAAACCAAACTCTACCCCCTCATCGTCAAACCCTACAACCCCTACTCAGGACCTTAAAAGACCGGCTTTAGAAAAACCTGCAACACGAGCTACAACCAACAGGGAAAAAACCTCCACTCAAACTTCACCCCCTCCTTCATCAATTGTTATGACCAACAACCTATTTAGGAACCCAACATTTAAATTGGCGTTTTACGTCACCTCACCACCAACTCTAACGAGAGTGCAACTTGCCGTCAAATGGGAAGAAATCAACAAATCTAACAAGGACATTATAATAAAACAAGAATCGAATTTCCTTATTAAAACCAACGATGAGGAAACAACAACCAAATCTCTTGAGCTTCTCAAACAACGTGGCATAATAACATCGTTCAAAGTCCAAAAAAGCAACAATACGTCATCACCAACAACAACCACCAACCGGAACATCACACCATCGTATTCTGCGGTCGCCACGGGTGTCGATTTTGACATTACGGACGAGATGTTTTCTGACCACTTGAAGAGTATTTACCCTCAAATAAGATTCTGTAAAAGAATCATATCGGGACAAAGAGGGGCGCCCACGCTTATGATACGACTGATAACTGGAGACCATTCAACATACGAGCGTCTGATGGCAAATAGGTTTGTGCACTTTCTGGGGCGCATCTTCAGGATAATAGAAAGCAAACCTCCACCACCTATTCCTGCTCCCTGCAGCAAATGTAACGCTTACGACCACCGTTCGGAGGATTGCAGGAAGCCTTTGAAGTGCAACAGATGCCAGGGCACTCATCCAACGAGTGCGTGCACTTCTCCTCTACCAGTCAGGTGTGCAACCTGCAACTCGGACGATCATGCTGCCTGGAGCATGAAGTGTCCCAAACGACCCACTGCTCCCATTGAAGGTATTCCGAACGTGAAGGTGAAATGTCTTAATAAAAGGACAGCTGAAGTGTCCAATTCAATCACAGCACACAGCCGAGTTCATACACCTATTACAACACACGACCACATAATAAACAAATACAAACACCAACTAAACAAGACAGAGAACAATAACAGAGAAGAACTAATCAAGAAACTGCGTAAGCGATTTATTGAAGATTTCAATGTGGACACTTCAGTGGTCTTCTTCGGAAACCATATGTATATTTTGATGATTGATATGTTATCGCCCGACAGAACCTCCCAGACTGAACCCCTTGACCAACTAAGACAAACAATTACTAATATAGAACATTCAATCTAAAACTTATATACGCCAACATCAACGGATTAAATCACAAAAAACATCTTATTTATAATTACATAGAACAAAACGACGCTGACGGCTGCATGTTCGTAGAGACCAAAACCAAACCGGGACAAATTACGACATACAGAGACTGGCTATATATCTGTAAACATGGCAATATAGCTCAAAACGCTAGAGGAGGTGCTACGGTACTACTCAGACCTAAAGTTAAATTAGGGAGAGCAAATCCACCATCCCTTAACAATCCATTAAACGACTGCCTCCACTTTACCATTCCCTATCAACAAGACCTTATTCATGTTTTTTTAGTATACATTCATCCACACTCCAACATAGAACAAAACATACTAACCAAAGCTTGCCTTTACAAATATTCTATCCTTATTGGAGACTTCAACCTCAATCGAAACAAGACGACTCAACTCAATAAATTTCTGGACAACTCAGACTTTATAAAGAAGCAAACACCACCAACATTTTTAATGCCAGGAAATCCGGACTCAACTCCGGACTTATTACTTCACACAGCCAATCTGGCTAATGTGATAAATAATGTAAATCTGACAAACGAACTCGGGTCAGACCACTTGGCTATAACATTTGACCTAGACCTTCAACAAACACAACCGTTGACTCCATCAACTAACACTCAAAAACTAAACTTAAATAAAACAGACGTACAAAAAGTAAAACAATACGTACATGACTATATTCAATCAAATGCGGAAACTTGTTCCTTGGAAAACATACAGAAACAACTAACAATAGCCATAGAAAAGTTTTCACCTCGCACAAAAAACAGTTTCTACCAACATACTTTGCCCAAATTCATTTTAAGACTAATTAAACGCAAAAGGGAACTGTACAGACTATACTCACTCACGCAGGATAACGAATTGAAAATAAACTTAAACGAACTCAACAGAAACGTCAAAACACTAATAGACCAATACAAACAAGACAAATGGTTAGAAGCATGCCAAGAAATTGAACAAGACGCAGGCAAAACGTACTGGCAAAAAATTAAAAAACTTTCACAATATAAAAAAAACCACAACATCGGCACCATAAAAGAAAATGGAACAGAGCTGTACACAGACAAAGAAAAAGCGGACGCATTCGCCCAGCACTTTCAAAAGGCTTTCGCATTTTCTACCCATCCTAACTTTGACCATCAAAACTTGACTAGAATAAATGACTTGTATAACAACTATTTTGACACTAATGTAGACTTTGCAAATGAACTTATCACAGAAACAGAATTCGACGAAGCAATGACACAAATCAAAAACACTGCACCGGGCAAAGACAATATTAAAAGCAAAGTTCTAAAAAACCTTACTCCACAAACGCACAAAACCTTACTAAGCTTATTCAACAAATGCATTAGAACTAATACTCTGCCAAATAGTTGGAAAACGGGTATAATAATACCCATTCCAAAAACCGGTTTAGACCATACGGAGACTCAAAATTACAGACCTATTACATTACTACCAGTACTGAGCAAAATATACGAAAACATTATTAAAACTAGATTACAACGACTAATTGGACAACACGTACCATCATACCAGTTCGGTTTTAAGCCCAAACATTCAACTGTACACCCGCTGTTTATACTGACAAATAACATACAAACAACACACCTTGAAAACAAGAAATCGGCATGTCTCTTTATGGACATAAACAAAGCCTTTGACAGCGTATGGCACAAAGGACTCTTATACAAACTGCACAAACTGAATACACCGGAATATTTACTATATATTATCAAAAACTTACTGGAAAGCAGACAACTAGAAATACGCATAAACAACTCCCTTTCCTTTCCTTTCACTCCTGAACAAGGTTTGCCACAAGGGTCTCCTCTATCGCCATTTCTTTACAATATATATTGCCATGACATTTACAACCACGAATTACATGACAAAAATTACATTAACAAACATGCTTACATACTACAATACGCTGATGACACTGCACTAGTGGTGCATGACAAAACTACAACAAAAGCTGCAGAGAAGCTGCAAATACTGACAGACAAGACCATGCTGTGGTTCTACAAATGGAGACTGACACCAAACGCCACAAAAAACCAGCTACTTTTAACAAACCACCAAATTAAAGACAACTCTCCTACTATAACAGCAGACGGAAACAAAACTATTCCTAAACCAGACGTAAAATACTTAGGAATAACACTTGACCAAAAACTAAAATTTACCAAACATACACAAAACGTAAGAAAAGAAATCATAAAAAGAACAAAACACTTCAGAACACTTACATACAAAGACAAAGGAATAAGTACAAAGACCGCAACCAAAATATATAAATCTATATGCAGACCTCTACTTGATTATGGACATATACTAAGAGCAAATGCAACTGACAAGACAAAAAAACACATACAGGTCACAGAACAAATTGCTCTTAGACTCATAACAAAAATCAGACACCCCCAAAACCCGCTTCACAACCCATCCAATGAATTTTTGTACGAACGAACTAAAATGACAAGAATTACTGAACGACTAACACAACTACTGACAAAATGGAACAACAACCCCCAGAACTGGAACATAATAAACCCTATTTCCCTTCAAAGACCAACTCGACAATCCCGCTTCACGTTTCCTTACTCCACTCTGTTGGAGCATTTCAACTAAGTGTGAAAAACATCTGTATGTATGTAAATATTAGTGTATATAGACATTATTGTTATGTTAATTAAGTGTGTTGAGCAGAATTTATTTTATTTTTTTCTCTTGCATGTACCATGGGCAGAAAGGCCACGCGGCCGATAGCCCTTTTTACTGTACCGCGGTACTGTGAAATAAATATTATATATACAGGGTGGACCATAAGTTATGGGACATAGAGCTACAGCATATTCTTGACATCAAAATAATACGATTTAGCTAAATTGTCCTATGCCAAAAGTTAATATTAAAATAGATACAGGGTGTGAAAGTTAAATTTAAATTTTTGATTTTTTATCATATCTTCACGGTCTATTCATATAAAGCACTGAAATTTTATATAGGGGGGTTTTGCTAGGCGGAAAATAGGATGCTTTTATCTATTTTGTAGTGGCCGATAGGGGGCGCTACCGGCAACCATTTCAGCTGCTTAAAAAGACTCAAACTTTTATTTACACAAGTGAACCGGCTATACAACTTTAAAATATGATTTTAATAAGGTTTCTAAGTAAAAAAGGTATACATGTTCTGAGTCCTAAAAGTTGACCGTTTTCGAGATAATTAATATTTTAATATTGCATACATATCCATATGCTAATAGATTAAAAAGTTAAGGATGAAAGAAAATTTATGTAATTCGTACAAAACATAAAAAAAGTAATTGGGAGACCTTTTAGATAAATCACACAACAAAAATACCGAAAATAATAGATAATAAATCGCATTCGTATTCTCAGTTTTTTATCTGAATGATGAAACAATTTAAACCACTAGAAATTAAAGAATTAGAAATAAAAAATGTTTCTTTTGGACAACAGGTGTTCTACATAGGCAAAATAAAAACTTACTTTGATAAAAAAAATAATTTACTAATTTGAAAGTTGCTCTTTGCAATACCAAAATGGTAAATATCTCGAAAACGGTCAACATTTAAGACCCAGAACAAGTATACCTTTTTTACGTAGAATACCTATTAGAATCATATTTTGAAGTAGTATCGCTGATCCAGTTGAAAAAAAAAAGTTTGAGTCTTTTAAAGCAGCTGAAATGGTTGCCGGTAGCGCCCCCTATCGGCCACTACAAAATAGATAAAAGCATCTTATTTTCCGCCTGGCAAAACCCCCCTATATAAATTTTCCGTCCTTTATATCAAAAGACCGTGAACATATGATAAAAAATCAAAAATTAAAATGTAACTTTCACACCCTGTATCTTTCTTAATACTAACTTTCGGCATAGGACAATTTAGCTAAATCGTATTATTTTGATGTCAAGAATATGCTGTAGCTCTATGTCCCATTACTTATGGTCCACCCTGTATATATATATATATATCTATCAAACGTACAATTTATTTTCCAACTGATTAACATCCTACAGCAAAATTAACTTTTTGTGTCTGCCCAGTTCCGAATTATATCGAAGAATCAACCTTTTATTGTAAAGGTTGCGTGTGGAACCAAACTAAGTAAAAAGTGAATTAACTAAGTTTAATTTAGTTAAGTGCAGTGAAAAATAATAGTACAATTAACATGTGAATAAAAGCAATTAACAACAACTGAACTAATCTAATCTAGACCTAATAAGAGAGAGCCGCCAAACGTCATAACTGTAAAAGACAGCTACAACACTGTTGCCAATTCACATACAATTATTGTATTGGACATACGATCAAAACTTCCCCTCAATACAATAATTTAAAAAACTTATTTGCTAAAACAAACCAAATCAGAATACATTCATGTTTAGAAAACAAGTTACATGATAAACTTTTTGTTAATACATCAGCAACCTGATTATTTGTGTCTACATACATGACATTAAGTACATTATCAGTGATCAAGTCTTTAATATAGTTAAACTTTACATCTACATGTTTTAGCCTTTTATGTTCAAACTTGGTTGTCAGTCGCATGCAAGATTGGTTGTCCTCAAAAATAGTGAAAACCGTCTTTTGGAAACTCAAATCCTCCAATAAACTTACCAACTATACTCCTTTTGCAGCTTCACACAATGCTACAAACTCTGCCTCAGTAGATGACAACGCCACAGTTGACTGTTTTCTTGTTGTCCAAGATACTACACAACCAAAAATCTTGAATAGATATCCAGTTGTGGATTTTCTTCCTTCTAGATCACCTGCCCAATCTGCATCTGCATAGCCAACTAGCAGATTATTATCATCATTTGGATAAAATAACTTATATTCTACCGTTCCTTGGAGATATCCCAAGATTCTTTTCAGTTTTTGCCAAAGTAGTTGTGAAGGTTTTGATTGAAATCTACTACACAAGTTTACTGCAAAACAGATATCTGGCCTAGTCGCCAACACAAGGGCGTACCCAGGATTTCAGCTAGGAGGGGGCAGGGGTAAAGTGACCATAATTTTTGAGGCTCAATGTCGGACAAAAGAAGCGCCGTAGGCGAAAAATTTTAAGGTGCCACGCCCAAACGTCTTGAAAATTAAGTACTTAAAGTACTTATACTGTCACTAGTAAACTAGTAATAATTTATATACAGGGGTGGGCATAAGTCACCTGGCAAATTTGCAAAAATTCAAGAAATTTTATAAAACGGAAACACAAGTTTAAGAAACGTTCGTTTTATTTCATTATAACACAAAAATATTTATAATAGGTGTTGAAAATGGTCACCGTTCATCTCGATACACTTCAAATAACGTTTTTCGATCGAATTAACAATACGGGCGAGCATCGCGAGGTCTTCATTGATGATATCGAACTCGACTGTTATCCAATGTTTGAGATCTTCGACATGTGCTATCGGATGCGTATAAACCCGGTTCTTCATTAGGCCCCAAATTGAAAAGTCCATCGCTGTGAGGTCCGGAGACCTTGGGGGCCAACCAATGCAACCACCTCTACCAATCCATCCTGGAAAGTGCTCGTTGAGGAAAGCGCGAACCTCCAAGCTGAAATGCGGCGGGGCGCCATCCTGCTGCAAAATTATGTTCCGTCCTTCGAATCTGTCGTCCTCATCCAAGGTGACGCGTAATTCTTGTAAAAGCTCCAAGTAAGTTTCCGAATTAACGGACACGTCGAAGAAATAGGGGCCAACTATCCCTCGATGATTCATTCCGGCCCAAACCATAACTCCAGGAGAATTCACTTCCTTTTCGAGGATCTCATGAGGATGAGCATCGGCCCAATAAACGCAGTTATGCCTATTTACCCTGCCATCAACCTTGAATTGTGCTTCATCACTCCACAAGATTTGTCTCTCGAAAAAAGGATCGGCTGCTTTCATAATTAGGTACTTTTCATAATGAAAACTTGACTCGAACGTTTTGTGCCATTTTACTCAAAAATTACAATCTAACAACGCAAAAAACCGGTTTGATCTGTCTTGCTTGAGGTCGACAAGCATACTAACTTATGCTCACCCGGCCGCGTTGCTACGCGCACCTGAAATCCGAGCGAGAGTGGTGGGTCTGACGCATGAACTGTTTTCAAGGCTGCCAGGTGACTTATGCCCACCCCTGTAGTTTAGAAGTGTTCAAATAAAATATTTCAACTTACCAGGGCAGAGTCAAACAGTTACAGATACAAAGATATTACTAAAAATTAATTTTGAACTTCAAAAAGAAACTAAACTAAAAGCGGTTAATATTTCCACTTAATGATCATGTGCATGCGGCGGCGCAAAGGCAAAACAAAACATTCTACCTAACCCCATTTGTTTTTCCTACCGGGAGAACGCTAAACTGCGCAATTAATCACGAGAATATGACTACAAATAGTTAATGGAAGAAATTCAAGTTTTCAAAGCTTGCCGCTAGATGCCGCCACATTTCAAGTAAAATTATGCAGGGCAGTAGAATGAATGATTAATCGAATGTAAAATCGAATAAAATAAATGTTCCTGATAGCGGGTGAGCGCCGTGCAATAATATAATGGTCATTTAACAAGCTATTTTATCATTAATTTGTATAAATCCATAAATACTTGAAATACGGACGTTTTGACGGACAAATATTAATGACGGACCCACTTCTTCAATGACGGACTGTCCGTCACAATGACGGACGTATGGTCACTTTAGGCAGGGGGCTGCTTATACCTGGGGGGTAATTGTGTAACGTTTTGAACGTCGGTCGGTAAGAATTATACGTCATTTTTGAAGTTTAATATATGGAGCAAATTTCAAAATGACGTATAAATCTTACCGACCGACGTTCGAAATGGTTACACAATCAGCCCCCTGTTTCGAAAAGATCGTCGGTCGGGTATATTGAAACAAAAAATCATGAAAATTTACTTTTATTCATTAATTTTGATGATGACACAAAACAAAATATTATACATAATTATACTATACATTATGTATAATATATATATTATGTATGTATATATTAATTTAACAGTAATCTTCTCGGATTTGCCGAAAATTTGTCTATGACAGTCTTTTCAATAAACTCACTGTTGTCTTTTAAATAATTACGATGTACGTTCATCAAACATAAACCCGTAAGCCTTTCTTCACCCATGGTGCCTCTAAGCCACGTTTTAACTCTTCGCAGCGTACTGAAGGACCGTTCTACGGTCGCTGTGGTGCATGGGATAGTGCTTAAAATAATTAATGCCTTTCTGACAGCAGGGTGAAAAATGTTGGCTTCGTTGAACAGATCAACTACTTCTATGTCCCTTAATTGATCATCTGATAAAGCCTTCGTCACCCATAAATTATGCCAAAGGTTCAGTTCTCCGGTGATATCCAGGTTATAAAATTCTTGGAATGATTCTGCGTTTTTGTGTAGGTCTGTAATGCTGGTTTTTGTCATATACAAGGGATGTAGCCTGCTTAAAGCAAACGCCGGAGTATTTTCTTGGGAGAATCGAATATTCAATGATGAAATGAGTGAATCAATGTATGGTATTATCAGGGAACGCCGCCAATATTCGTTATCATTGTATGATAACGATTCCACCCCGTCAATAGGGAACGTGAATTTCGGCCTCGCGAATGTATAAATTTTCTGCGCATCCCATCATTGCACTTCTGCGCAGTTGCCAGGAATCGATGCAGGAGGGGGGTCTTATTATGTCCTGCAAGTTTCATGATGGTGGCTCAACCCGTTCGGGAGTTATGGAGGTTCAAAGTTTGAAACTACCGAAAATGCTACTTGCTTCCTTAATTAGACAGGCTGGTGTGCCCAGGTTTATGGGGGGATTCTAACCAAATTTGGGGGTCATACTAAGGTCCCCAAAAACTTTTTACGTAGGACTTTAGTTTTCCCCCCACCCCCCCCCCCAAAAAATGTTTATACCTGTATCTCGGCAGAGTCATGACTTGGTGGCGAGTTGAGCCCGGCACCGGTGTCCACTTGGGCACTGTGTTCGAACGAAAATAAGAATTTTTGTGCGCATGCGCGAACGGTTTATAGCTCATAACTCGGAAACCCCTTGACCGATCGGGATGGGCTTTGGCATGGGGGGGAATCTTGGGAAGACCCGTTGGTGGCACCCAGTTGGGGGCGGCAAGGGGTGGCAACTTTTTTAAAATCATTTCCACGCGTTGTCCCTTGGGGGGGTGTTAGAAGGGCCCGAATAGTGTCCAGAAAAAAATTGGCGTCAAAATTGGGGGGCGGCAACCTTCCTTCTGGGGGCGGCAAACACTTTGAGGCTCCATAACTTAAAGGGGGGTAGAGCTAGGACCACCAAACTTGAGGGACACACAGAGGGGGGCCGGGGGGGAAAAGGGGGTCATCCCCCCCCTCCCCCCTTTTTCAAAAATTTTTGTATCTGGCACAATATAACTTTGGTAAAAGACCTCTCAAGGTCTTTGAGGTCCCTATGACTGACCTACCATCCCCCCCGAAGGTCAACTTTCTGCGCATGCGCGTAAGGCGGCTACAGTTTATTGCCCGAGACCTGAGAAACCTTGATGCGATCAATTTGTACTTTGGGGTGTGGGAGGGGTTTGGGGGGGAGCATTTGGGGCACCACTTCCTTTTCCCCCCAGGGGGTTGAAAGGGGGGGAAAAATCCTCATCTTTGGGATATCCAAATTTTAACTCCTTTGCTATAGGACTGGTCGCCCGCAGACCCATCTGCTAAAATTTTAACCCTTTTCGATCCCCCCTGTGAGGAGGGGGGGAAAAAAAAAGGGTTGCGGATCGGATTTTCGAAGATTACGTAGGGTTGTAGAGCAACCCCGATTTAGTTAACAAAATTTTTTTTCCAAAATTTTCCGGTGAATTTGTATTATAAAAATATTTCATATTAGCCCCATTTTTTGACTTTGAAAATGAAGCGAAGAAGTTCGATATCATCAGACCTAGAAAAAAAAATCAAAAATATTAGGTTTTTTTGCAGCAGGATGCTCCTAGGACCCGTCCTAAGCCTATATAACACAATTTGTATTATAAAAATATTCCATACTAACCCCATTTTTTGACTTTGAAAATGAAGCGAAGAAGTTCGATATCATCAGACCTAGAAAAAAAAATCAAAAATATTAGGTTTTTTTGCAGCAGAATGCTCCTAGGACCCACCCTAAGGCTATATAACACAATTTGTATTATAAAAATATTCCATATTAACCCCATTTTTTGACTTTGAAAATGAAGCGCAGAAGTTCGATATCATCAGACCTAAAAAAAAATCAAAAATATTAGGTTTTTTTGTAGCAGAATGCTCCTAGGACCCAGCCTAAGGCTATATAACACAATTTGTATTATAAAAATATTCCATATTAACCCCATTTTTTGACTTTGAAAATGAAGCTAAGAAGTTCAATATCATCAGACCTAGAAAAAAAAAATCAAAAATATTAGGTTTTTTTGCAGCAGGATGCTCCTAGGACCCGTCCTAAGCCTATATAACACAATTTGTCTTATAAAAATATTCCATATTAACCCCATTTTTTGACTTTGAAAATGAAGCGAAGAAGTTCGATATCATCAGACCTAGAAAAAAAAATCAAAAATATTAGGTTTTTTTGCAGCAAAATGCTCCTAGGACCCACCCTAAGGCTATATAACACAATTTGTATTATAAAAATATTCCATATTAACCCCATTTTTTGACTTTGAAAATGAAGCGAAGAAGTTCGATATCATCAGACCTAGAAAAAAAAATCAAAAATATTAGGTTTTTTTGCAGCAGGATGCTCCTAGGACCCACCCTAAGGCTATATAACACAATTTGTATTATAAAAATATGTGGCTTTGGATGCCGCGGAGGCGTCGAGAATAAGCCACTCATGTAATATTCAACACTAACTGTTTATTAGACAGCTACAAACGTGATATTACATAAAACATCTTAAAGTCTAGGTCGTACGAATTGGGTTGTAATCGCGGATCGCAAACTCTCTCTTGCCGCTCTCTGTCACTGTCAAGTCCCCCCCGTCGATGTCCGGGGTCTGTCTATTGTCGTCTACCGACGAGGTCCGCGGTGTTGCCAATACGATCAGCTGACGCTGATCTGGGGCGAATGCCAATTCGGCACAGGGCTCCCCCCCAGTGAACAACCCCGGCGGTTGTGAACGGTGAAAGGCATGGAGTTGTAAACGATTGGCGTAAGAATGTTCTTCCAACAGATGGTGGGATGCTGGAACGTAGGCTGGCTTAAGTCTGTCCATAGAGACTCGTTGCTGAACATTCTTGACGTCTATGGTCAAAAACTTGTCGTGGCGCTCCACCACTTTGTACGGTCCGCTATAGGGAGGCGTTAGCGGGGGCTTCGCTTGGTCTGCACGAACGAACACATGCGTTGCGGTTTGCAGATCTGGGTGGACGTAGGCGGTGCGAGCTGCAGTTGAGTGATCACTTGTTGGTTGTGGACGTAATGCCCTCATGACGTCGCGTAATCGCTGTACGAAGAGATGTTCGTCTGGTCTATTTTCGCTGGGGACAAGTAACTGTCCAGGGAGGCGGGCGGGCGTACCAAAGACCATCTCGGACGCGGTGCAAGCGATATCCGGCTTGAACGTATTGCGGAGGCTGAGTAACACCAGAGGGAGGGCTTCCACCCAAGAAATCACATCCGCGGCAATCAGGGCTGCCTTAAGTGTGCGATGGAAGCGCTCGATGCATCCATTTGCTTGTGGGTGGTAAGCGGTCGTCTTAATGTGCTGAACGCCGAGCATGACGTTGAGCTGTCGGAAAAGTTGGCTTTCAAATTGGCGGCCTCGATCTGTCGTCACCGTCGCAGGAACACCAAAACGGGAAATCCAACCCTCCAGAAGTTTGCTTGCCACGGTCTCGGCGGTTATTTCCTTAATCGGGATAGCTTCTGGCCACCTTGTAAAACGGTCAATGATCGTAAGAAGGTATCGGTAGTCATGACTCGGTGGAAGGGGTCCTACAATGTCTAAATGAATATGAGTGAATCGATCGTCAGGCATACCTAGTGGTGCTAGCGGTGTCCGAGTATGTCGTCCAACTTTGGCTCGTTGGCACTGGAGGCATTCTCTAGCCCAATGCTTCACTTGGCGGTTCATGTTGTGCCAAACGAAACGCTCTGCAATCATCCGCAACGTTGCGGCGTATCCTGGGTGTGCTTGGTCATGAAATTTGCGAAAAATGTCTCGCTGGAAAGCGGCTGGCACATACACGCGTATGCGTTCATTTTGTATAGAACAGTACAGCGGCTGCTGGCTATCCGGTGGAGTAATACGTTGAAGTCGTAAGGAACTGTTTGGGTCACGTAAAATTCGTTGCAGGTCATCATCGGTAGTTTGGGCATCAGCAAGGCGGTCGAAATCAATTGTAACGGCTGCGGCTACCGCGTCTAGTTCGGTGCGGGAAAGGCAGTCAGCAACTACATTATCTACTCCTTGAACATGTCGAATGTCGGTGGAGAATTGTCCTATAAATTCCAGCTGTCGAATTTGTCTCGGGGATTGACGATCATGTCGTTGTTGGAGAGCATATATTAAGGGCTTGTGGTCAGTGTAGATGGTGAACTGTCTTCCTTCGAGAAAATGGCGGAAGTGCTGAATGCCACAGAATATAGCTAGCAATTCTCGATCATAGGTGCTGTAGTTCCGTTCGGTCCTAGATAGCTTACGGGAGAAAAATGAAATCGGTTGCAAGTGTCCGCCAACCAGTTGTTGCAGTACGCCTCCAATTGCAGTATCCGATGCGTCGACAGACATACTAAGTTGAGCATGTGGTGCTGGGAAGACTAATTCGGAAGAGGCGGCTAGGAGTTCTTTGACTCTCGAGAAAGCTTCTGCTGCGGTGGGCGGTAGACTGAGGTCACGCTGGTTCCTCTTTTGAAGAGACAGAAGCTCAGTTAGAGGCATTAGCTCTGTCGCGGCGCCTGGTAACCAACGCCTGTAGAAATTCACCATCCCCATAAAGCGGCGTAGCTGTCGGTAGGTCGTAGGCTGCGGAAAATCTCGTATGGGACTGACTTTAGCAGGTAGGGGCAAGATACCCGTTGGTGAGATTTTTACACCTAAGAAGTTAGCCACTTGGGTTCGAAATCTAGATTTCTCCTGGTTAATTTGGAGTCCGTTTGATTCCAGAATGCGGAGAACTATTGCTAGGTGCTCTTCATGGTCGACCTCCGTTGCTGAAGCTACCAAAATGTCATCAACATACGACGTCCAGGTAACGTTGTAGGGTTTGAGCAGCGTTCCGCAACCCAAATGGCATCCGTAGGAACCCATACAACCCAAAAGGCGTCGTCACCGCCGTTTTTGGGACATCTTTCGGGTAGACCGGAATCTGGTAAAATGCACGAACGAGATCAATAGTCGAGAAGATTCGTTTACCGTGCAGTTGATTAGCAAAATCCTGTATGTGTGGTATTGGGTACCGGTCGGTCTTGGTAACAGAGTTCAGGCGGCGAAAATCTCCACAGGCGCGCCACTGGCCGTTGGATTTCTGGACCATATGCAGCGGGCTGGCCCAAGGTGACTTTGACGGTCGGATAATGCCAGTTTGCAAAAGGTCGTTGAACTCGTTACGAGCTGCTTGCAGACGATCTGGTGGAAGCCTACGCGGCTTGGAATGAACTGGACTGCCCGTGGTTTCTAGGTAATGTTGTACCATTTCGGGGTCTCCGGGGAGGGAGATTGAGCGCTCATAAGGGTGAGCAGTGGACAGCCCTACTTCTAAAGCTCTGACCCTTCGGGAAATGCACCTTACGTTGGCAGGTACCTTAGGACCTATAAGTCGTTTGTTACGCAAATCTACTGAAATGCCGAAATGTGACAGAAAATCGGCGCCTAAGATTGCTGTGGTAACATCCGCCACCACGAATGTCCAGGTAACTGGGCGTTCAAGACCAAGGTTGAGAGTCAGCTGTTTCTGTCCGTAGGTCCTGATGCAAGATCCGGTTGCAGAGTACAGATAAATGTCGGTGGGCTGGATAGCTACACAAGCTTTTCGAGGCAGCACGCTGACGTCGGCACCTGTGTCTATAAGGAATGCAGTTTTGTTTACCTGGTCGTTTATAAAGAGGCGACGTGGTTTAAGGGGGGCGACGGTTGTCGCCACTACTGCACCCCCTGGTCGTTTTTTGAAAACCTGCAGGGTGGTCTGCATTTCTTGGCCTTAGATCCAAATCTTTGGTGGAAATAGCAGATGTCATTATCGGGAATAGTCGTCGTCTTCGTCGTCTGGACAGATTGAGAGGAACCCTGGGTGTCGCATTGCTGTTGAGGTGGTGAGTGTCTCTGGTTTGTCTCAACCTTGGTGGCTAGGGCACTTATTTGGTTAGTTAAGTCAGTCACTACCTTCTCCATTGAGGTTTTCGTTTCTATGGGCATAATCGGGGAGTTTGCACTAAGTGTAAACTTGTCAGCCTTTTTGGCAAGTTCTTCTAGGTCGCCATCGAGGATAGAAATAACGCCCCTGACCTGAGAAGGTAAACGGTCAAGCCAAAGGTTCTTTAATACCTGTGTACTGATGTTATCTAGGGCGAAGGCTTGCATACGGTGTAGCAATTGGCTGGGTTTGAGGTCGCCCAGTGTCATCTCCATAAGTCGATGGATCTTCTCGTCATTACTGGTGCCGTACCTGTCCAATAAGCGAGTCTTCAGGTCGTTATAGGCCCTACCACTAATAGGATTCCGCAAAATGTCAGACACTTCAATCAGAACGTCACTGTTCAAGCTTGCAACAGTATGATCAAATTTACACCCATCAGATGCGATCCTAGCTTGTCTGAATTGTGCTTCTAGGCGTAGGAACCATAGTTCGGGTTCGGCCCGCCAGAAGTCAGGTACCTTTATACCCACTCGGGCAATTATGGTGTGGTCCTGGTCGAGAGCGTGGTCAACCTGATCGGTGCCGGCAGTCGGGGCTTGAGGGGTGTCCGAACCTTCCATCGTAAGTTCTTGTCGGGTATTTGTGGTTGGGTGAACTGGGGCCCTGGCTTCTGTCGTTGGTCGCGCCTTGGCCGTCGTCGGGTTCACCAATGTGGCTTTGCCGTCGTCGGGGCTTTGCCGTCGTTGGGGTCACCAATGTGTAGGTGACGCGCACGTGTTCTCGCCTTTGTCGGGGTCACCAATGTGGCTTTGGATGCCGCGGAGGCGTCGAGAATAAGCCACTCATGTAATATTCAACACTAACTGTTTATTAGACAGCTACAAACGTGATATTACATAAAACATCTTAAAATCTAGGTCGTACGAATTGGGTTGTAATCGCGGATCGCAAACTCTCTCTTGCCGCTCTCTGTCACTGTCAAGTCCCCCTCGTCGATGTCCGGGGTCTGTCTATTGTCGTCTACCGACGAGGTCCGCGGTGTTGCTGACGCTGATCTGGGGCGAATGCCAATTCGCCACAAATATTCCATATTAACCCCATTTTTTGACTTTGAAAATGAAGCTAAGAAGTTCGATATCATCAGACCTAGAAAAAAAAATCAAAAACATTAGGTTTTTTTGCAGCAGGATGCTCCTAGGACCCACCCTAAGGCTATATAACACAATTTGTATTATAAAAATATTCCATATTAACCCCATTTTTTGACTTTGAAAATGAAGCGAAGAAGTTCGATATCATCAGACCTAAAAAAAAAAACAAAAATATTAGGTTTTTTTGTAGCAGAATGCTCCTAGGACCCAGCCTAAGGCTATATAACACAATTTGTATTATAAAAATATTCCATATTAACCCCATTTTTTGACTTTGAAAATGAAGCGAAGAAGTTCGATATCATCAGACCTAGAAAAAAAAATCAAAAATATTAAGTTTGTTGGCAGCAGTATGCTCCTAGAACCCACCCTAATGCTATATAACACAATTTGTATTATAAAAATATTTCATATTGACCTTATTTTTTGTTAATTTAACAATCGCAGTTGACGGTGGCAGTTCAAGAGATTGCCAATAAAACTAACGATTTGTTGTCCAGATGCGAAAATTTTAATATTCTTAACTTTTTTATCCAAAAAAATCGGTTCTTTTTAGAACCACAAAATATAATTAAAAGACATTTGCTTTGAAATATAATGGTACGACGTTAGACAACATTTTAAGCAATGTTTATTGTAAGTAATGGAGATATATTTACGTTTAAATACAAAAACAACTGAAAATTTCCATGCGGTCGTTCGAGTGGCGCCACTCCGTCGGGCTGGACTGACTAACGGTAAACAGGGTGTTATTTTGCTGCTTTTTATCAATCAATAATAATACTTTGGTTAGTTTTGTGCGTATATTCAGTATGTATTAATAATAATAATAATAATGCTTTATTGTTCAAAGATACAAAAATCTCACTGACAAAGCCATAACTTAAGTTAATTATTACAAAATAAATTAAAATCCAATTAGAACTATTAACAATAGGGGGCAAACCGCAATCAATTACCCGAGAGAAATTCTGCGACAGAGTAATAAGACTTATTAATCAAGTAGTACTTTAGCTGCCGTTTAAATACGTTAAAATTTGAAGTACCTCTTATGTCAACCGGAATGCTGTTAAAAATTTTACCTGACAAGTACAGTACAGAGTTCCATACCAGTGCGCTGCTAGGTACTGGGAGGCGAACCATATAGCAACTGCGAGTGACCGATGGCGCATGGCTGTAAATACTGTCATGATGCTTTCTGTGCATCAAGCAAGCCGTTTCAAAAATAAAAAGTGAGGGCAGAGTGAGAATCCTCTGGTCAATAAAATGAGCCCTACAAGAGTCTCTGGCTCCAAGGCCACACATACTTCTAACAGCCCGCTTCTGCAATCTGAACACCCTGTCAAAGAGCCCAAGGCGACAGGCCCCCCAGAAGCAAATTCCGTACCGAAGGTGAGACTCAGCTAACGAGAAATACCGGTTTCGCGCCACCGAGACCCCAAGGTTCTGTCTTACACTACGCAGAGCATAACATGCTGTGGCGACCCTAGTGCAAAAGGCATTAACATGTCCCTCGAACTTCAGCCTCCTATCGATCTCCAGACCCAAATACTTGCAAGACTCCAACTCACTCACAGCAGTTGGTCCCATATATGCCTCTAGATCGCAATTAAAATTGAGAATGTGTGTTTTTGAAATATTGAGTGTCAGACCATTTGCCAGGTCTTCACTAATTGCCGCCCTCTGTTCCGGAACACCTCTGCAACGCCATACAATTGCAGTGTCGTCAGCAAATGAGACGCATTTACCATTTTTCACAGACAGAGGAAGGTCATTGACATATATGAGAAACAGCAAAGGTCCGAGAATCGAACCCTGTGGCACTCCCGCAGTAAGCTCGCCCACCGAGGATGTAACAGCACCAAGCCTAACCGTCTGACGTCTGTTCGACAAGTAAGACCTCAACCATGTTAAACAGGCACCTCTGAAACCGTATCCCTCCAGTTTGCGTAGCAGAACGTCATGCCGCACTGTGTCGAAGGCCTTAGTGATGTCACAGAAAACTGCGGACGCCAACTCACCACAGTTTAGGCCGAGAAACAACTCACCAAGCAAATCAAACATGGCATCCGAAGTATTTTTTCCCTTTTGAAAGCCGAACTGAGAGGCGGTCATCACGTTGTGTTTTTCAAGGAACGTGATAATACGACCTGACATTACCTTCTCCACAATCTTGCCCAGTGTTGGCAGCAGAGAAATTGGTCTATAGTTTGACAGATCACCTCTATGGCCTCCCTTGTACATAGGTATAACTGTAGCAGATTTAAGGAATGAGGGAAAATAGCCCCCCTGAACAGAGTGATCTATAGCATCTGCGAGAGAAACAACAGCTGAATCAGGGAGGTGCTCAAAAATTCTCAGTGATATTCCATCCCAACCAGACGATTTTTTGTTTTTCATTTGAGCGAAAATAGAAACTAATTCGCAAGAGTCCACAGGATTGAAGTAAAAACTTTCTCGAACTGAAGCATTCATATGCAGCATTGGATCCACGCCGCCACAGGTACGATCAGGCATCAGGTTTCCTGCTATAGTGCAGCAAAAGTCATTGAAATCATTGGCAGATAAATCCGAAGCACCATTGGCATTCCCACTATACTTGCCCCTGAGGTCATTTACAATGGACCAAATCTCGCGCTGCTTATCTACAGATCGTTCTATTCGAGCTGAGTAGAAAAGTTCTTTCGCCTTCCTGATACACCTTCGGTAGATTGACCTATAACTGAAGTAAAATCTGTTAAATATATCGTTGTCCATGTTAAATTTCCTAATATAATGAAGGGACCTCATATTTCTGGATGAAGTCTTAAGGCCCTTGGTAATCCATGGTTTGGTTTTTTTCTGTTTTATTTTAATAATGGGAAAGGAGAGGTTAAACACGTGAGAAAGCGTAGCATGAAACTCTTGCAAATAATCAGTCGCACCATCCGAAGCACCCCACAAAGTTTCGCCCGCAAGAGCAGAGAATTTGTCATAATTCTGTCTTGAGTATAATCGCCCAGTCCTTCTGACCCTAGCAGCGCTCCTTGCCGCCAAGTTAAACAGACCCAACACGGCCTCATGGTCTGATAGACCGGCGCGGTGAACCGTACATTGAACCAGTTGATTGTCGATATTTGAGCAGAAATAATCGAGCAGTGTTGCAGTTTGCCCTGTGACTCTCGTACATTCACTCACATGCATTTTTATATCAAACGACAAAAACAATTCTTTAAGCGTTAGGACAGAGATCAAGGTCTCATCCCTAAAGTTGATATTCCAATCTCCAGACAAGACAATTGTGGACTTTACAGGAAAACTACATAAGATTATAGTTGTGTGCAACATCTGGTGACATCTGTACTCAACTCTATGAGTTAGAAAGTACAGATGGCGTTCCAAAATCTAGGAACAGCACCATTAATGCCGCATCATTCGGTAAACACGAGAGATGAGCCGTAATACGGCGAAACCTGTCAGAGGATTGGGATTGATAAACAAAAAACAAAACCTCACCATTTTCAACCAATCAGATCGGTGTTTACCGAATGATGCGGCATTAATGGTGCTGTTCCTAGATTTTGGAACGCCATCTGTACTTTCTAACTCATAGAGTTGAGTACAGATGTCACCAGATGTTGCACACAACTATCATTTCTGGCATCCAGTTGACTATACTGGAACGAAGGTTTTGTTCTTTGGTTATCAAGCCCTATAGCCTCTCTGATGAGCCGTAATACGGCGAAACCGGTCAGAGGATTGGGATTGATAAACAAAAAACAAAACCTCACCATTTTCAACCAATCAGATCGGTGTTTACCGAATGATGCGGCATTAATGGTGCTGTTCCTAGATTTTGGAACGCCATCTGTACTTTCTAACTCATAGAGTTGAGTACAGATGTCACCAGATGTTGCACACAACTATCATTTCTGGCATCCAGTTGACTATACTGGAACGAAGGTTTTGTTCTTTGGTTATCAAGCCCTATAGCCTCTCTGATGAGCCGTAATACGGCGAAACCGGTCAGAGGATTGGGATTGATAAACAAAAAACAAAACCTCACCATTTTCTACATAAGATTAGTTCCATATTATTAATAAAAACTTCCCATTCCGTCCCTGGAGATCGGTACGCACAAAGAATATACATATTAAAACGATTAGAGTATACTACACTAACTTCAAATTTCTTTTCGTCAATCAAATAGTCAAAATCATTGTAAGGCACAAATCCGTAATAATCTAAAATGTCAGTCCTGGCCAAAATCACGGTACCTCCGCCTTTGGACAGTGATCTCGAAAATCTTGAAATCGATCTATATCCGTCCAAATGGAGTGGCTCGTTTACCTTGAGCCAATGCTCCGTCAACAGGAGTATTTGCGGAAAATTAATGCTACTTAAGAATTAATAAAGTTCAGCTGTCTTATTTCTAAGTGATTGAATATTTAGCAACATTATTTCTAAAGAGACACGCTTTCTACTCCTAAAAAATTACAAGAATTAATACCATTTATACTCTCGTCAACCGCACTTGACCCAGTATCACATGAATTATCAGGTAAGCCCGCCACATTAACAACCACCTCAGTATCAGCACTATTTTCGGCACTTGTCTCAATGGCGGGAAAAAAGTTACTTTCGAAGCGGTCATCCCGCAGATGGACATCAGATTCTACAGCTATTGCTTCGTATGTCGGTGATAAAGCGTTCGTCCGCCCAATATCCATGTCGAGTCCAGGCTGCCCCTCAACGGCCTTTTCCCAAGTCCGCATGCCCGTCGCACTGGTCAACTCGTGGAGCTCATTCGGCTGAATTCGAGCGGTAATGATCACCGATCTAGTCACGTTGAAACGTTCACTTTGTTCAATATACAACTTCAGTAGATCGGTCATAGAGTCAAGAGTGTGTCGGTATGGTTTGTTACTGCGAACATCATTTATTAGTCTAATTGATAATCCTCTGCCCCGTGAGAAGCGGGTTATATAATCCAAGACACTGTTATACTTTCTCCCAGAGACCAACCTTAAGTCACATTTGATGAGCATTATCAAGTTAGTGGTTTTACCGACGCTCAAAAGTTCTCTTAGTTGGGAATAGCTAGGAACTTCGTTAGACAGATCCAAACCAACTATCACGGTATCTGCATTGGCATAGTCTTTGGTATACGAAAAAACATTCCCTGTTATCTCGTCCATTGCTTCTGGCTTGTTAGAAAACCAAGACTCCATTAGCCAGTTTTTTTGGATTTTGGCATGTAGAGATTGAGCTAAATTCTTAACACTCAAATCTCCATACATTAAGACTCTGGATTTATAATGTACACTCGGCTCTAGTGAAGAACAACTGTCCCTATTTGTAGTTGTGTGGAGATTTTCGTTCAGATGGACCTGATTTTCGGCCAGATGTATGTTCTCTAATTCACTACGCAGTGCTTCATTGTCAGCTTCCAAAATACGCCAAGAAGATGTCATGTTTTTAAAAATGTCTTGTAGATCCGACACTTGTTGTTTCAAGGAGTCAATATCGTTTATCTTTATAGATAGTTCGCTGTGTAGCTCTGTGTTTTATATTGTTCAATATAAAGCTGAACTACAAATTTCTTTTAGTAATATGTTTGTGGTTTTTAAAAAAACCGTTTTTTTTATGAAACACTAAAAAAAGCTAGTAAAAAAACTAATTTTTTTTACTAGCTTTTTTTATTGTTTCGTCAAGGGCACTGATATTTTGCCTAAGTTGTAGAACACTCTTCTGCATCTTAGGCAATCTACAATCTGCTTCCTTGTCGATTTCGGCGACGGCGTCTTTTAAATCTTCTGTCGTACTCCTTATTTCGCAGTGAATCCGACGACATTGAGCACGAAGTTGCCGTATTTGCAACAGCGCTTGCTGTGGAAGTGGGAGGTCTCTGGACGCCATAACTGGAACAATACGACTGAATGTTGCGATCTGAAACGGGCACTATTTATACTCTCGCCGAGTCCGTTAACAAGCCACACCCACCCCGGTTTTGCCAAACGGAGTCGGTTCTTTTCAGAACCACAAAATATAATTAAAAGAAATTTGATTTGAAATATAATTGTACGACCTTAGAAAACATTTTAGCAATGCAATATTTACGTTTAAATACAAAAACAACTGAAAATTTCCATGCGGTCGGTCGAGTGGCGCCATTGTACCGTTGCCTAGACGGAGCGTTTGTTATGACGCCTAGAACGACCGTCGGCCCGGACTGACTAACGGTAAACAGTATGTTATTTTGCTGCTTTTATCACTCAATAATAATACTTTGGTTAGTTTGTACGTATATTCAGTATGTATTTATGTTGTGTACTATAAAGTTGAACTACGAATTTCTTTTAGTAAAATGTTTGTGGTTTTTAAAAAAACCGATTTATTGTTAAACAATGTAAATTGTTTAGTTTTCTGAAGCATGAACAGATAAACGTCGCTCTGCTAACTCCAGGATCTTGTCAATGTCCGAAATGGCATTGTCCAGGCTCCTCAGCTGAGTTAGAAGACGAAGAATTTCCTCATGCTTCTTAGCCATTTCCCTTTCAAACTTTTCAAGGCCCTTCTCTCTTTTCAAAAGAAGTGCCTTTAAAGAATGAAGGAGTAGGGTCAGGCGTTTCAACTCCTTTTCATAAAGATTTTCAATCCCTGCAACAAAACTTTGTTCCAGCAGATTGTCGTCTGTGTCGGAGAAGTCAAATTCGTCGGCCATGGTTGCTGCGCTGCTTTTCTGACGGTGGGCGAAACGATACTGAAACGAAAAAAAACTACCCTTGACTATTTATACGTTTTTCGAGTCCGTTAACAAGCCACACCCACCCCGGTTTTGCCAAACGGAGCGACGTGATTGGTCTGCCGGGCCGTATAAATATGGTACCGGAGCGCATCGTGGTTCAGTTTTCAGTTGTTAGCGATGTCGAGTGGTGAACGGGGTGCTTTACCGTTCTATTTGGCAGCCAACATCCGGCGGGAGTTGACTGCAGTTCACGGTTGACGAAATGACCGAGAAGAAATCACTTTCATCCAAGGCAGTACGTCTCCGATTCCACACGGAGATGTACAATAACGGCGTGGAAGTGGAGAAAACGGCCGTTGCTTGCGTGCTAGTGGTGGCCGAGGCGGAAAAGGTGCTTGATAATTATTGATATTATTAAGCACCTTTTATAAAAAAATCGGTTCTTTTCAGAACCACCAAATAACATTAAAAGAAATTCGCGTGGAAGCACAATGGTGCAATATTCCTTAAAATAGAGAAGTAAAAGTAAAGGCAAGAGAACACGTACATTTTTATCACGTTCAATTACCAATAAACAGATAAGGATAGGATCGTAAAAAGGTAAAGGGCACGTATATTGTTATCACGTCCAATTACCAATAAACAGATAAGAATAGGATCCTAAAAAGGTAAGGGCACGTATATTGTTACCACGTCCAATCTCCAAAAAAGCAGATAAGAATAGGATCGTAAAAAGGTAAGGGCACGTATATTGTTATCACGTCCAATCTCCAAAAAAGCAGATAAGTAACGTATCGTAAAAAGGTAAGGGCACGTATATTGTTATCACGTCCAATTACCAATAAACAGATAAGAATAGGATCCTAAAAAGGTAAGGGCACGTATATTGTTACCACGTCCAATCTCCAAAAAAGCAGATAAGAATAGGATCGTAAAAAGGTAAGGGCACGTATATTGTTACCACGTCCAATCTCCAAAAAAGCAGATAAGGATAGGATCGTAAAAAGGTAAGGGCACGTATATTGTTATCACGTTCAAATACCATAAAACAGATTAGTAACGGATCGTAAAAAGGGAAAGGCACCTTCATTTTTATAACATGTACGTGCAATAATTTACAGGTAATCTTTTCGAAAAGTGATGTTAATATTTTGGTTGTGTATTGTTTGGGTATGCGAGAACGCACCAAAAAAAAAACGTTGAAAGTAATAAAACGAGTTAAGTAACTAAGTGTAACTAACTGTTACACACAAATGCACTATACAGTGCGTTTTTTTTAACGCGCAACATAGGATTTTACGTGTTAAATTTTTAAGCACATGTCAGACCATGTTATTTTAGAACTACAAGTATAAAACTTGACGGGTGGCTGTTTCGTACCGTGAAGCTTAAGCAAGTTTACCAATTGGGCCTAAAAAGTGATTATAAACTTGCCAAAAATCATCTTTTTTCGAAAAGATTTTATCTTTCCATACTCCCTGTATGTATGATAGGTGCTTGTTGTTTTTGATACTGGCACGGCAGGTAGCAGGTAAAATTTGGCGTAGAAAGTAAAACAGGGTGATCATTATCTTTATATCAAGAACAAAAGAGGTATTTTTATAAGTGAATTGTTCAAAGTGACCTCAGTTTGAAGCCAAATAGTATTCCAAACAATCATAAAATGCCCTTTTGACGTTCAAAAGATGTCGGGCCATGATGCAGTCAAAATATGTCACTCTACCTGCTACCTGCCCTGTCGATATCAAAAACAAAATAGAACAATGCATACAGGGAGTATAAAACGATAAAAACTTTTCGAAAAAAAAATGATTTTTTGCCAGTTTTTAATCACTTTTTAGACCAAATTGGTAAACTTACTTAAGCTTCAGGGTACTAAAGACACACTCGTCAAGTTTTAGACCTGCAGTTCCAAAATAACATGTTCTAACATGGGCTTAAAAATTTAACACGTAAAATCCTATGTTGCGCGTTAAAAAAAACGCACTGTAGAGGCTTCCAATGTTAAAAAGGTGTATGGAAACTACAGGGCCCGCTGGGTTACTTCTATGTGTTTGCTTGTGAGCAAGACGTGGAACCGAAATTTCTATGTTCAAATCCATTGCAACAGCTCGTGCTTTTTGAAGTATTTCATTACTTATTCTATCAGGAAACTCGCGGTCATTTCTGAGAATGTCCTTGATATTTTTGATGTGTTCCCCTGTTTTATGTTGAATTCAAATGAAAGTACATATTTTTAATGTATATTAATTTAATCATCAATATAACATTTTATGGTGAGCGTGAACATCAACTTGTCTTATGTCTAATAATAATATAAAACCAACCTAACCTTATTGACATCTGTCATAGTATGTTCAGGATTACACTCTGAACATCGAACACCTTCCCCTTAAGGATTAAGTCTATGGGGTTGTCTAACTACCCTACCAGAACGTGTTGCACTAATGAAAGTAAATGAATTTGATCCATCTGGAACTGGTATCCTTGAACGCGATACTCTGTTATGAGTTGACATCAATTCATTTCCATCTGAATTATATACTGTTTCAGTGTCGTTGTTTAATGTGCTACCATTTAGTTCGTTGTTTAATGATAAGTTATTAAAGTCACTAGTCGTAGGAGTATGGGAGAACTGAGTTTCGTCAATTGGATACAATCGAGGGTCCAATGAAAATTCCTTATTACTTGTTTGTGAATGTTTCATTTGAAAGGAGTTTCGCCTAACAATTTTTCCATTACTCTCTTTTTTTATCCAATATGACCTAGGCTCTTTACGCTTTTCAATAACGATACCTTTATGCCAAATTCGGTCTTTTGCACTTTTAATCACTACTTTATCCCCTTTTTCAAAGATGGTGGTTTTTTTACGAGCTGTGTTGTTGTATTGTAATGTCATATTCTGTTTTTTGACACATAACTTGTTAAAAATGTCCCTGACTATTCTTGGTTCTAAGTTTGAACCCATTATAGGAAGTTCTGTTTTCAAATTTCTACTTTGTAATATTTGTGCTAGTGAAGCACCCAAAGATATTAAGATTGAGTTATTGTATTCCATAATTGATTCTCTATAGTCAGTACATTCTTCAAATGACTTTCTAAGGATTTGTTTGCAAATACTCACTGCTTTCTCCGCCAGACCATTACTCTGATGATAATGTGGAGTACATGTTAAAACAGTAATGTCTTTATTGGAGTAATAACTATGACATTTCCTCGATAAAAATGGTAAATTATCTGCTATAATATAAGAAGGATATCCAAATTTTGTAAAAATATCTTGGAAAGCATCTACAACTGATTTAGACGTTTTGTCTTTCAATTTGTACAGTTCAATCCAGTGTGAAAAATAGTCAACGACAACTAAGTATGGGTTTGCTCCATATTCCAAAATATCAGTGCCAACTTTGTTAAACCTATACTTTGGAATAGAGTGTGGTAATAAAGGTTCTCTATAATTACTGGACATAAACTTTTCACAAGTTCTACATTTTTTTATAAAGTTAACAATATCTTGTGACATTTCCGGCCAATAAAACAGTTTCCTAGCTTTATTGATAGTTTTACTTATGCCTATGTGTCCTTTATGTAAAAGTTTAATCATTGGTTGTTTAAGGCTCTCAGGAATAATAATTTTTTCATCAAGAAACACGATACCGGCTTCTACATAAATTGACTCTTTAAGGTTATAGAATGACTTACATTGTTGAGAGATGATATTATTTGTTTTGTTTGGCCAACCATTGAAATAAAAATCAATTATTTTTGACAGAGTTGGGTCTTTATTGGTCTCTAGTCGAAGTTCAGATTTCCTTTCCTCACTTATTGGTAAATGTTTTGACACTAAATGTACCATATCAAACATATCCTTATCATATTCAGTTTCTTTTAAGCTTGACCTAGATAACATGTCAGCAAATTGTACATTTTTTCCTGAAACATAGTACACATTTAGAGAATATTTTAGTAATTTAAGCCTAATTCGTTGCAATCTAACTGAACCAATTTTGCAAATTGCTTTTTTCATTATCACAATTATTGGTTTATGGTCACTTTGTACATCTATGTCATAACCATATATAAAACTATGAAATTTCTGAGTAGCAAAGTATATAGCTAAAAATTCTTTCTCTGTTTGACTATTTCATGATCATTCATGTTGCGAGAAGCACAAGCAACCAATTTTAAATTGCCCTGATACTTCTGAAACATGCAACAACCAAGACCATTTTTTGAAGCGTCACACTGCAAGATTTGTTTTGTTTGGCCAACCATTGAAATAAAAATCAATTATTTTTGACAGAGTTGGGTCTTTATTGGTCTCTAGTCGAAGTTCAGATTTCCTTTCCTCACTTATTGGTAAATGTTTTGACACTAAATGTACCATATCAAACATATCCTTATCATATTCAGTTTCTTTTAAGCTTGACCTAGATAACATCTCAGCAAATTGTACATTTTTTCCTGAAACATAGTACACATTTAGAGAATATTTTAGTAATTTAAGCCTAATTCGTTGCAATCTAACTGAACCAATTTTGCAAATTGCTTTTTTCATTATCACAATTATTGGTTTATGGTCACTTTGTACATCTATGTCATAACCATATATAAAACTATGAAATTTCTGAGTAGCAAAGTATATAGCTAAAAATTCTTTCTCTGTTTGACTATTTCATGATCATTCATGTTGCGAGAAGCACAAGCAACCAATTTTAAATTGCCCTGATACTTCTGAAACATGCAACAACCAAGACCATTTTTTGAAGCGTCACACTGCAAGATAATTTTTTTACTAGGATCAAAAGGTGTTAATGCAGGTGACTTGCAAACAATCTCTTTTAGTTTTTTAAAACACTCTTCATGTTTAGGAAGCCATAGCCACTCAGTATTTGATTTTAATAATTCACACAAAGGTTGTATATATTGTGCCATATTTACAACATACCTTCTTACATAATTAAATGAACCTAATACTCTTTGAAGTTCAACTTTATTTTTTGGATTTTCCAATAATACTAAAGCTTTTACTCTATCCGGATCGATTTCTATTCCTTTTTCTGAAAAAACTTGTCCCATAAATTTTACTTCTGTTTGAAAATACTGCAATTTATCTTTGTTAAATTTAGCACCTACTTGTCGAGCTCGCTGTACTACTTGTTCAACTGCTCTATCATGTTCAAATTTGTCAGATCCCATGACAATCATGTCATCATGACATATTTGTACATTCTTTATGTTAGAAAAATTATTTTCTACTTGTTCCTGAAATATATCCTGGGAACTTGACAAACCATAAGGTAATACTATATACTTATACATTCCAAAAGGGGTTGAAAAACAGCATTTCCAAGAAGAATGTTCATCAAGCTCAATATGGTGGTACCCTTCAGCTAAATCAAAAACTGTAAAATATTTTTTACCTAAAATCTGTGATGAAATGTCTTCAAGTTTGGGAACTAATCCATGTTTACGAATTATTTGTTTATTGAGGTCAGAAGGGTCCAGACATAATCTCAGTTTTCCAGTGGGCTTTTCAATAACAACTATACGGTTAACACTTGCTCGAGGATCAAAATCATACACTTTTACTATTGCTTTTCTCTCTATCAACCTATCCAGTTCTTTTTTAAACTTATCTTTTATGACTCGTGGAACTTTGGTGGGGGGGTGTGATACTTGTTCAAAATGTTCAACTGTAGTAATTACATGCTTTCCACCAAACTTTCCATAGCCACAAAATATATCATTATGCTTAGTAATAAATTCTGATTTTAAGTCATTTTCATTTATGTTTTCTTAATTCTACTTTATTTACTCGTTTTACTAAACCTAAGTTTACACATGCTTGACCACCTAATAAAACTTTTGTGGCACCTTCAATTATAACAAAGTCTTCATATATACTGTTATCTTTGTATTTACAAAGCAAATTTACAATACCTTCAGTCTTTGCTTTAGTACCCTCAAATCCCTTTATAATGCAACCAGTATTTCTAATCTTAAAATGTGTATCCATTTTCTGAAATATTTCTTTAGGAATTACACTAATATCTGCTCCTGTGTCAAGCTTTAACCTTACTTTCTTATTTTCTATTTCTATAATTTCATCCCACATATTTTCATTTCTGCAAAATTTACATTTTTTACAATTATTACAAGAGCTTTTAACATTATTTATATAAAATTCATCTGAACTATCGCTCTCAGAATTTTTGTTTACATTTTTTACATTTTTGACTTTACATGCTATTGCAAAATGGTTTAGTATACCACATTTTTTACAAGGTTTACCAAATGCAGGACATGCACGAGGTCCATGCAATGTTTGACATCTTCTACAATTAAATTTATCACTTTTTCTCTCAAACTTTTCATATTTTTCCCTAGATCTATCACTTACCTCTCTCTCTAACTTTCTATTGTTTACTTTTTTAACAGCATGTATGTCCCTTTGCCTTTCATCACCATTCTGCTGGAATTGTAGATTCTGTTGCCTGCTGAGTTCACTGGTTCTACACAAATCGATGGCTTTTCCCAAGGTGAGCTTTTCAAAACGTAGTAGGGCTTTCCTGGTCACTGGATCTTTTATACCCATCACAATTTTGTCCCTTAATGCCTTCTCTTCCGGGGTCTGGTCTGGGTCTACTTCGTTATAATTGCATTAACGTATAAGGTGTTTACAATCCGTCAAAAAGTGCTCAAACAATTCGCCTTCTTTTTGAACTCGCTTCAAAAAATTATATCTTTCAAAAGTCTCATTTACTTTTGGATTAACATATTTGTCGATTAGACTCATGGTAAATTCAAATTTATTTGGTTCATCTCCAGGTACCTCAAACGTTGACATGATTCTTGCTGAGTCATTCCCAATAATATTTCTTAGGATAGATAATTTTACTTTATCTAATGAGTCTTGTTGGCCTGTGGCTATTAAATAGTCTTCAAAGCATGTTCTTCAGAAACGCCATTCCACAGCAGCAATTTGTGCTTGAAGGTCAAAATCAGGGGATAACTTTACACCGATACTTGCGTTAGCTCCGGCCATTTTGTTCACCTACTCTCTTGTACTTCACACCACACTTGAAACTTGATTCAATTACTTTAGACTTAGTTAACTGAACTTCTGTCAATATATTTTGACAAACGACTGCGCCATGTTTTATGTTGAATTCAAATGAAAGTACATATTTTTAATGTATATTAATTTAATCATCAATATAACATTTTATGGTGAGCGTGAACATCAACTTGTCTTATGTCTAATAATAATATAAAACCAACCTAACCTTATTGACATCTGTCATAGTATGTTCAGGATTACACTCTGAACATCGAACATCCCCTACCGAGATCATGTCGATCGATTTAGCTTGCAGTGCGTTAACTACTGGTTCTAAAAACTGCTGAATATTTGGCAATTGTTTGTAGAGTAACAATAAACACTGGTTTTGTAACGGCTGAATGCAACTGATATGCAGATTTTCTGGTGGCATAATTTCCCTCTACGGATAACGTTTCTAGAGATTTCACAAGCTCTGAAAAATGCTGAGAAAACTTTCTGATTGATTTATATTTTTCGGACCATCTCGTCTCACATAATCGTGATAGGTTTGGAGCGTAGTTTCGACGTGTAGTCGATTCCCTGAAAAACGTTATCACATCCTTTACAGTGGCGACATTATTTCTGGCACTGCGTTCACATCATTCACAACAAGGTTGAGTTTGTGACTTGAGCAATGAAAATATAAAGCACGAGGATATTTTTTTCTCAAAATGGCTTGTACGCCACCCTCTTTCCCTGCCATTGTAGAACAGCCATCGAATCCAAACCCTACGCAATCTTCGGTTGAGAGGTTAGAACTAATTAAGAAATTGTCAATTGCTTCGGCAATTGCGGAAGCATTTTGTGCTTTTAGTTCAACGAACCCTACAAATTCTTCTCTGATTTTCCTTTTACTTTCGTCGTAGAGCCGCACGCCTATTGACAGTTGTTCTTTCCCAGATACGTCTGCTGTTTCATCAGCTAAGACTGCGGAAGCCATGGTCTTCTGAACCTCACTAATTATATTCTCCTTAATAACTTCGCAACATAAATTCATCAATTCGTTTTGTATTTTTGGCGATGTGTAAACTGCATTGCGACGGCACTTTTCCAGGTGACTCTTTAATTTGTCGTCCCCTGAATTGATTCTCAACTTCAATAAATCTAATAAAACAGCCTCATCTGCTTGTTTGCCCCTAAGAGGCATATCATGTGTACCGCAAAATACTATACAAGAAATAATTGATGACAATATTTGTCTGTTTTCATCGATTGCTTTTTGGTGTCCACTTTGCAGTTGGATGTCTACAGGAACATTGTCAAGAAAATTTTTTGCAGCATTTGTCGCCGTTCGGTGAAGGTTGGTCGTTGCATGCTTTCGGCAGTCTTCATGCATATTTTTGAACTTTATACCAGGTGTCCAAGAGCACCCTGGACATAGGAGATTAACATGGGAAAACGGTTTTGATTTTTTTGCGCCTGTACGGCTGATTTGATTGAAAAATCGTATTAATGAAAGTTGTAGTACCTATCACGGACTAGTTTTCTGTATTTTTTTCGGATCTCTAACTTGAGCCCTTTCGTCGTAAAACACGAACAAAAATGCGAAAATTTAAACTTTTGTACCTGCACTGTATAAGCGGTTGCCGAGCAACCGTACCCGCAACAATGACCTGTTTACCCGTTGCCCGACAACCGCCTATACAGTGCAGGCCAAAAGTTAAAATTTTCTCATTTTTGTTCGTGTTTTACGGCGAAAGGGCTCAAGTTAGAGATCCGAAAAAAATACAGAAAACTAGTCCGTGATAGGTACTACAACTTTCATTAATACGATTTTTCAATCAAATCAACCGTACAGGCGCAAAAAAATCAAAACCGTTTTCCCATGTTAAGCTCCTATGTCCAGGGTGCTCTTGGACACCTGGTATATGGCCTGACCATAAACGATCTCAAAATTCCTCTCACAGTGCTAATGGGCGGAGGGAACAAAACACAATGCTTACAAAGAGCACCTTTTAGTCGCTTGGAATATACTAGCCATGGTGAATATTGATCCAACCAAGCATGATTAAATTTTCTTTTTAAATGGCTTGCATCACTTTCAAAATCGTAATTTCTGGGCGGGATCCAAGGATTTTGTAACAACTCCCTCTTCTTTTCCGTCGATAGCTGGGTAGCCAACCCAACATAACGACCCAGATCATTTTCATGATAGCCATCGTCCACTATAATTTCAGGATCGACGTTGACGTCATAAGTTTGTTGGGATGTCGATGGAGAAGAATAGTCGGCAACAGATATATTAACAGGTTCTGCTGGAGAATTTGACGCTTGTCCAATGTTAGCATGCAATGATCTTGGCATTACATGAATGGTTTTATCATGGTTGTCATTTTCATCGCTTCCTCTGCTACTTTCCCGACATTTTTTTCTTTTTTCGCGTGTCCTCCCTAAAAAATGGATACACAAAATTACTCTTACAGTGTGTAGGCGGGTTGCATAGGACGAAAATAAAGATCAAGTTTCACATTCTAATATATTTACTTCCTATCAGTAAAAGCAAAATCGCGATATTCAAAACTTTGTGGTTTGAACGCCAAATAATCAAAACTAGGTAAGTAATTTGAAATAATACACTTGTGACGTTAGAGAAAAGGGACTTTGTTGTCGGTATGGACTTATTAATAAATCCAAAATATTGCAAGGATCTTTCTTTTATGTTTTTTTTTTAACTTTTTTTAACAAAACCACGTCTTGTAATTAATAAATTTAAATATTGTAAGTAATGCTTAAGATATACAGTTACAAGAGAGTCAAAGCCCCCCTTAAACAAATCAAATAATCATATTAGGTACCTACCTAAGTGTTTTGTTTTGACTCACCTCTTTCAAAGAATTTCCTGATATCCATTTGACGGAGTAATATTTCCAGTTGTTGTGCAGTAAACGTAAATCTCGTGTCGCCGCAACGAAACTATAAGACACTATGGCGTATGAAATATTCGCTCGTATTACACTCGGAACTGAATTGTATTCGAACTAAATTGACGTGCTCTGCCTCACGCTTCCGCTTATATATTGAAATATTCTCGCTCCCGAAATATGTAGAAAATACTCGACTCTATTTCCATCCTTGTCTTATACTTGCTATCACTGTCTTTTCTTTCCAGAATAGTCCATGCTAGAACGTTCTTCGTGGCATTGCTATTCAATACAAGATGTCGCTATTGACCGTATAAATTGATCCTATTTCTTTTTACTGGAGAAAGAACTTTTTTTTATTCAGCGCGAACTTGGTGCGCGCACAAATAAAAAAGTCGCAAACAGCCAAACACGATAAAATGAGTAGATATATGAAATTATAAAGCGGATAATAAATAATAGCGTATAGGAAAACAATATTTATTCGTATAAATCATTGGTAAAAAGAATTATTATCTATTTGAATAAGATTGTTTAATTTATTTGCAAATAATTAACATTTTCGGAACAAAACTTTTTTCAAAAAGGATGCACATAAGACTAGGCTGCATGGAGTGTACAGTCCTTAGCTTGTCCCCATTGGGATAATTGGATGAACAGCGACAATTTAAAACTATATATAATCAAAAACACGCGTGCGGTAATGGTAAGACAAAAACGCACGCGTGAGTAATTTGAAGCATTATGAGTCTAATTACTGTGTAATAAAAGCCACATTATGAGCAAGTGTGTTGAAAAATATTCTAATAAATACATTGTGACACGACCGACACGACTCATTATACAGACTCTATATCGAATGAATTCGAATGTTGTAGAATATTTAACTATAGAAAAAAACAAATCTGGCTGAAAAGATATTTTGTTTCCAACACTTCATTTTGCGCAGAGTAGGTAACACGTTTTTAATTTTTATTTGCCAAAAAAATTTACATTTAATTCATCTTCTAGGGGGGGGCAGCTGCCCTTACCTGGGTACGCCCTTGCGCCAACATCAAATACATTAAAGAACCTATTAGTTCTCGTATAGGCCAGTTCTCTTCACTTGATTGATTTTTAGTTTGCAGTTACTCATATTAAAACGACGTAAAATGGACTCAACATAACTTTTCTGACATAAATACATACCTTTTTCATCAAATTTAATATTTATTCCCAAGAAATTCTTTAGTTTTCCCATATCTTCCATCTCAAACTTGTTCTGTAATTTTACTTTTAAATCATTTATCTCTCTTTTGTTATCACTGACAATTATATTATCAACATATAACAGCAAATAGATGTTTGATTCACTAAGTTTCTTCAGATAAAGACATGTATCACTATTAGACTTTATAAATTGTTCACTTCTGATGAAACAATCAGACTTTTTGTTCCAGCAAAAAGGTGCCTGCTTAAGACCATATAGAGCCTTATTTAATCTGCAAACTTCCCCTGCATTTTGGAATCCTTCAGGTATCGACATGTATATTTCCTCTTCAATTTCCCCGTGCAAAAATGTAGACTTTACATCAAGTTGCTCTATGTGATAATGCTTAAAATTTGAAACAGCAGGCAAAGTCCTTAACGTTGTTAATCTTGCAACTGGTGCATAAGTCTCATTATGTCAAAGCCCTCTTGTTGCAAGAAACCACGTGCTACTAGTCTTGCCTTATATTTCAATATATTTCCTTGTTCATCCCTTTTAATTCTAAACACCCACTTGCAGTTTATTAGTTTCTTATGTGGTGAATTTTTGATATATGTCCATGTTTTATTACGATTTAGGGATTCAATCTCCTCTTCAATGGCCTTGAGCCAAAAGACTCGATCTGACCTTTCTTCAATCTCACTGTAATTTCTGGGTACTTCATCCACAAATAATGTTGCATTTAAAGCCATATGTTCAATATCTTCATGATCAACATAATCATTTAAATAATTTGGTCTTCGTCTTAATCTATTACTTTTCCTTAAACTTTTATTGTCATTAATCCCATTATCACTGTCTGATTCCTCACCATTTTGAGGTTCTTCATAATCATGTGTTTCACCAATCTTATCATCTTTTTCTTTATCCAATTCTAAGTTTTATAATAATAATAATAATGATATTTATTTAGCCCAATGGCTACATAATTTCACAAATATATCAACAGATCTCATACCATACTATTAAAACTACAATAATCAAATGGCACAAAACACCGCTAAAATATAAAATCGTAGACACAGTTACCGTCTCGTAAAAAAAGAACAATATACACACAATTATTACAAATTAAAAACAATGAGCTTGTATATATCGACGAAGTTGTTTTTTAAAAACGTTCAAACTCTCACAGTCTTTGAGATGCGGCGGGAGATTATTGAAATCCAATAATCCTCTATACAATAACGAGTTTGAAACAATATTGGTCCCTGGTCTCACATTAATAATAAAATCAGTTTTATTCCGAGTATTGTATTCATGAGTATCACTAAAAGTCTTTACCTTATTGCACACATAATCAGGCAAAATCCTATTCTTAATTTTAAAAATAAAAATAAAAGCGTTGATAACTATTTTTTGCTTAACAACAAACAAAATTTTTTGACAACAAATCAGTACAGCTCAACATGTTTCTAATAGGCGTATATCTGTCACACTTTATCATTATCCGCATCGCTTTGTTTTGAATCCGCTGGAATTCATCGATAATGTAGTTTGGCATGTTAAAAAGCAAAGTACTGCAAAACTCAAGATGTGGTTGAGCCAGGACATTATGCAGCAGTCGCTTTGTATACATTGACAGAGATTTACCTATTCTTGCAATAAAACCCATCTTACGCGCAAATTTCTTCATACAGTATTCTGCATGGGCCCGGAATTTCAACTCTGCATCGAGCACTACTCCTAAATACTTTATTTTAATAATTGTATCATTGTTCAGGTTTTTTATGTTATGACTCTCATCAAAAGTAACATTTCTGGCAAAGTTATATTTTTATTTACAGGATCCCATAGACGATAACCATTATCTGAATATCCTACCATTATTTTTATTTCACCTCTTACATCAAATTTTCCACCTTGCTTTTCTTTTGGTATATGACTGTAAGCAATATAACCAAAAGTCTTTATATTTTTAATATTTGGTTTCTTTTGATAAAACATTTCAGCAGGAGTTACAGTTTTTAAAGCAACTGTTGGACTCCGATTAGTCAAGTAGGTAGCACACAACAATGCTTCACCCCACATATCTTTAGATAAGCCTGACTGTAATAACATAGCTCTCCCTTTCTCAAGTAGAGTTCTATTTAATCGCTCAGCACATCCATTGAGCTGAGGTTTATAAGGTACTGTATAGTTAAGATGGATTCCTCGAGCTTCACAAACATTTTTAAAATCATTAGAGCAATACTCACCACCATTATCACAACGAAGTGAACCAATCTTGCAGCCTAACAGATTTGTAACCAAGGCCTCAAATTTTTTAAAACAATAAAATACCTCACTTTTTTTTTCAATTAAGTATATCATGGTAAAATGAGTAAAATCATCTAGAAAAGTAACAAAGTAACTTTTGTTATCATAAGTTGTTGGTGTAATTGGTCCACAAACATCTGTGTGTAGTAACTCTAGTGGTCTTTTTGTTACTTTTCCTGATTTCTTATTAAATGGAAACCTTCCCAGTAAACAATGTAAGTCCCATACAATGCCTAAAACGATCACAACGCGACATTGCGAATCCACTCCCTCAGCTATCCGAATGTCCGCCACAAGGTCTCGCTCATAGTCATCCAGGCGACTTTTATGATGAATTTGACCATGCCTTGCAAAAGCGTCTTATCGGAATCGCATACAGAACTTTATTTAGACATCCCCATGGCTACACTTAAGAGTCGCAAATAAGTATCCGAAGGTTTTCTCCTAAATGTTATTTAGGTAACTCACGAGTGTCAAAAGTAGATCCTCTTATGGGTGTCGCATGTGAGACTTTTTGTACAGGGTGCTGCATTTTCGATGGTTTTACGGGGTACAGAGAAAACGGTAATAGATAGAAAAAAAGTAGCATACGTGTTCTGATCTCTTTTTCTGAGCTGAGATGACTGGCGAAGAGTGGGCGGCGCAAACTTCTTTTGTTTCAAAGATACGGGGGGTTTTTGAAAATTGGTCATTTTGGAACCTCCTCTGTATTTCATTTGCTATTAAAGTTATCAAAAAAGGAAAAACGGTTTCCGGTAGACATTTTGACGTAGAATCCAATGGCGTAGTCAGTTTTTTTCTATTACGTTTAGTTTCTGACATATGACAGTAAGTTATATTTTTTTAAATGGAACACCCTATATATTTTTAGTTCATTTAATTCTGTTGATTTTTACTTTTTCAACGGTGTATTAAAACATATAAGTTTGTAAACGTTAATTTTGGTAATTAGAAAAAAAGCGTTTCCTTAACAAAAAAGTACTAAATAATATGTATAAAAATACCCAGTCGAAACAAAATTTGGCTATGTTCTTTTTAACATGTTACATGTTGTTTATAAACAGTTTTTTCAACTTTTACCTTAAAAATAGTAGAAAATATAGTGACGGTAGAACTGTTTGTAACTTAGATTTTTAATAAGATTTATTATAAATATTTTCTGATGTGTTAAGCCCGTTTTAGACTATCCTATTTCATGTACCAGATCTGGTGTAAGAAATAGGCACACAATTGTCATGATTCTGGGATGGGACTGATCTGGGGTTGACAATTTTTCTGTTTTACACTATCCCATAAATGCTCTCAGATATGATCGAATTATTTTGACGCTTGACAGAAAAATTACATAAATGATTGTTTATAAACCGGTTTTGAAGTTTTAAGCACAGAGTTTAAAGATTCAAAGTTTTGAATTTTGAGGTTAAATACTTTATTATTTGTTTTTATTCTGGACTTAGTGCACAAATTGTGTTTAAAAACAATATAAAGTTGATATGGATAATCTTGATTCGTATTTTATATTCCAATTTGCATGTTGGTCCACTTTTGTCGTTTTGACAAAAAAAAAATTGTGAACGACGAATTGCTAAAAAGCGTTTGCAAAGAAGGTCTGCCAGAAAAGTGTGGCAAGAAAAATGGCTTGCGAGGAGACAAACAGGTCGAGGAATTCTGAGTTTGCTGCACAATGAACTATTGTTGGAGGATCCTCATCATTATAGGAACTTTTTACGAATGGACAATGCCTGTTTTGTCAAACTTCTGGATCTTATTAAAAATGACATACAGAAACAATCAACCCATTTAAGAGAACCGATATCTGCTGAAATCAGGTAAATGGGAAATGCACAAATCCTATTGATTTAATAACCCTATAGTCATATTTTTTTTTATTGATGTTACAATGTTATACTATAACTTAATATGAGTTGCACTGATATATATCAAGTAAAATGTAAATACTTGTATAATGGGTTAAGCTGAAGCCAAAGTTCTGTTAGGCCCGGTTGTAAAAAAGCAGTTTGAACCTAGTTCTGCTGAATTATCGACTGGTGAGTTTCCATTTAAATTGCATTGCTGTCACGCTGACATTTCAAGCTTGAACCGAGTTCAATATTTGAACTGCTCATTTACAACCCGCCCTTAATGATGACAAATATTAGAAAAAATTAAATAGATTGCTTTGTACATAAAACCTTTATTCTTCTGTTTTTATATTTCCTTAAAAAGTATGGCTTTTTTCAGGTTAGCAATAACACTACGATATTTAGCAAGTGGCAATTCTTTTCGGGATCTCATGTATTCAAGTAGAATCCATGAGAGTACTATTAGTCTTATAATACCGGAAGTGTGCAAGGCAATAATTTCAAATATTCAAGTAGAGTATATAAAAGTAAAAGATATCACACTGTTTTATCAGATATAATATATGATAACACTATTGATGTAATTTTTAGTTACCAACTGATAGCCAAGGATGGACAGTTGTTGCCAATGACTTTGAGAAGCTCTGGCAATTTCCATTTTGTTTAGGAGCTGTTGATGGCAAGCATGTAAGTTTTGAGGCCCCAAGAAGCTCAGGTTCTTTTTACTACAACTACAAAGGAACTCATAGTATAGTATTACTTGCACTGGTAGATGCTACTTTCAAGTTTTTATATGTCGATGTGGGTGTGAATGGGAGAATAAGTGATGGAGGAGTGTGGAGAGAAAGCAGCCTTAAAAAAGCTATTGATAAAAGATTACTAAGTTTTCCAAAAGATAAATGTTTTCCTGGCTCAACTATTGAGGTGCCATATGTTGTTATGATGTAACCTCACGTTAATGAGATTTCAACATTTTTTCAATTAGATAGCTCAAGGTCGTGGATTAATGGCATGAGTTCATAAGTATCTATAAATGAACACACTTGGAAATACTGCAGGAAATCAAACGAACCATTTGTTGTATATGTACACGTGTATATTACAAATTAAAAAAACAAAACTACAATATTTACAACTTACAGGATATTTACAAAATTTACAAAGAGTTGCCACAAAAGGAAAAGGTTGAAAACAAAAAGAAAGTTAAATTTGAAGTTAAAAAAAAACAGGAAAAGTTTTCCCAGTGCCAAGCCGTCTCTAACTGCCCTTACCAGTTCTTAAGACGATGTTTGGGTCCTGGAACCTCCAGTATCCTCTTCCCAGTAGTCAGTAGTGGCCACCGCTGATTTCCAGGTAGGAAATGGGGTCCAGAGACTGGTGACAGGTACCTAAGGCAGAAAACAGCAGAACACCAGGGAAAACGAACAAACAGCTTCAACACTTGTTCCGGCAACCAAAAAGGTGACCAGAGGTGATGACAAGTGTTGAAGTTGTTTAGAGCAAACTAATATTAACTAAAAAATAAAAATAAAATAAAACTAAATCAAGTGAGGAATTGTGGTGGTTCGACTCTGACCTTCTGAAACTCTGTGGCCGCTGATTGGCGGCTTTTCCAACACGTGGGTTGGTCCGGAAAACTCTGGACAAAGCAGTCCCGGTCAGGCTGATTCAATCCCCGATTGAAATGTTCTTTGGTCGGGAAAACCCTTAGATCTCTGGTCAGAAAACCCTTGGATCTCTGGTCGGAAAGCCCTTGAAATTCCGGTCGGAAAGTCTTTGAATCCCCGGTTGGAAAAGTCTTGAATCTCCGGTTGGAAAATCTTTGGATCTCCGGTTGGAAAATCTTTGTATCTCCGGTTGGGCCGAATACAATGCGCTCAGAAAAAAGGTCAGATGTCGGCAGTTCGAGTGCTGTAGTGGTAAAGAGACCGATATCACAAAGTGGGGTGATTAAATAGGCCACATGGCACCTGACACAAAGAAACGCGACCACAAACCGACGCTTCCCCGACAAAAATCGAAACCAATCACGTGACTACGGCACCCGATAACTTATCAGGTCACGCACCCACATTTACAACAAAATGTGCACAAAGTGCAATTGGAGGATTTAAGCGATCGGAATCGGTCTACTAGTGTAACTAGGCCCACGGACATTGAAAACACAAACCAAACGAGTAACGGACGAAAACTCTATTTCGTACGTAACAATGTCATGATTGCTGATGATGCATTTCCTTTGGCAAAAAGAATGATGAAACCATACCCTCAAAGAGGACTTTCAAAGGAAAAACGAATTTATAATTATCGCCTTTCAAGAGCCAGGAGAACTGTAGAAAATGCATTTGGAATATTAGTCAATAGATTTAGAATCTTAAAACATGCGATTAATTTAAGTCCAGAAAAGGCTGAATTAATAACATTAACATGTTGTATTTTGCATAATTTTCTGTGTACACATAACAGTAAATACAGTGAAGTACAAGAGGAAACATGTGAATTACCAGGAATTTCACAGCAAGTTGAGAGTCTAATTTTTCACCACATTTTAAGTTTTTCTTTTCAATTCATATTTTTTTTCTAGGTGGACTTAGATGTACCAATGATGCTACCGCAATTAGAAATAAGTTTTGCACCTATTTTAATTCACAAGGAAGTGTAGATTGGCAAAATGAATATGAGGGACTTTTATAATGTATAATTTTTCACATATTGGGTATGAGTTAAAGTTAAAATGGAATATTTTAAAACATTTATTAAGAAACAAAATTTGTAATCATTCTTTTTTTATCGCCATCCCTAATAACCGAACAATTTCCATTTGTACATCTTGCTTAACTGCATTGTCATTAATTAGTTTTAATTGAGCTGCGACAAATTATGTCCTCAGGAGTGTTTTGGGGTTGAGCCCTATTTGCAAATGCAGATGTCATGGTTTCAAGTCCCGAGGAGACTGTCTTTAAAACTTCTATTTCGCTGGCAGATTCGGTACGCAGTTTTGTTTTTCTTCCACCACTCTTTCTTCCTCCAGAAGGATTCACTAAATCACTATTAAGAGTTTAAGGATTGGCTGCTTGTTGGCCGGCTAACATAATGTGATGTTGGCGATAAAATTCCCTCTTCATCACATTCATACACTCCATCCGCAAGTGTCTGGGTCTGTAACAGAAAATTTTTCATATAAACATTAATCTAAACTTACAATATACCAGAAAGGAAACGTAAATTTATACTTTTTCTTGTTCTACAAATTTAAAATATCAACTTACATTCATATCTTCTAAAGTTAAAAGATAATTTTCTCCATCTTCTCCTTGGAACTTTTCTGGTTGGGGCACCTGCTTACTGCAACTTGGCTATGAATCCGATATGATGAAGGTGCTTTTCGATGCTCTAATTTGTAGATGATCATTTAGGAATGCTATCTTTGAATAATACCAGAGGGAAGGATGGTATACCTACACAAAAAGCAAAAAATTGCAGAAAACAAAAATAAAGTTGTTTGTGTACTATACAAACCCATTCCAGATCGTGTTGCCTCCAAAACTTTTTTCCTTTCCACGGAATAAGTATTGCGTAGTCCCTGAATTTTTTTATTAATGTCCTGTATTGCAGTGCCAAGGCGTAACATATTCAATTTTTTTACTATTTCTTCCAGAGCCATGTTTCGTTTGTATTTATTGTGATAGTCTTTATGTTTGACTGCATACAAACTTGGATGCAATTCATATGAATCGATTAGTGCCTCAATTTGATTTTGGGTCCGCGAAGCCATTTCAATGTACACAAAATAATAAAACTCTAGAACACAACAAAGCGAAAGCCGTTAACACTGAACCACATTTGTTTGGTTATGTGATATGTCTAGATTTAATTTGTATTACGCATGCGCGCGGCTTAAAAATGTGTTGGAAATAGAGCATGTCCTATTTTTTATCACATTTACCATACCATCTAAGAATTCAGCCAATTTTCTGTCACTTTTCTGTTTTACACTGTCGCGTTTAATTAGTATGAGATTTTGTACAAGATCTCGTACAGTAAATAGGATAGTCTAAAACGGGCTTTACACAACTTTTGTATAATTAATCATGATTACTGGTCGCCAACAAGTAACTGTGATAACAATGATCTACAAGATCATCTAGATGATCTAGAGGATTTTATTGATGATAGAGACCAATATTTTATGGGTGTTGTAAAAAGAAACCAAATAGCTGACAGCCTTTTTAACTACTGATCGACTGCAGTAGATATAGTGTAGGGTGTAGGTATGTACTATGTAGGTATACATTACTTGAAAATGATTTAATGCCTGTTTTCCTGACACATTTTAAGTATAACTTAAGCTGAGGTTTGAATGTGACAAACAGTGTAAACTGAACTTATCTAAATCTAAGCTGTCCTTAAACTCAACAGCCAATGTCGGAAAAATGGGCATTATCATTAATGAACTAAAATCAGATAAGTTGTAAACCATATTGTAACATAGACATTACACTAGGTGCCGTTACCTTAAGTTGCCCCGGTCTCCCCCAGTACCATGTTTGTGTCAGCAAGTTTGGCGAATTGGGGTCATGATGTGAGTATAAATACTGTACCAAAAGCACGTACAGATCACTGATCTCTGGGTTAGTCTGGGTATGCCTATTGTGGAACTTAACGTGGAGCAGTAGGTGACCAAGTGCCACACCCTAGATCAGCCCTAGCAAAGGAAATAGTGTGGGCGAGCAGCTTAAGTTGCTGTTCCTACTTACCTCCCTTTGTTAGGTTCTTCACGTCTTTGCCGGCTCGGTGAATGCCCTCGGACCTAAGTCTAGGGTTCATTCACCACCGCTAAAGCGCTGCCCTCCGTGTATCTTCAGCCTAGCCAGTTTCACATCATGCTCCCTGCCATCTTGGCCATCTGGGGGTAAGATAACTATCTAGACAATAAGGCACTATAACGTAATAAAAGTGGGTTACCTGTGGAATCCTGTGTATTCTTCCCCCTCAACCAACCCTTAACGTGACAATATAGTTATGCTTTTTGGCTTTTATGTATTAATTGAAAATAAAGTTTAAATCAGAAACAAATATTTTATTTACATTTTTGTACTCAAATAACTTACTAACCTTGATTCAAAATCACATTAGTAGTATTAGCACACACATTAAACACTAGGTTAATTCTAATCTGAGTCGCTGTCTTCTCTTTTTCTTTTTCGAGATTTAATTTCTATCAGTTTGTCCAATTGGTTTAAAAAACGTTCTCTTTGTTGATTTTGGGTTTCCATTAGACTTTTTAATGTAGTGAAATGCTCATTTCGTTGTTCAATATCCTTCTTTGTCAACTCAAGAAGTTGTGAATTAGTAGTCATTTTGGATCTCGGTGTTTCAGTGGTGTTGAATCGATTTTTTATTTCTGCCTTTGCATTTGAGGAATTTGCCTCGATATTTGCACTGCTTGAGGTTTCTGTTTCTTCAATTTCTGGAGTAGAATTAGGGCTAATGCCGCTGCTAGTAGTTAAAGTTTCTACAAGTGAGTCAATTAAGTTTTTAGGGTTAGTTTTATCTTTGTTCCCTAAAATGCTATGCAATAGTTCTAAGTGTGATGGAGGGTCTTTTTGACTTTCTCCAGTAGATTTTTAATGTTTGATATATAGAAAGTATTGCTTCTGCAAATTTGCAAACTTCAACTTCAACTTTTCTACAACTTCCTTTCCACTACCACCCACATTAAATCCCATCTCTCCCATTTCCTCTGCTATTTTTTTCCATAACTGTGACTTGATAGTTTTTTTATCATCAAATCGATTGGAGTATTTCTGTCTTAGGGTTAGAAATACTTCAGTTGTTTGAAAGTCCTTTGGTGTAGGCCTTTCCTGTGTCCAAATTGGAGCAGTTGGGTTATTCTCAATGGCTGAACTTACTTCAACTTCAGACTCTGTTGTTTCATTGCTTGGGCCAGTAAATTTATCAGACCCTTGAACAGCTTCAACAGAATGACCTTCTCTACCATTTAAAACTTCTTCAATGTATTTTTCTGCACTGATGGGGTCTGTAAAATATAATTATGTTGTTATAATTTTGATCCATTTACTATTAAATACTCACCATTAAGTAATGTATTGGCCATCTCCATATTCACAACAACTCGAAAATCTTCACCTCTGTGATTTATCAGAAGCTCCATCATTTCTTCACTCTTTTCCTTTTCCATTTCCATTCTGAACTAGGGCACGATCAAGGAACAACTAATTTAATTGAAAAATAACCTCCAATCTTTTGAATTGAAACTGAACTGACAAGTGAAGTGATTTGTATAACCGTCTTCTCTACACCGTGAACCCAAACAGATCCCGGTGAACAAGTAGTGACGTAATCATATGACGTCAGTCATGTATTCCCCTGTAACCGTTATGTCGCTAAAATGAGGCGGTAACAAGAACCTAGATCACAGTGATTCAACGTGATCTCGCGAAAAATTGCTTAATAACAATTGTTCAAATGTCAAACAATGACACTTCGAATGTGGCCAGATTTAAAAATTGCGTTCTTGTTGGGACACCCGATAGTAACAATAATCAGAAAAACAAATTCATAGCACAGAATCAAATGATTCACGTGCCGGTGTCTGTTCTCGATATACTCAAAATTTGGATGTTTTACCACAAATCATCAAATATTTTCCGAGCGCATTAACCGAGAACTGTGACAGTTCAATATACTTCAAAAAGAATGTACAAGTCAAGATTTTTTCACATTAAAGCGTAGAAAAGTTGAAAACATAGTCATAATTTCAGTTGTGTTGAGGTTTCAGTAAAGTTGAGGTCATAATTTCCAATTACAAAAATTGTGAAATTTTAACCTCAAAATAAACTCGTAGTTTCAATAGCCGTTTTTTATGAAACACAAATAATTTCGACATATAAGACGATATTTGTATACTTACCTAACATTACTTAACTTATATAAAACGTTATATTTGAAGTTATTTATCACTCACACTAAGTAACTAAACAAACGTAACGTCACTACATAAATACAGTGAATTTAATTTTGGGGATGCACAGATGGTATAGATGCTTTACCGGCAAAGGCATATTTACTGCGCATGTCATAAAAACCTGCAGTTCTGCCCGGCTAGATGTAAATATATCTCATAAATGACGTTTTAAAGAGCTGGTACAAAATTATCGATTTGCAGTCCGGCCGCAATGTGCCGATAAGCTTATGGTATTAACGTAATACCAGTGCGCGCTAAAGGATTAAACAATCTATAAAATAATATTTCCCTGATCCAGGAGATCCTAAAATATATATAGTATTAACTTTTGGAAGTTTTTTATTAATAACATTAATACATCAATCAGTTAAAAAATTTAAAATACTTGTTTCATCATTATTATAGATATTTGGGAAATTCATTCCTTAAAACTAACATCTTCCAAGTGTGCGCTATCTCGCTGCAAACATTCCTCGAATCTGGACCTCAAATTGGTGAAAACTCGCTGGCACATTGCGCGGGGTATAGCTGTCATTTCTTCTTGGATATTAGTCTTCAACTTGTTAATCGTGGCTGGATTATTGGAGTAGACTCTGCTTTTGAGGTATCCCCACATAAAAAAGTCTGGTAGGGTTAGATCCGGACTTCTAGGCGGCCATGCAATGTCACCCCGGGGCTATATCAGTTTCCCAGCAAACATCTCGTTTATGACCGCCATGGAGGCATTAGATGTATGGCATGTCGCGCCATCTTGCTGAAACCATGTCGCACGATTATAGCCTTCAAATATTGCTGCAGTTGCGGGAAAAAAAAAATTCTTAACATGGCTATGTATCAGTCTGAATTTACAGTGACAGATTGCCCTTGTTGATTTTCGAAGAAATAGGATCCGATTATTCCGTGCGCTGATATGGCTGCCCAAACGGTCACTTTTGGCGAATGCAGAGGCTTTTGATGTTTTGCGCGTGGGTTCTCTGCAGCCCAGTAACGACAGTTCTGCTTGTTGACATGCCCATTTAAATGAAAATGGGCTTCGTCGGATAACAGAATGTTGTTGAACAAAATCTCGTCGTAAAATTGGATCATTTGGCTTTAATTCTTGCACCAGTTGAATTTTGTACAGGTGTAATTTCAGATCTTTCAACAAAATGCGACGCAAAGATGTTCTGGATACCATAAGTTCGGCTAATCGCTTGCGAGTCGATAGACCAGGATTACGTTGAACTGAAGCTCTTGTTCAATTGTGTCTTCCGTTCTTGTTGATCTTGGGCGCCCCGCAGGTTTCTGTTCGAGAACCGAACCAGTTGCTTCGAACTTTCTGACCCACGATCGAATCACACTTTCCTTTGGACATTGATTTAAGTCATGTTATCCAAATTCGCGCAGAAACAAACGCCGAATAATAGCGCACGAATCGCCATTTCTGTAATAATGTTTAACGCAGAATGCACGTTGCGCTCCGGTGAAGTGATCCATCGCGACTAAATTTCCGAGAACCGAGCTTCTCAACCCCACCACCCGCACCGCCCCCTCACATAAGGTTCAAACGCAAGAGTGTTTTTAAAATCGTATGCCTTTCTGGCCCACCCTGTATTGAAAATGCAGAAGTTCATTTAAAACTTGTACTGAATCTTCAATAGAATAATAATAATCATCTGTATTACCATGAAAAGCTGGGCATACAATGGAGTTTTGTTACTTATCCACTCATAAATATCAATTGTACTTTTTTCAACCAACTCAGAATTAAATAAATCCATAGCAACTTGTATTGAAGGGTGATTTTTAAACAAATATTTAAATTTTGAAGTCATCCATATTGTACCGTTGTACTCCTTAATGACACACTTCTTGTACAACACTGTATATTGTTTACAAACAATAAACTGACACTGACACTTAACCTCGTAATCTGACAACTTCGACTTCACTACAACCATCAACTCAACAACTCCCTAACTAGGCCTGGTTCAGCTGCTTATATAGGCTTCCATGGTTTCTAGAAAGTTCCCAAGTATTCATGAAACTGACTTTCTCTCTCACACTCATTAACCTATAACATAAATCTCTCTCTATATAAGCAACGGAGCCAGGATTTTCTAGAACACAGACAAAAGAATGTAGAACGTAAACAAAGCAACGTAACATACAGGGGTAACAACAAATAACTAAAGAAATCCTAACTAATTATCAAAAGTTCGCTTCGCAACACTGCCCCCCTCCTAGAGTTGATCGTCCCGATCATCAACTTCACCAGCTTTGGGTGGTCGGTAAGGTGCAAGTCGATCCAGGTGAACTATTTTCATTTTCGCCCGATGTCCTCGCTGTATTCTGTAGACGACGTCGTTCAGACGCTTTATAACGTCGTAGGGTCCCTCCCATGACCTCTGTAGCTTCGGTGACTTTCCTTTCTTTCGAGCAGGATTGTATAACCAGACCTGATCACCGGCTTGGAATCCGCTGCTGTTGGCCCTTTTGTCATATCTTGTCTTTAGTCGGTCGCTTGCAAATTTCAACTTCTGCCGGACTTCCTCATGGATCACGTGCAAGCGTTGCGCCAATTTTTCCGAATAGCTATCACAAGAGGCTGGGGGTTCTTCCGGTCGTCCAAAAAGAAGATCCATTGGCAAACGAAGCTCCCTTCCAAAGACAACACTAGCTGGTGTTTTGCCAGTGGAATCATGTACTGCCGATCGATAAGCCATCAGGAACAACGGAATGTGCTGATCCCAATCTGTCTGATTGTTATCGACGACTGTCCTTAGGTAGTTGTCTAGTGTCCGGTTGAAACGTTCCACCATTCCGTCTGACTGTGGGTGTAATGGAGTAGTTCTGGTTTTCCTAATTCCCAATCGGTCACACACTTCCGTGAATACTGCCGATTCGAAATTACGCCCTTGATCCGAATGCAGCTCCCTCGGTACTCCAAATCTGCAGAAGAAGTTGTCAACCAGAACTTCTGCTACAGTAGCGGCTTCCTGGTTTGGTATTGCGTACACTTCTGGCCATTTACTGAAGTAGTCCATTGCGACCAAGACATAGCGATTTCCGGAATTAGTTTTGGGAAAAGGTCCAGCTACATCAACGGCAATCCTCTCAAACGGAGCTCCGACATTATACTGCTTCATACATCATCGGCTCCGCGTTTTGGGACCCTTGCTACTGAAACAGTCTGCGCAACGCCGACACCAATCTTCTACATCTGAGCGGCTTTGTAGCCAGTAGAACCTTTCCCTAACTTTATTTAACGTTTTGTTGATGCCAAAGTGCCCTCCACCAATTCCACTATGGGCTTCTTTCAGTACGTCACTAACTCGGTTTCTTGGCAGAACTACCTGTAGTCGTTCTTCTTTCCCATCCGGACTTTCCCATTTTCTTTTTAGTAAATCTCCATCAATAATAAGGGACTCCCATAATGCCCAATATCCCTTTAATGTTGGAGACTTAGCGGAAATCTCCTCCCAATTTGGTCTTTCTCCACGCTCTTTCCAGTTAATTATCTGTCCTAAATCGGGGTCTTCTCGTTGATCGGCAGCCAAGTTTTCCCGATCCCATGCGATGTCATTTTTCAGAGCGTTCCTTCGACAAGGCTTTCCAAATTCAGCTATCTCCAGGCGTTTACAGTGATTGCAACCTTCCACACAAGGTCTTCGTGACACTGCGTCCGCGTTTCCGTGCAAACGTCCCTTTCTGTGTTCAATCTGGAAGTCATATTCTTGAAGTCTTTGCAACCATCGAGCTATTTGTCCTTCTGGATTTTTGAATTGAAATAGCCATTTCAGAGAGGCATGGTCCGTCCTTAGTCTGAATCGTTGTCCGTACAGGTATTTGTGAAACTGCTCGACTGTTTTCACTACGGCTAACAGCTCCTTCCTGGTTACGCAATAATTTCTCTCTGGCTTTGATAGTGATTTGCTGAAATAGGCGATCACTCGTTCTTCACCATCTTGGATTTGAGATAAAACTCCGCCTAAACCAATATTACTAGCATCTGCGTCCACAATAAACTCTTCCCCAGGTCGTGGAAAAGCCAAAACTGGTGGAGAACAAAGGGTTACTTTCAGTTCTTCCATGGCTTCCTGACATGTTGTAGTCCATTCGAAGGGCTGGTTATTCTCCGTCAATTTGTGTAGGGGTCTGGCTATATCAGCAAATCCACGAACAAACTTTCTGTAATAGGAACACAATCCCAGAAAACTTCTTAATTCGTGCTTGTCTTTCGGAACAGGCCAATTTTTTACAGCTTCAGTTTTCCTCGGGTCGGTTTTTACTCCTTTTGACGATATAACGTGTCCCAAGTATTCGACTTCTTCTTGGAAAAAGCTGCACTTCTTCGGATCTAATTTCAGGTTTGCCCCTCTGAACTTCTTGAAGATTTCTTCAACGTTTTGCAGGTGTTCTTCAAATGTTTTGCCCATAATAATGATGTCGTCTAAATAAACAAGACAGGTTTTCCAAGTCAATCCTCGTAGAACAGTTTCCATTAATCTTTCGAAGGTTGCCGGAGCATTGCAAAGTCCAAAAGGCATGACGTTAAAATGCCACAAGCCATTTCCAGTTGAGAAGGCAGTTTTCTCTTTGTCCCGTTGATCCATCTCCACTTGCCAGTATCCACTTTTTAGATCCAAGGTGGAAAACCATTTTGCGTTAGCCAGAGTGTCTATGGTGTCATCTATTCTGGGCAAGGGATAACTGTCTTTCTTAGTAACTTCATTTAGTCTTCTATAGTCCACGCAGAATCTTGTCGACCCATCTTTCTTAGTAACAAGTACCACAGGAGAACTCCAAGGGCTGGTGGATGGCTCAATGACGCTGCGATCCGCCATGTCCTGTATAAGATTTTCCACTTCTGCCTGCTTAGCCAATGGGAGTCGTCTGGGTCTTTGCTTAATGGGCAAATAATCCCCTGTTTCAATTTTATGCCTCACTAAATGAGTTCTTCCCAAATCCGTTTCATTTAAGGCGAACACGTCCTTGTAGTCGTGAAGCAAACGGTCAAAAGTCTGTTTTTCTTGATCAGTCAAAATTGAGCTCGTCTTTTTCATTAAGTGCACCAAACACTCAGGAAGGTCACTGTCGGGGTTTGGTTTTGTTTCGTGCGACTCCTTAGTCACCATAAGTACTGGTTCGGATTTGGCTATTATATCGCCCTTTTTTAATCTTTGACCACATTCTTTCAAATTGGCGACTTTTACGTATGCTTCGCCGTTTTTCTGTTGGACTAGGGTGCGGGCTACAAGAACTCCCTTCTTCACAGCATCATCTTCCTCTTCATAACTCGGTTCTATCAGCTGAAGTTTGCTCAATTCCGTTTTTCTATCCAAATTAACTTTAACGATGGTCTCTGATCTTGCAGGTAAGTTGACATCTTCTTGCAACGTGACTTTCCTCACACGCATATCTTGTTCGGGTGTCATCATAACAATCTCGTCCTGTCCAGTCTTGATCAGTCTATTCTCCAAATCCAGCTGGAACTTGTGTTGCTCCATAAGATCTAAGCCCATTAAGACGTCATCAGTTATGTTGGCCACAAAAACGGTATGGTTGAAGACATGCCGCCCAAGCTTCACTTCAGCTTCATGGATTCCCAGAACAGGCATTGACTCACCAGCGGCAGTTTCCAATATAAACTTTGTACCAGTGTCGCTAATCCTGCAGTGTTTCACTATGTCCGGCCTTACGATAGTATGGCAAGTACCGGTATCAACAACCATTTGGCAATCCCGGCCGCAAATCTTACCGGTCACTATTAAGCTGGTGTTTTCGTGCTGAAGACGGGCTACTTTAATTATGGTTGGTGGGGCTTGACAGTGTTGCGTAGCCAGCTTTTGCCCCGGAAAACTGGCTACTCTTCGTTTTCCTGGTTCTGACTTGACGCACTCGAGTATGTCCTCGTGATACCTGCTTGACCGCCTCAAACTCCAAAGCGTAGGCAAGAGCATCATGCAATGTTTGACATCTCGCTAATCGTATTGCTTGCTCTGTGTCACAATCTTTAAGACCTCGTACAAAAGCCCGTACTGCCATTCGCTCTCTAATGTCGTGAGAGGCCGTTGGATAAGCCAAACTAATCGAGCAATGTCGGCTTCATACTGTTGAAGTGTTTCCGTGCTTCTTTGGGTCCTACTAGACAACTGAGCTTCGTATACTTGTTCTAGGTGCTTATTTCCAAATCTCATCTCTAAATGTTGGATTAAGTCGTCGTAGTTTTTGTACTGGCTCTCGTCCAAAGTCTGCAAAACCTCCAGTGCTTCTTCTCGAAGTGACAAAACCAAGGCAGTGGCTTTGTCACTTGATGTCCAGTTGTTGGCCTCTGCGGCAGCCTCAAACTGTTTTTTGTAAACCTGCCATGAGGTCTTACCGTCGAAAACTGGTGGCTTAATATTTGAGCAGACACTAGAACTGGCGACTACGGTTGGCTTTGAAGACTTTTCCTGTAGTTTGTCAAATTCCTCTCGCAAGGTCCGAACGGTCTCCTCCATACCGCTTATCCTCTCATTTACCTTTTCTTCCAAAATTTCCATCCTGTTGTCCATTTCTCCTTTTATTTCATTTATTACTCGGTCTAATTTTTCTTCTTGTTGTTGAAACTGGTCTTTAATTTGGTCTTGGCTCACTTTCATTTCTTCGAACTTTTGGTCCTGACTTGCTTTTAACTCCTCGAACTGCTCTTGACTTATTTGGCTTGCTTTTAACTCCTCGAACTGCTCTTGACTTATTTGGCTTGCTTTTAACTCCTCGAACTGCTCTTGACTTATTTGGCTTGCTTTCATTTCTTCAAACTTTTGGTCTTGGCTTGCTTTCATTGCTTGAATCATCTCCATAAGTTGTTTCATTCCTTCATCCATTTTGGCGCTTTGTCGTCGTGTACTCACAGGCATTCAACACACCTTCTGCTTTTGTCGGTTTATTCTGTCTTCCTCTGGATCTCTTCTTCGATTCTCCAATCCCACTTCTGACACCAAATGTACCGTCGTACTCCTTAATGACACACTTCTTGTACAACACTGTATATTGTTTACAAACAATAAACTGACACTGACACTTAACCTCGTAATCTGACAACTTCGACTTCACTACAACCATCAACTCAACAACTCCCTAACTAGGCCTGGTTCAGCTGCTTATATAGGCTTCCATGGTTTCTAGAAAGTTCCCAAGTATTCATGAAATTGACTTTCTCTCTCACACTCATTAACCTATAACATAAATCTCTCTCTATATAAGCAACGGAGCCAGGATTTTCTAGAACACAGACAAAAGAATGTAGAACGTAAACAAAGCAACGTAACATACAGGGGTAACAACAAATAACTAAAGAAATCCTAACTAATTATCAAAAGTTCGCTTCGCAACAATATTTTAGTAGATAAAATATTTAATATGTTTGATGTCGGATATTGTTGAAAGAACTGAAGGAGTTCTTCTTCCAAATGTCTTTTTTGAGGTCCTTTATGCGTTTTATTTGCTGTGTAGCTTCCCGTACTACTTGTTGAACTTGCATGTGAAGAGGATCCACTACACTCGTCAAAAATTCATCCGAAGGTCCACATTCCTCTTCACCATTGGTTCTTCGGTATGTTAGATTGGCAATATTGAGACAATTGTATATGTCTAATCTAACTAGGTATGCACCTTTTTCTCCCGGCGAGCTCACAGTACTCACACTGTCGGGGAGATTCCTAGAGATACTTTGTGAGATTAAAGATGTAGCTGTTGGAGATTCCATAAAGTCGATTGTTTTCCACGTTTTCTTGGTAATTTAAGGATTCGGGAAAATTTGCAGTACCCGCTTGCCTAGGAACAAACCCCAGGAGGTAGACAAGGTCAGTGTGGAAGATCCACCAGAATAAACCACCGTTATATTTTGTTCCCATTGTTGCTCTAAGCATTGCTGCAGATTCGGTTCTAGTGACGTTTGGCAAAATGTCATGAAGTAGTCGTGCTCCTTTAAGAGATCTACGAACTTCGGAAATGAAATTGTGTATTCGTTGAATTTGTTGCTCCCCGCTAGTTTGATTTGCTTCTTTATTTTCTGGAGTAGTAGTAAGAAGGTCTTTAATGAGCGTTTGTCAGCTAAGTTGTTTTCGTTCTGCATGATTACTTGCGTTAATTCTAACCAGTGCAATATTAGGTAAAAAGGAAGTTGCTCCACTTGAATGGGCCAAAGAAGTTCCAGCAAATTCAGCAGACAGGAAATCTCGCATGGTGCCATCATTGAATTGGTTAGTTGAGGTGGTGAAACGTCTTCGCAATCGCTATAATCGCTATAAAATATTTAATCCTCGCGTGCGCTCCATAACTTTACAATTTCTCGACGCTTACTAATTTCTTCCCAAAAACATATTAAAGAATTATCATTATTGCACGTATCTACAGCACAAATATCGCAATTTAAGTGGCCTTTAGTATGTTCGTGAACCAACATTAAATTTACATCTTTAACATTGTAACGAAGTTACTAATTTTTTGTTAATATGTAGAATTACATTAAAGAAAACAATGCGCAGCCTCACACGCTTAAGGTACATTGCGTCTTCGCGACAGAATGGTGAACGCACCGCCGCGATCGATAAAGGTTCAGCGCGCAGCCGCGGTAGCGTAAACGAAGCAACATCGCGCCGTCGCGACTCGCGAGCTGGTAAACAGGTAATGCGCCGCGGGCTACATTGATCAGTTCACCCCGGAGTTCTCCCGGAGGTGGTTATCGAACCGAACCAACCGACGCTGCAGTCAGTTCTTTCCGGACCATCGAAACCGACCGACGCTTCAGCCAGCTGAACCGTAAATTTTTTTGTTGATGCTGGTGGCAAGCTTTGAAGGTGTAGGTATTTCGGAATCGTTTCCTTCGGACCGCCAGTACAGGATGTTATAACACTGCTGGTTAACTTCGAGGGCCACGACTCCGAAAACCTCTCGGCGATTTGAGTTGTTTCCTCTGGACTGCTAGTACCGGATGTTATAACACTGCTGGTCAACTCCGGAGGCTACAATCTCACTATCGCCTAGGTATTTCCGAACCGTTTCCTTCGGACCGCCGGTACTGGATGTTATAACACTGCCGGTTAACTTCGAAGGCTACGGCTCCGAAATCCTGTAACCAGACCTGAATTCACCCAGGTCTTTCCGAACTGATTTCTTCGGACTGTCAGCTCCGGCCGTTTTAGCCCCCAACTGGTCAACTCCGAGGGCTGACCGTTTGAAAGCTGTTACTGATTCTCTGACCCCGTCTGTACCCCCAGAGCACAGTTTTCATACCATCCGAATCTGTCATGCATACCGTAACCGTCTGTTTACCGTTTCGAAACCGTCCTAGTTCTCCGTACCGTTCCCCGTTCTGAACACTAGGTTGTGTTGTCCGCTTGTTTTCCGTTTCAAAGTTACCGTATTAATTTAGTTGGGATCTCCAGGTCCGACTGTACCGTTTATTGATTTGAACACGAGGCTGTGTGTTCTCCGTTTGTTTGGTTCTGATAGAGTTTTTAAGTAAGTTAGGATATGAATGATTGTTATTTTTCATGGTTAACACGACTTGTTTAGTTTTGCTGACAACCCTGTGTTTCCTTATTTCTGTCCCACTCCCTTCATCCATTCACAGATAAACGTGAACTCTGTCTTCGACTGTGTAAAAGCTCCCCAGGTATACGAAGCGAGTTCCTTAGTTAGTTCCTCAGTTCCTTAGTAGTTCCTTAGTTCCGTAGTAGCTTCTTCAAATAAAACTAAGGTGGCGCCCGAGTTTCAAAGCACCTACCCCTAGGTGTGGCAAAAACCGTACCAGGACCGGTACGTAAAGGCCGTTACAACATTGTATGCCACTTTTTCCCAAAACGTATTACTTAATATACGGTAACACTGAATCATTATAGTTCCATTCAGTGGCGGATACGTTAATGCAAGTGGCCCTGGCATTAGTGTTTGGCGGCCCTGTCATTGATTTTGTCTTAAACAATTTTTTCAATGTTCTGCGCAAAAAGCTTTGAATTATTATAATAATCAGTAAATACCAGGTGTCCAAGAGCACCCTAGACATAGGAGATTAACATGGGAAAACGGTTTTGATTTTTTTGCGCCTGTACGGCTGATTTGATTGAAAACTCGTATTAATGAAAGTTGTAGTACCTATCAGGGACTAGTTTTCTGTATTTTTTTCAGATCTCTAACTTGAGCCCTGTGGGATTGCATGGGGGCAATCGATTGTTTTCTCGTAATTTATAAAATATGAACTTGTGGACTGTATCAACTTTATTGTTTGGAAGATAACAAAAACATTAGTAGTAAGTTACAAAATGGAGCACCACGTTTTGTTTACAAGTTAATTTCGAAAGGCAAAATCGTTCTCACTGATAAAAATAGATCGGTTCGCGAGTCGCGGACGGCCAGACGCTTCGTCAGATTTACAATATTGTCAGTGTTGCCACGTAGGGCTCATTTTATTAGATTCTGACCTCAACATGCCGGCCCCCTTGAAAAGGCGAAGATCACTTTTCAAAACATTGCACAACCCGGGCAACGGACACAATTTTACAACAGGTCTTTTCACTTGTCCACTTGCTGTTTTCACCGTAGCTACTCGAGCAGCACCATCTGGACCAGTATGTACTGCAGTGACTCGATCAAGTGACCATTTTAGAGGAGGGATGTTGTCTTCTTTGACAAATACCATCTGTCCTGGATTTAACGATGAACTAGAGGCTTTCCACTTCGTCCGTGACTGCAATTCTGCAAGATAATCCTTGTGCCAACGACGCCAAAATTGTTGCACTAGCTGTTGAATCCTAGCATATATCTTCAATCTATTGGGAGGAGTATCTTCAAGATATCGTTGTGGTAGTGACGTCAGCTTTCGCCCGATCAAAAAGTGTGATGGGGTAAGAGGGTCAAGATCATCAGGATGGTCAGTTAAGGAAGTAAGAGGACGGGAGTTTAGTATAGCCTCTACTTGAACTAATATGGTATACAATTGTTCGTAAGTTAAGTGAGCGCTACCAACCACCCTTCGCAAGTGATATTTGCAAGATTTGACACCCGCTTCCCATAATCCGCCGAAGTGGGGAGCTCTTGGAGGTATAAAGTGCCACTGTATGTTTTGACAATTAAGATATTCTCTAATAGGGGAATCATTTAAAGACGTAAATATATCACGCAGTTCAGACAGCTCATTCGAGGCACCTACAAAATTTGTGCCATTGTCTGAATATATATCAGCAGGTAATCCACGTCTAGATGTAAATCTTTTCAAGCAATTTAAAAAAGCTTCTGATGATAAGTCAGTGGCTAACTCCAAATGTATTGCCTTTGTGGCAAAACAAATAAAAATACACATGTATGCTTTGATAAGAGTACGAGATCGAATTTTGTCTGTTTTGATAAAGTATGGACCAGCAAAATCTAGTCCAACTTTGTAAAATGGAAGAGAGGAACAAACTCTTTCTGACGGCAAATCCGCCATTTTTGGAACATATGAGGAAGGATTTATTTTGAAACAAGTTACACAATTTCTGATAACTGCTCTTACTGAACTAATTCCTCGGACAATCCAAAATTTATCCCTCAGACTAGTCAATACTACTCGAGGTGAAGCATGAAGTAATCGAATGTGTTCGAATTGTATTAATATCTTGTTAAATTACTAGAATTTGATAATAATAAAGGATGTTTCTGTGAATATTCCAACTTTGAATGTCTTAAGCGACCTCCCACTCTGAGTAAACCATCATCCAAAAATGGGTCTAATGAAAGTATTTTACTCTTTGAATGCAATGGTAAGCCTTTCATTAAACTAGATATTTCCTTTGGAAAATCGATACGCTGAGACAAACGAATAAGAACCCTTTCAGCATTATTAAGTTCTAAAGTAGTTAGAATACCATTAGAACGAGAGTTTATATTTTTACAGTTGTTTAAAAACCTAATGCAATAAGCAGTCACTCTTTTTAGACGAGTATAAGAAGAATATTTATTTATTAAATCAAATTCGTATACATTTTCGAAAAATGACAATGATTTGATTTGTTTTAAATCAGGTATGTTTTCGGATTTAATATTTAGTCCTTTAGGCCATTGATTTGGTTCTTTCAGAAGCCAGTCAGGTCCAGACCACCACATTTTATTGTTTTCTAACTCTTTGGGAGATAAACTCTTGAAATTATGTCTGCGGGATTCTCCACAGATCTGACGTGTTTCCAACTAGAGACATCACTTTTATTTTGAATTAAAGATATTCGGTTGGCTACAAATGTTTTTAAACTAGCTGGTTGAGAAGACAACCAAGATAGAACTATGGAGGAATCTGTCCAATAATAGACGTGCTCTATATTCAAATTTAAACAATTTTTAATTTTATCAACAAGATTCACTAAAAGAACAGCGCCACACAACTCTAGTCTTGGTAGAGTAATTGTTTTTAGGGGAGCTACCCGAGATCTGGAACATAATAGATGTGAACAGTATTCACCGTCAAAATTTTGTGAAACGATATAAACACATGCACCATATGCCATATTTGACGCATCCGAAAAGCAGTGCAACCAAATTTTTTGAGTATTAATACTTAAAACATGTCTTGGAATTTTAATTAAATTGATGTCTAATAACTGTTTATAAAATTTCTTGAAATAAATAAAAATACTTAATGGAACAGTTTCGTCCCAGCCCAATTTTTCTTTCCACAATTCTTGAAGCAACATTTTAGCCCTAACTACTACTGGCCCCATGAGACCTAAAGGGTCAAAAATTTGAGCGACGACAGACAAAATATATCTTTTTCGACGACTTACTTTGAAAGTACCTCATGTACGCTTCCATTTAGAAGCAGAAAGGGGTTATTTGCCGCGCGCGAGCAGAAAGAGAGATTTTCTGCTCTAGAGCGTTTTCGCTTTCTACTAACAATCTACTCACCAACTTTTTCGGCGTTTCCATAACAACGCTTGACATACCTGTTTGAAATATACACATTCCGTCAAAGTGATTTATCGGTAACAATGAGTTCAAGCGATGTGAGTTATCCTTCTACTCCACCCCACATTCGAGAAAGTGCAAGGAATGTAACTTTAAATTTACTTCCACAAAATCCAAAACCCGTTACGAGAAGGAGTATTCAGTTTTTATTAAGTGGTGTTTAGCAAATAAAGCGGGGTCGTCATATTCAGAGAATATAGTGCTCACATATCTTGCTGAAATTGGAAAATCAAAGAAGTCTTCAACATTATGGTCTATTTACTCTATGCTTCGAACAACCCTTTTAATTAAACATGATATCGCTTGCTGAGAACCATAGTGGCGAAAGTGGAAATGAGTCGTTTTGAGATAATTGCTTGTAAAGTTTTGCTCATAGTTGGAAAAGGCGTAGTAGGTTTTAGATTGGAATTTTCAAAACAAAAGTGGTTTGGTAAAACTTCTTTTGTTGTACTCTAAGTATGTATACCTATGTACAAGTAAAAAAGTGAATAGGTCAAATGTTAGTATGTTTTTTCGCCGTTGTGGCACAAATATTGAGTAGTTTTTGCCGCAAATTTCAATTCAACAATGACAAGTAGGGAACAAAAAATAAATAAAATTATAATAATATTATTGGTTTAATACGCAAGAAAAAAGTTTATTGAGCAACAGTCAGTTTCTTATAAAACTAATGAGCAAAGTTTAGATTAATAACACAGCACACTTTCTCTGATGTATGGATTAAAAAAATAGAATAGTAGGTACATACCCACTACATAGAGCCCCACCAAGCCTTTTAGTTTTTCTCGTGGTTCAAATTTTCAAAAAAAGGTGCATGAACTCGGGGATGGACCTGTTTTTAACAAGAGACTGGAGGTCGTCGAATTTTTTTTTCCCAATGGGAATACTTTGAGAATAAGCGGGGCAATAATTTAAAACCATTTAAGTTTTTCAAAGTCGATTTTCTTGTCTTCGTGACATTGCTGACTATCACACATCGAAACTCTGGGTCGCTGTAAGCAGTTTTAAAAAAAATCGATCCAAGTGGTGTTTATCAAAGCGAATAATAGAAATATCGTTGAAGTTAAATTTCTCGCCACTTGAGTCGCGGTTAAATTCGTTGTTTGCAATGCCCTGATGCAAACTTTTGAGGTCATAAAAATCACCGTGCGCCAGTTCATTGACAACAAACCTGGCACCTGTTTTTTTTGCGTTGTTAATAACGGTTGCATATTGGGAGGGAACGTAGATAGGTCCATTTTTAAGAGCTTTCTTGATTGCCTTTTCTATGATAGAATGACTTGCATCCCCTTCATTTTGTCCATGTCCGACTACAAGGAATTTGTGGGTAATGCTGTTGATATTAAATTGGCAACAGCATACAAGAAAGCGGAAATAATGAACTTATTTTTTCCTTGCCCTCCACAGTTGTCAGAATATAATACAATATTCAGTTTTTGAGAGTCAGCAGCTGCCGAGACTTTTCGCAGATAATCCAAAAGGCAAGTGCCGATTTCATTGGAACCGCGTTTTCCCTCTCCTTCGTGCCAGAAGTAGCACTGAACTGGTCCCAAGCCCTTATTTTCAAGTTGACAAACCGTAAAGTTATATGAATTCAAACGTGATTTGTAGTAAAAGGAGTTGACGTCACCTCGTGGAGTTGGTAAGGCAGCCTGCAAATCAAAGCAGGCAACTTTATAATCATCGCTGATCAATGTTTTATCTAATTTTTTTTCCTCCCTGGAAAGTTCTTTTTCTTGCATGTGAGTTTTGTAACTCTCATCTAATGCTGTTTTTTCTTCCGGGTTTGAATTTTTAAATGTTTCGCACGTTTGGCATTGGTCTTTTTTAGGTGAGTGAAATGACATATTAAATTCAAAGAGAAAAATATGGCGGTACATAGAATATTTTCCAGAAGGAGTGCCACTAGCTCTGCACATTTCAACGTAATCCCTGTACAGATCAGAAAGATTTTTTCCTCCAGCAATGAATTTTCTCTGAGTGTTAGCTCTAGTATAATGACTTTCAAACCGCTGGAATTGAAGCCAGATGCTCCCTCATGCCATTTGTTATTTCCTGCGACAGTTTATTACTGGGTTTAATTCCACGTTTCTCCCCTTCTAGAAATCCGCCGTCATTCTTTGCCTTTACAGTTCTTATAAACCTTTCAGAAACGCCCAAAGTACTTCTAAAAAATTTAAAGCAAACGGAAACCTGTTTATCATTTTTTCTGAAAAAATATGAGTAATTGAGGGTACGGTTTTTTTGTCGATTCAGTATCACGCGGCGAGATAATGGCTGTATACTCTGCATGTGTCCTAAAACGTAGTTTCTCTGAGCTTGCAAATCTCCCAACACCCAAAATTTTTTAAACAAAATTTGTCTTTCTTCTTCAGAAAATTTAGCAAGGCATTTAAATCGACATGTTTCAGCGTTGCATGGTTTAAGCATTTTCTTGGCCTTCTGCAATTTTCCATTGTTTAGTGAGTAGTATTCTTGACCTGAATTTCGAAGCTTCTTAGCCAAAGTTTTTTTCCATTCACCTTGATTTCTCTTCCTTTTCTTTGAGTTTAACGTTACCTCGTCCGGTACGGTAGATTCATCGCTTGATGAGCTCTTATCAATAAGACAATCTTCAGTAACGCCAAACGTGGGATCAGCAATATCGTCATCCGTTGGATCTGCTGTACTGTTTCTGCTTGAAGAAGAGGAACTGCTTTCAGAGCTTGTGCTACAAGATGAGCTGCTTGAAGAGGATGAGGAATCATGAGAATCAAGCGGTCGATCATCTTCACAAGTTTCACTTCTAAAAAAACCAAATATTTAAATAGAATATCAAATACTAACTCAATGAGTCAGGCTTTTGAAATGACATTTTAAGAAATACACTCACCATCTCCAGCAGAGTTATTATCAATTAGAGGTGTGAGTGTTTCTTCATAATGTTTGTCAGATAGGGGAATAACTGATTCAGGTTTAACGAGAGCAACGTGAGACGTCATACTCTCTATACAACTATTCTCCGTTTGGCAAAAAATATTTTCCTTGTTTTCTAAAACATAATAATAAAAAATAAATAATACTACTTATAATATTTATATTTTCGAGAATCATCAATCGATTTATACCTGTTTAAAATCAATACTTGCCAAACAATATGATGAAAAGCTGACGTTAAATATTTATAAAAGAAGTAAAAATAAACGTGATCTTATAAGAGTCAGCTTTATGACATAACATTTGGAGACATACTCACCAGGATAAATATTTATAGGTTTAGTTTTGGGTGGTTCGTCATAAAACTTGCTAATGGTAAAACTAATTGTGCCACTATCGGTTGGGCTTTGTTGAGTTTCAGAAGTGTTTTCTACTTCTTTGCGCTGGTCACATTCATCGGGATTATTTTGATGGGTACTATTAATTTCTAACTGGGGAATGATCGATAGGGGTGCAACCTCAGAGTGTGCAACATAGTTAGGAGATTTGGCAAGTGTAGAAATCACATTAAGTTCTTCTTCAACACCTGGAAATTTTGCCACCTCGTAGTTGAAATCAGTACCTGCAACAATGAACATTAAACAACTCAAGAAAGCTAATGATAAAAGGTTATTCCAAAGATTAATAATAAATAATAATATCCCTGATATTAATATCATGAAGTTAAGGGTTAAATATTTGGATACAAATAGAATAACTCACCAACTTCATTGTGACTGGATTGAGTAGCTGGTGATACTACTTTTTGATCATTGATATCAAAAGACTGAATTTTGTTTTGCCCAGTATCCGTTGTCCTGTAAGCAAAAGACCTGACTCTAAAAAAATAACTCCTATTAGGAGACATCTAAACAATATTTGCAACTAGCTGAATAATAACATTATGAAATAGAAAGGACGGTGATTGGAAAATAAGTCAACAAAACCTACCTGCTAATACCTAAGGCAGCAAATATTTTCTGTGAGCGTTCATTCATGTTCCTGCTGCAAAACAAAAAAAAAACATGTCACACGATGTTATTAGAGTTAAGGTACCATGTGCGATGTGCGTCGAATCAACAAAACAAAAAATGTTTCAAATATTATTCGTTTTCAGAGCAATAATGGCGAATAATATTACCGTCATTAATGCAGCATTTATAAACCAAATCTTAGAATAATAAAGACGAAAAAGTACATTCGTTAAATGTGAAATACGTATTGTTAAAGTAATTTACATCAGTGTCGGCGAAAAAGTCACTTTCGCCAATACAGTGCAAATAACAAAAAGGAAAAAATTATTAAGTCCGAGTAACTTACCTTTCGTCCGTAGTTTTTGATATTACGCCTTTGAATTTCACACAACAACGACGAATCATGCGTTTCGCCACTTCTCAGTAAAAAACTGCTGACGTATCACTTTAACTCTTGGCATAACACTGAATTCGCCACTAACGCGCGTAATTGGTTGAACATTATCGGCACGGCCATAACGACCGATGCTGTCCTCTGGTGAGTACGTAAAAAGTTATCGTTTCGCCAATATTGTACTTAAAAGAGGGCGTAACATAAAATACTTTGGCGCCATTAGTTTATTTTTGGAATTTTTGCAGTTTCGCCACTATGGTACTCAGCAAGCGATATAGACATTAGTAAATATACCAAAGTGATTGCCTTTTTAAAGAGGCAGTCGGTAGGCTATAAAGCCAAAAAGTCGGAAATTTTCAAACGTGAGGAAATTAATAAGTTTCTGTTAGAAGCTCCTGATGACCGATATTTAATGATCAAGGTAATATGCTCAACACTGTATACCCGTTACTTTACAAAACGCCATTTTAATTATTTTTAGGTTGCTTTAATATTCGGGATCTCCGGTGCATGCAGACGCGACGAATTAACAAAAATGTAATTGATGACATAGAAGACAGGAATCAGTTCTCATAATAAAAATACCAAACACAAAAAACCAATATCTCACGTACATTTATTGTCTCAAATGGTGGAGTTGAGAACACTAACTATATTTCATTCTACCGTAAATATGTTGAATTGCGCCCTCCAAATACACCAACCAGACGATTTTTCTTACGATACAAGAATGGAATATGTAACAAGCAAGTGGTTGGAATGAACATTTTTGCAAACATGCCAAAACAGATAGCATCTTTTTTAAATTTGCCTAATGTGTCTAGTTATACAGGGCACTGCTTCCGCCGATCTTCGGCTACCTTGTTAGCAGACGCAGGAGCGAGTATCACTACTTTAAAACGCCTAGGAGGTTGGCGCTCAGCTACAACAGCAGAAGGCTACATTGAAGATTCTATTCAAAACAAAACACAGATATCGGAAAAAATTCTAGGAAAAAGTTCCGGAAGCTTAGGAAATGAAATTAGCTATGCAACGACCTCCTCTGCAGTCGTAGCTGATAACAAGAATGAGCCAATCATTATTCAAAATTGTAAGAAGTTTACTATAAATTACATTGTCCACAATAACAGTGAAAATAGAGTTTAAACTAATAATTATATTGCTGTTTTTCATAATAAAGTAGAGTGTAAAAATATGGGTTGTGACTTAATTGTATGAAGTGGAAGGAGTGAAAGGTAGCATGGTCAGTCGTCGAAAAAGTATCGTCTATATTTCGAGCCGAAAGTACTTTTGCCGCTTTTACATGATTGCAGCGTTCGGCTTCGCCTAACGCTGCAATTTTCATGTGCAAGCGGCAAATATATACTTTCGGCTCTTAATATAGAATATACTATTTTGTAATTCGATTTTGAATAGGTTCCTTTAAAGAAATAGAGTAACTTAAAGAGTCAGAGTTGGGTTCCCAAATTAAACCCAAAGTTTTAATTGTTTTATCATCCGATATAAAATACTGACACTGATGCTCTACTTCATCTTCAGACTCTAAAATGTCTTTGTTGTTTGAGGCCCATTTTCTAAGTTTAAACTGTGCAGATGCTAATATTTTAAAGAGATTTCTTTTAATGATCTTGACTTCTTCAACTGTAGAAGCCCCAGTGATCAGGTCATCAACATAAAAATCTTTGAGAATAATGTCACACTCTTTAGGATAAGCAAGTCGATTATCATAAGCTATTTGATGTAAAGATCTAATGGCAAGAAAGGCTGCCGAAGCCGTACCATAAGTAACGGTATTTAAAACAAACTCCTTTAATTCCTCTTCCTTATTGAATCTCCAAAATATTTTTTGATAATTTCTATGATCATCTGCAATATCAACCATTCGATACATCTTTTCGACATCGGCAATTATAACATAGTTGTGACATCGAAATCGACACACTATGGAAAGGAAAACAAATCATCCTGTATAGTAGGACCCACCTTTAGAACGTCGTTAAGTGATAATCCTGAATCAGATTTACACGAAGCATTGAAAACTACCCTACATTTGGTGGTTAAACGTGATGTTTTTACTACAGGATGATGTGGCATGTAATATTCTTTAGTTAGATTTGTATCTCTAGGTATTAATGACATATGATTTAAGTCAATGTATTCCTGCATAAAATTATTGTATTCTGTTCTTATTGCAGGGTTTTTATAAAGACGTTTTTCTAAGTTTAAGAATTGCTTTAAGGCAATTTCTCTAGAACTACCCAATTCTGATAAATTATCTCGAAAAGGAAGACAAACTTTAAATTTACCAGAAGATTCGCGAGTTGTTGTGTTTACGTAATAATTTCACATTCTAGTTCTTCTTTGGTTTTCCTCCATTCGGGTAAACCATCTTCAATAATCCAAAATCTTTCAATCTTCTGATCTAAAGTTAACAAATTTACATTTAAATTACTAGTTTCCTTATTATTTGATAATAAATTAATCGGACCAGAAATTATCCAGCCTAAAACGGTTTTTTGTAGTATAGGCATGTCAGGTCCTAAAGATATTTGACCTACACCTAACAATGACCAAAATATACTAGCCCCTAATAGTAAGTCAACAGGCTTAGCTTTATTAAATTCCTGGTCAGCAAGTTTAATGTTTGGTGGAATTTTTATTAAATTCCAATCAAACGAAATGACAGGAAGGTCATCAGTGATTTTGTCAAGAATTAGAAAATTTAAATCTGTAAAGAAACCACCATTTGTTGAAAATAATCTAGAACTAGTCGAAAACTTGATATGAACTAAGTTTTGACTAATACCACTTACAGGTATATTTACCTTTCTTTTATTCAATCCAAGTTTATTGGCTAAATTGGTTGTGATATAATTGGACTGACTGCCCGAATCTAACAGAGCTCTACAGTGAACGGGGAGTCCTTTGTTATCATATAGGATAACAGTGGCAGTTGACAACAACACATAAATTTTAGAATTTTGATTAAATAAAACATTACTTGCGCCTAATTCTAAATTTTGATTTTCTTCCTGAGGTATAGAAGAATTGTTAATATGGGTCAAAGCACTAGCCTCTTTTTTATTTTGAATTTCAAAATGTAACAAAGTGTTATGACCTTTATTGCATTTTCTGCAATCTTCGCCTCTGCAATCTTTGTTTACATGACCAGCACGTAGACATTTAGAACAGAGATGAAGCTTTCTAATCTCACTTAATCTTGATTCAGGTGTGAGATTCAAAAACTTATGACAAAAGTATATGAGATGAGTTCCCTTACAAAAGTTACAAACCTTTAATCCGGTTTGTTGAGTAACATCAGAAAATTGAGGCTTTGATTTAACCTCATGAGGTGTCCTGCTTTTTTCATAAGTTACATTTGAATCAATAATTTCCAACGTTTGACAACGCTTAGTTAAAAATTTAATCAAGTCATCATAAGTGGGCAAATCGGTAGAATTTGAGAGAGAATTCTCCCAATCTCGTCTTGAATGTGGATCCAATTTTGACGAAACAATAAAAATTATAATTGAATCCCAACTGGATACTGGTTGTTGTAAACTTTCCAACGAACGCATATGTTTTGTAACTCATCTAATAAGTTACGTAAACCTTCCCTACTTTCCCTTTTTAACTCGGAAATGTTAAAAATTGATTTTATGTGATTGTTAATTATTATTCTATTGTTTTGATAACGTTCACAAATGAGATTCCAAGCAATAATGTAATTTGCGTCACAAATCTGTAAAGACTGAATAGCTTGTAAAGCTTCATCCTTAAGGGCTGATAGTAAGTAATAAAATTTTTGAGTAGGGGTCAAAGTTGAGTTTCTATGAATGAGAGACTGAAATGTATCACGAAATTGGAGCCAACGACTCACATTACCATTAAAACTTGGTAGATTTAAAGGTGGAAGCTTTATATTAGATAAAGGATCCAATGTTGGAACAAAATTAGGTATATTTTGACTTGGTACATGCAATTCAGGATTTTTATTCATAATATTTTTTGCTTTGGCTACCGTGGAGTAGTACATAGCCTCAAACTCTTCTCGTTGAGTTTCATGATCCGAAGACTCTTCAAGGATAATTTCAAGTTGAGATTGACATAAGTCGAACTCATCCAAAGCGAATTCAATCTTTTGAAATCGAGTATTTAACTCTAAAAAACTACTATTCTCATCAAAGCTAGCTAAATAATTACTAAACCTTGTTAAACTGCTTTTTAGACTTTTTCTTTTTTGTTTAAGCCTTGTAACTTCCTCTTGATTAGACGCCATTATAAAGCAAATGCGAAAAATTACAAACTAGGACAAGTCTTAACGCGTCCTAACCAATCAAACACTGTCTGAACTGGTAATATGCGTACGTCAACAAATCGGATAAATATGACCTTGTTTATCACAAAGGCAAACAACAAATTTATTATTCAAGCAATAACCAACAAGTTTCAGTCTCATGCAAGACACGTTATAATACAAAAGCTTCCCAGTCTACAAAAAAACGGGATATCAATTTTGCCAAAACGAATAATAAACGAATGCAAATTTCTTTGTCATTAACCATTAAATTAACAACCAAATATTTGAAATCTATCAACAAATCATATTAATTCAAGCATCGACTGGAAAACAATGATTTTTTAAGCAAAAAGGAAAGATCGAACTTACTAATCCATAGGCTTCGACGTACGGGTTCTCTGCGGCAAAGGCGGCGAGAAACGGCCATCAACCTTCAAACTAATTTTCTTCCAAACTGCGGAATATCAAATATATTCGGCTCGAATGACCAATGTGGGATTGCATGGGGGCAATCGATTGTTTTCTCGTAATTTATAAAATATGAACTTGTGGACTGTATCAACTTTATTGTTTGGAAGATAACAAAAACATTAGTAGTAAGTTACAAAATGGAGCACCACGTTTTGTTTACAAGTTAATTTCGAAAGGCAAAATCGTTCTCACTGATAAAAATAGATCGGTCGCGAGTCGCGGACGGCCAGACGCTTCGTCAGATTTACAATATTGTCAGTGTTGCCACGTAGGGCTCATTTTATTAGATTCTGACCTCAACAAGCCCTTTTGTCGTAAAACACGAACAAAAATGAGAAAATTAAAACTTTTAGCCTGCACTGTATAAGCCGTTGTCGGGCAACGGGTAAACAGGTCATTGTTGCTGATACGGTTGCTCGACAACCACTTATACAGTGCAGGTAAAAAGTTTAAATTTTCGCATTTTTGTTCGTGTTTTCCGACGAAAGGGCTCAAGTTAGAGATCTGAAAAAAATACAGAAAACTAGTCCGTGATAGGTACTACAACTTTTCAATCAGATCCACCGTACAGGCGCAAAAAAATCAAAACCGTTTTCCCATGTTAATCTCCTATGTCCAGGGTGCTCTTGGACACCTGGTATTTTAATTTTAATAGTTAGTGGTATTTTTAAAAAAATGGTCTGAAAAATAATATTACCATTCAGTTTGTTCTTTCGCATTGTACTTGCGTTGTTGACAACGTCAGCACAAAGGCGTATGCCATAAAAACATTGCTGTAGGCGCTACTATATAAATTGAACTTCGTTAGCAATTTGTAAACACAACGTACGCAATTTCTACAAAAGTCGCAGTTGGGTTTGGCGGATTTAGAATGTCTAAATAAAGTCTCACTGCTTGCTTCTGGTTCTGAGTCAGAATCTTCTTCTACGTGTTTTTGGTCGTCTACAGAATTTTTAAGTGTCTCCCATTTGCTGACTAAATCCTTAAATTCTTCTCGAAGATCCTGAATATCTATCTGTGCATAGTGGCTTAATAATTCCCCTAAATAATCAAACGAGTTGGGTGACAATGGCTTTGAAAAGTTTTTAGGGTCGAGGATAGATATTTCTTCATACAATTTCATATGCTCTTTGAATCTAGATTCAAGAGAAGAGATTGTAGTGTCCATTATTGCATTGTACACCGAAACTTCAAACTGTTTCGTAGGACAAGAAAAGCTGTAATCAGAACAATTTTCGTCATTCATTTTCCTTATTTTCCGAATTCTTGCAGCAGGTAGTTCATCTTCTATAATTAAGTCGCAATTGGCATTTTCTAAGGAGTTGTTGCATTCAAGTACAAAAGCTTTTGACGAGTCTAAGATCGAATTGAATTGTCGAGAAATTGATTTTAACGAGCTTGTTGCCTGCAAAATCATGTTAAACGCAAGGAGGTAATCTAACCCTGAACTTTGGAGATCTTTGGTCTTTTGGTTACCGGTTCTGTATAACGAAATATTTTTAAATGTATATGGGCAGTCAAAATAATTTTGAAAGAAAGCATTTTATCCAGAATAGATTTTGCTTTTTGTCGTACTGATGCATTAAATTTATCAGAAGAGACAATAGTGTTTAAAGCAAGAATTACTTCTACATACAAACAATTACTTCTATCATCAAAAGTTCCAAATATTTGTTTGGAACGTACGAAGGGCAGCGTACTTTGAACTCCATCTAGTATCCCCTATAAGATGAAGTTTTCTAAATTTAGTTTTTTCGTTAATCAATCTCCAAACGTCCATTCGCTGATAGGATTCCTTGAAAAACTTTCCACACTCGTGAATTAAGGAAAACCTAGAAAATCCTTCTAGAACGGTTGTGGTAGAATCAACTAGCACTAAGTTGAGAGCATGAGCGTAACACCATACATGGATTTGTTTGGGTGATTTTTCGCTTAACCATTTTGTAAATCCATTGTATATACCACGCATGTTAGCAGCGCCATCTGTTGAATTACCAATACATTTCTTAATATCTACGTGTATACCTTCTAAGAAATTTGTAATTAAATTACACATTCCTAGTCCTGTGGAGTCTGTACAGGACAAAAGTCCTAGTACTCTTTCATATATGTTATCCCTGTATATGTATCTAATAATTACTGAACACTGATCCATTTGATTTATATCTGTGGTTGTATCAATTTGAAGAGAAAAAAAATTTGTTTCACAAATCTCCGCTAAAATCATTCGTCTCATAACAGTCTTAATACTTCGTATAACATAATCTATCGTGGTTTTAGATAGCAATGTTACGGTACTTCCTTTACGTTGGCAATCTGCATACTTCGTTATAACACTAAGATGTGTTTGAAGAACCGGTTCATACTTCGAAAGAAGTAAGATAGTCTCCAAAAAATTTCCGTGATCGAGAGTCACGTCTTTTAAGCTGTTGGCATTTTCATTTCGGTGACTTCTAAATGCTATACCCCTTTTCCCTATAAATTTTACAACGTCAATAACTATTTCTAAAATTCTTCTGCGGTCATTTGCATTTTTCTGGCGTAGAGTCGATTTTTCAGCCCACAAAGTACTATAAATGTCTTTGCGTTTTACGTTGATTATATGGGCTTCTGTACATTTATTATGTATCCTACTATTTTCATGTTCGTTTATGCGTTGTATTGTATTGCGCCAGTCACTCATTCCTCCAGTCACAAACGGGCTCTGATTAGTACTGTCGGAATACAATAAGCAAATAAAACAAAATAAACCATTTTTCTCTTTGCAGAAGCTTAACCATTTCCTACTAGACCCATTCGGGCGAGTAAAGACTTGATGGGGCAGAAAAATCTTTGGGTACTGGTGGTTGGCAAGGATGTTTACTAATAAAGTCTTGTTGGTCATTTAAGCTCGGTCGCAGAAAGTAAGAATCCGGTAAATAAGTGAAGTCACTCGATTGTAAAATGTTTTCTGATGATTCTGACTTTGTTGAATTTTTACTCTCGTCGGAGGTGCAAATGTTTGTAATTTCTGATGGTGTGTTGAGGCTTCTGACGTACAGTTCGCAATAGTCGTAGCTTCATCTGGAGTCGATGAAATATCATGAACTGGTTTGACGGCGTCGGGTTTTGAAATGTTATTGTACATATCGGTAATTTTTGAGCAGTGTTTTGCTGAGTCCTGCATCAGCTTTTGCTTTTTTTCCCGTATTTTCTGGGCACCTCCCTTAAGCAGTTCACGTTTATCCATCCTAAGTATAAAAAAAAATCCAAAAATAGGTACACTAGAATATTCTAACATCATTTTAATTACCTGCATAAAAACTTTTGAACGTAGGTCTTTTAATTTTCAAACCATATAGCACTGTTACGAGTATGTAATTATGTCACGACTCACGACGACTCGGGACGACTTATAAAGAACTACTGAAAACACTAAAAACAAAACCCCTTTTTATCCTCTAAAATCACACAGTTATTTTTGGCTTCAGAGTAAGCATTGTGCTCGCATTTGACTATTTGATAATGCCGCGCGTGCCGGCACCTTTTACGCCGCTTTTTGTCGGCGCCTTTTATAAGTTCTGTAATATTGCGAATTTCGGCGTTTTTTTAACAGCGCCGGCGGTACGCTCCAAATAGTCCCAATAGAAACGATGCGACTTTAATCAGTTTAGCCCTTTTATTTATCCCAGCGAGAGATTTCTCCACTTCTAAGAGTTTAATTTTTGTACATACGGATTAAAGTTTTTTTTTGCGTTTTTGGGCTACCATTGCAGAACAAAGTTCAAATCGTTGATCGGCCCATTCGAGTCAAATTGTGACCGGCCCACCGGGCAAATGCCCGGTGTCCCGGTGGCCGTATCCGCCACTGGTTCCATTTGATTCTATCATAGCTGAATAGTAATAATTGCAAAATGATAACATGGTATGGTGTTGTGTTGGGCGATTCCACAACCACCAATTTTCTTGTGCTTCAGTAATTTTTTCAGTTCCATTTTGTACACGCATATCTTCGGGTGCTTCATAGAAATTATTTATTTCTTTGATTTTCTTGAAAATTTCATTATTGGGGTAAAATTCGCAGCAACGATATCTATCACTTACGACATCTTCACCAGTTTCTAAGTCTGCTTCTGTTTCACTATTTATCGGCACTTCTGGTGATGTAACAACGTTGCACAATTCTTCTAAAGCTTCTGCACAATCACTAACTGCTGGTGAAGTAGACATGGTTTAACGTGTTGGAGCAATCTGCTTTTTAAACTGTTTGGAAGAAACTATAAATTCAAAATTATCAAAGTCGTGTAAATCATAAGGTACAGTGCACTCGGGTATTTGTGACACCGACTTCGTCAAGTCCCGTTTAATACGCATTTGAGCATACGTTTTGTTGTGTTTTTGCTGTTGTATTGGATTATCCCATTAATAGGGGATCTGCGCTACCCCCTAACTGAAAATTTCAGTTCTGTTCATTAAAAAATTAATGTAACATGTGTTTTTTAAAAATCATTTGGAGTGTCACATTTAACGTCCAAAAGTTTAATTGTGACATCCTAATGGTTTAATTGTGACACCTCCGCAGACCATCTCCTTTACTTAAATTGAAGCTAGTTGTGACTATATTTCAGTCATAATTAGCCACATTATGTTTTAGGATGGGTTTAGAAACATTTCTAAAGAATGTCACAATTAGACTACGTCGCAAACATATACTGAAAAAATATACATTTCCACAAAAAACAAACCAAATAGCATCCATTCATTATTAAACGTAGGAAATTAACGCAAAACATATTGTAAAACATCTTATTGAACATTGAGGCCACTAAATTGTATTGGAAACCTTATTTCTCCTCTTCGACCAGTGGTAGGTGTAGGAAGGACTTGGTATATTTGGTCCGCTGTTTTGGTATCAATATCTTCTACTTCCGGCCAAATGAAATAATCTTTCTTTCGTCTGGCAAATTTTATTTCAAGGGAATCGTCTTGGTTGATCTTGAGTATTTGACCAACATAGCGCTTGACAACTTTTTTAGTGGCATATGTTGCTAGTACCCATGCACCTGGTGTCATATGAAAAATGTCTTCTGGTTCGTCGATCATTGCACTTGTTGATTCTAGCTCAACTAAGTCTTGAAGGGTCTCCACTTCTTGGTACTCATCGCCCTCAGAGTGAATGGAGATATCTGAAGAACTGCTACTGGAATCGTCTTGACGCTTCACATTTTTCTTGGCTTTCTTGTCACATTTCTGTTTTGTTTTATTTAAGTTTTCGAGGTAATCTTCTCTGGTTAAAACGTCTCCAAAATTTGAATTTCCGATTTTCTTTCTTTTGTTCGGGGTTTTCTTTGAGCATGATATTTTCTGTAAAAGTAGAGTCTCAAATGATGTTCTTTCATGTTTGGGGGGTTCGCTATCTTTCTCTACTGCTGTTGGCACATTAAGTCCCGAAGTGGATGGAAGATCTACATCATCGAGCGTAGTTGGTGAAATTTCAACGGCAGGTATGTGGTCTTTTTCCAAATTTTTTTCTTCCTCGTTTTCAGGATTTGGCTGGATTTGCTTGCTGCCCTTGTACGCTGCTAATTCTTGAACATTAAATATATCCTCTTTAATGGCAGCTCTATTTATTTTATGGTTTGTTCTATCGTCGTAGAGTCCAGTGATTTGAAAGGCCCGTTTTATTAAAGCTGTCGGAAAATTAGCCCATATTTCTCCAATCGTAACAGCAAATTTTGCTTTGCTTAAGGACGTTCCGTAATTTTCTCTTTGCCATATTGTAAGCTTCTCATCCCATGTTTTCTTTAAAATTCCAAATGGCAGGGCATCCAAGGGCTGCAAAATATTGTCACGTTTAATTTATGAGCCCTTCTGGGTTCACCAATTAAACTGACTCACGACGTTAAACGTCGCGCCGGGATCTCAGTTTTAGGGATGGAATCAAACACTGAGTTTTTCTCATATAACACTTAAATCTATTAAATATGGTATACACAAACGTGTCTGCACAATACGGTTATAAGCACTAAAAGTTGACAATTCTACAATTGTACTTACATAGTCACAAGCTAAGGATTTAGCATTTCCTGGTGACTGGCTTGGTCACTTCGCGTTTGAACAACTTTGGAGAACGGACTAATTAACTTGATCTTTTCCCGAGGAGAGTCGACATTTCGACTTCTCGGGTCAGCTGGTCGCACTACCGTTGATCGGTTCACACTTCTCCTATACTGCTAAAATCGGCGTATTTTATACCCGATTGATCGGCTGACGCAGTTTGTTATTGTCGCTTGTTTTTCACATTTCTGTGAAGCAGGTGGTGGTGACTCATCACCGATACGGTGCACTCGGTGCATGACACATTCGGTGCATCGTGATGCGACCTTGCCTCGTGCGCTTAATATTTCGCAATCCTCGAATACTCTTATGTTTTTTAAGTTAATCAGTCCAACTTTCCAATTAACGGATTTTCCATTCGTGACATATGCCTCCGCCCCAGAAAAACTGGTCCCCAGTTTTATATGAACAATAATAAAAACTTTAAACAATAGAAAACACATATCATTAACATAAATTTAAAAATTACATGTGTACATACCAAGGTATTATGATTAATGGTTAGTAAGTTTACATATGTGAGTATTTCATAGTACTCAGTTAAGTTTACAACCATTTCTTAATAATAAGTTAGTACTTATTCTAACAAGAAACTCAATAAAATCTTTCCTCTCCTGAAATTATACATAAACAATATCATGCACTTTTAATCTATTCGGTTCCGGCAATGGCAGAACAAAAAATATTGCAACACTGAGAAAAGTTCAATAGAGGCTTAGTCCTATGAGCCAAACTTCGCATCTCACATCACTGAACACCATTGTGATCACTGTTCCATAAATGTTTGTGGTGTGGGTCGATTATTGAATCGATGATTCGGCTAGCTTGGACCTCCGTATCAACGTACAGGCCCATCGGGAGTTCCAACAACAATAATGGCTCATCATAGTTCACCTCTTTCTTACATAGCCCTCAGTGTTACATGAAATATAAGACAAAAGGTTAGTATGTGCTACTTAAGGCTTAATATACAATATTATGTCTTATAACAAAATTAATTGTAGCATCATTTGTAACCATTATTTATTTGTTAGTATGTACGATCCATTTTCCATTAAAAAATAAAAAATGGAACGTGTGAAATTCATTTTCCAAATGCTGTAAAGCAAGGAATCCCGTGTATGCACCGCGCGATAAAAATTAGTCATGTAAACAACTTGAATTTTTATGTTAGTAGTTCGTCAACAACCAACAAGATTGTCGGAGCGTCGTGTCAGGAATATTCGCTTCTTCAGCGAAACATTTTTTATCGCACCTTACTAGTTCGTGGCGCTAAAAAATAATTGGATTAATTTCATGACTAGGTTATACTCGCTATTTGGGGATAATATGACACCATACATTCCATTTTTTTATTATCATTTTTTTTATATATATCATCCACGTGTGTATATTATGCCTGTATCAACATATGTATACATATAGCCATTAAAATACAAAACAATAATAAGGTAACATAAATTAAATTGTAGACCTCATAGCTGCTGATAAGTAGCATATGGCCCCATGTCGTCAAACGGTTCTAATTGCGCGATAAACGGCTGTGTTACCGCGTGTCCAAGAATTCCTTCAGTTTGTTGCTGATTAACGGGCCCCCCTTCTTGCACCTGCGCCAGGTTTTCCGGATTCTGGCATAGTGCCGGATTGCGGTCGACCTGACTTGCGTGTGATTCAGGAGGTCCAAATGCACCTCCAGAAGATGTGCCAGCAGAACTGATTTCTGATGTTTCATCCCTTTCTTGTGTTTGGGGCACTACTGGTACCCGAAACTGATATGTCATATCATTTACATAAGCATGCGGATATGGCGGATGACCTGGTTGACTCAAAAATTGAGTTCTCCCGTACACACATGTAGCACAAGGACATCCTTGCACAAATACATTTTCCCATGCTCGCCAAAAATCCTCAGGTCGATATTGAGGTTGTTGGGGTGATATGCAAATTGCACAATCACATGTCGAAAACGGAGTACCCCCTTGACGTACTTTCTCGCCAAGTAGAAGTATGGTATACTCCGTATGAATGATTTGAGTCCACAGGCCAAGTAGAGATTTTGTAATCCCTAATAATTGTATTGGTACCACTCGATCAAACTCTCCTTGCAGTTCCCACAAGTGGTACAGTGCCAATTTGTATAAATACAGTTTGGTGTTTATTTCGGTAACACACCTAATATAAAACAAGAAATTCACAATCCATTCCATTTTTGGCACTTTCGCGAAACATGACACTGTAAATTGTTGTCCCATTCGGGTTTATTTAAACCGATCTAGTAATTAGTCATTATTCATAACTGCGCGTAGCGATGAATCAAATTTGTCTTATCGCTCGCGAATTAGTTGCTTTCTTCACCAAATGCATAAACAACTATATGGTCAAGGTGATTATTACACCGACAACATCATTATTTATCTTTATTCGTTTGTAGGTACCTACATTACAATAACAATATTCAATGTTTTTATTTCCATTACATGTAACCATTTTTTATCTTATAGGGAAAATTAAACTGATATCTGTTCTTGAATTTTAAGAATTTGCGCAATAAAAATTCAGACGCAGATAACAGAATAAAATCCTTGGGCCCTGTAAAAATAGGTACATAGCTCAATATGTGGAGCCGTACATTATAATTGTTACTTTGTTTAAACATTATGCTTAATTGCATTTTATACATTAATCGGTCTGCACTGAACAATGTCTGGTCTCATTAAGATATTATTCCGAACTGGCCAAATCAGCGAATCCCATGGGTTTAAGCATGGTGCACCATTTAACTGTTGGGAAAACATTTCTCTGATAACCTTAACATTTGACAAGTTCATCGTCTGGAAGTAAATTTCAGCATCCTGGCTGGTCGGTGGAGAGGGATCTGAATTGTAATTATACGGTTTTCTTATCACATTCTCCACAATTCGTCCTCTGACCCATACGAGTCGTTTCCCAGTGCTTTTTTGTCGTGTCATACGAGTCTTTTGTAGTGCATTTTTGTCGTGTCATATTTGAAAGTAAGTATAAGTGTTTTTTTTTTCTTTTTATTCATTATTTCCATATAGTTTTCCTTCCAAAGAAAAATTCACTTTGTTTCGCTATCCAATGTTAACAATATTTTCCCTTTCAGATGGAACCTGGAAATGGAGGAGGAGATATCGAAAAGGGCCGGGGCCGCGGTGCCCGTCTGATGGCCCTATTGGCTGCCCAGCGGGCCCGACGGACCGTGGGTGCGGCCAGCCTCAAACTGGGGCCTGGAGTTGAAGCTGAGGCTTCTGCGGCCAGCGAGGTGGAGGCTCCCCCTCAAGTGGCAGGTGAGGTGGAGGCTCCTCCTGGAGGTCAAAACTCCCCAGAAGAAAAAATAGAGGAGGAAGGCGGCGTCAACGACGCCTCACCAGTGGTGGCGCCGCGTTTGGCTGTTGAAGCCATTGGCAGTAATGCCAAAACGGTTAATTTTTATTTTTTTTAGAATAACAAAAAAAACAAAAATAAATAAATGTTAACCCAAATGCTTGTATTATTTTAGTTGCGGGGTTCCTTCTGGTGTCCATGGGTCATGGTAATGTAAAATTCTGCTTACATGGACTACTTCAGTTTTGGATTTTTGCGAAATGCCCTTTCGTATTTCATAGTCCACATCAGACATTTTTTGATTTATGTAATAAGGACCAAACCATCTAAGCAGTAATTTTTCACTTTTTCCTACTTTCCTAATAGGGGTGAAAACTTTTACTTGGTCCCCCACTTCAAATTCAACATGGCGGTGTTTACAATCATAACGTAATTTATCTATGTCTTGACGCCGTTTTATATTTTCAACTGCCAAATTTCTGACTGCTAAACCAATGTCTCTAATTTGGTCGCTATTACTACTTTCCAAGGGTGGCAATAAGTTTGCTTCCGTTGGTAAAATAGGTTCACGACCGTACACCAGCATGAATGGTGAAAATTTAGTGCTATCCTGTTTCGCAGAATTATACGCAAAAGTCACATGTGGAAGATATTCATCCCAATTTGATTGATTAGTATTAGTATACATAGATAACATATTGGCTAAAGTTTTATTAAATCTTTCTGTTAAGCCATTAGTTGCGGGATGATATGCAGTAGTAAACTGACTCGTTGTCCCCATCTTTTTTAGCAATTCCGTAACCAATTCTGATTGAAAAACTTTCCCTCTATCGCTTAACAATTCCTTGGGTGCACCGTGTTTTGTAATAATTCTCTCCAGTATAAATTTCGCTACAGGTCCGGCTTTGCCGCTCGGTAATGCGTCAGTCTCCGCCCACCTTGTGGCGTAATCTGTCGCTACCACTATCATGGTTTTGCCGCTGCTACTTCTGCGAAACGGACCTAACAAATCTATTCCAACTTTTTCAAATGGGGTGCCAACTGGAATAGGATGTAACAGACCGATAGGCTTTTGATTTTGTTGGCCTTTCCTGGCCTGACAATCCGGGCATCCTTTTACAAAACGTTCCACGTCCTTTTGCAACCCTTGCCAATAGTATCTTTGTTTTATTTTCGCTAGGGTTTTTGACAATCCCAAATGGCCACTCAGCGGTTCTGAGTGGTGGGAGTACAAAATTTCCCCTATTAACTGTTGCGGTATCACTAAAAGTTTAGTCCGGCCCACTCCATGCGGGTTTATACGGTACAAAACTTCTGATTCAAGCCTAAAATTTTTCGCTTGCTTGCGTATACCAATTGTAGCTTCTTCAGGATGTTTTATAGCCTGAATTATCTCCAAAATGTTTTTATCTTTTGCTTGCAATTCTGCAATGTTACGCATATCCAATAGAAAGGTTGGTATTTCGTCAATTTCTTGTACTTTCGTATTTGCTGGCAAAACAGGATATCTGCTTACGCAGTCTGCATCTCTGTGAGCAATTCCTGATTTATGATGTACTGTGTAGTCAAATTCTGATAACTTTAAAGCCCAACGCGCTAAACGTCCAGTAGTCTCTTTCAAGGTTTTTAACCAACATAGCGCATGATGATCAGTCACTATTTTTATAGGTTTTCCATAAATAAAATGTCTAAAATAGGATAGCGCCCATATAGCTGCTAACCCTTCAAGTTCTGTTATCGAATAATTCTTCTCAGCTTTACTAAGGTTTCTATTTGCATATGCTATTGGGTGTAACGCATTTTCATAATCTTCCTGCAATAATATTGCTCCGATTCCATCTTTACATGCATCTACCCTCAATTCACATCCTTTATTTGGTTGAAAATGTGCCAAAACTGGTTCACTAATCAATTTTTGTTTTAGTGTTTCAAACGCTTTGTCATGTATGTCCTGCCAATCAAATTTATTTTGCTTCTTTGTTAGATCATGTAAAGGACGTGCAATTTTTGCAAAATTTTCTATAAACTTCCGGTAGTAGTTACAAAGTCCCAAAAAACTTTGTACACACCCTTTACATTCTTTGGTTTTGGAAGATTTTCAATTGAAACTAATTTCGATTTATCAGGAAAAATTCCGTCTTTCGAAATTGTATAACCAAGAATATTAATTTTTCCTTTTAAATATTCACATTTTTTGGGTTTTAGTGTTAGGCCTGCACTTCGAAGTCTATTGAAAACTTTACGTAATTTTTCCAAATGTTCATCTATTGTTTTAGAAAAATTATAATGTCGTCCATGTAAATTAAAACTTCTTTCCATTTTAAATCTCTAAACACTACATCTCCTAACTGTTGAAATGTTGCCGGAGCATTGCACAATCCAAAAGGCATTACATTAAATTCCCATAATCCGTGACCTGGCGCTGTAAAGGCAGTAAGTGGCTTACTCTCTTCTTTTACTTTGACCTGCCAATAACCTGAATACATGTCTAACGATGAGAAATATTTGGCGTTTCCTAAGTAAGTCAAAATATCCTCAATATTAGATCCTGACCATGAATTTTTCACTGTCATATTGTTTAACTTGCGGTAATCCACGCAAAATCGTGTCTCTCCAGACTTTTTCTTTACTAATACGACGGGACTTGCCCAGGGCGAGTTACTTTGCCTTATTATGTCGTATTGTTCCATTTCTCTTATCTGCTCATCTATTATCTCTCTTTCTTTTTGTGCCACTCTGTAAGGTTTCTGTTTTATAGGTTTAGCATTCCCTACATCAATCTCATGTTCAATGACATCGGTTTTTCCCATATATTTTGGTGTTTTTGAAAAAACGTCACTATATTCTGAAAGTAATGTCTGTAATTTGTTACACAATTCTGGGTTCGTTATATTGCTTAGATTATGGTCATTCATGGTAATCATCTCTTTATCATCTTCAGTTTCATCAATACAATGAACTGGAATTTTTGTTATATCCATTTCTATATTTTTCTCTAAATAACCGATTGTGGAATTTTTTAATATGAACACTTTTTCAAACCTCATATTGTTAATTTTGATGTACCATTTGCCATTTCTTACAAAAATATTTGAACAAATCAATCCTCTTGGTCGTAGGTATTTATCCTTCTCGATAAAGCAGTACTTCGTGAACTCGTGCGGAGATAAGGCACAGTTCAGTCGTACCGTTATCTCGCGACCAACCTCGACCATGTAGTCGGTTTCAAGTGTAACCTTCAAACTTCGCGCTGTTGACTCAATCTCAACGTTCGCAAATACCTTATTAGTATCTTCCATTTGTTCTATTTTCCCTATGACATTGTTGCCAAAATATAAAATCAATGGGCTAAGTTCATGGTATAATGTCACAGTATTGGTATTATAGTCAATTAATGATTTTTTACTAGCCAAGAAGTTATGTCCCAAAATTAAGGCTTTTGATAAATTTTGCACCACTAGTGCCTCAATGGAAATAATTGCGCCATTCACTTTTATAATTACCTCAGAATTACCGAGAGGTTGAACTGGATAGCCTCCTGCGGTTATCAGTTGTATATTGTCTCGTAAACGTCTCATGTTACTTATATAATCTATGTCGACTACATTTTTACAAGCTCCTGTATCAAGTAAAACAGGGACGCTATCTTTATCGTTAACCGTGATATGTACTATTAATGTTTGCTTACTGGTGCCCGTAGATGATAATTGGACAATTTCGTTCGGGCTTCTTAATTTTGAAACTGTCCTCTGTCGTTTGGGTTTCTTCGGCCTTGAGGTGCATTCCTTTGGAAAGGCCTGTTATTGAAATTGCAAGACACGTGACCGGGCCTACGGCAATCAATGCAAATAACCCGGCAGTCGTGCGTTCTCATACGAGGCAAATAATTATTGTTATTATTATTTCTCCAGTTTTGATTAGAAAACTGATTTCTGTTCCTATTAAAAGTATCATGGCTCTGGGGTTGTTGCGAATTGTTTCTTACAAATTGTCGCCCCCTATTGAATGAGTTGTTCCTCGGACTATTTTGATTTGGTCTAAAATCATTCACCCTTGGAACATAGGTATTTCGTGTCTGATTTTGAATCGTATTCGAAAAATTCCTATTAAAAAATGTCCGTGGCCTTGTGTCATTCCAGGTCCTTTGCCGGTTTGTTGGGTTATTACCATTGTTACTGTTTACTGCCGCAGATACTGACAATAAAGCTGTACTTTGTGTCATTTGATTCACTAATGTCCTTTCTTTTATATCGCTTATCTTAATTACCAATTGCTTTAAATCGTCAAAATTTCTATTGCTAGAACTAAGCAAATAATACATCTCATAGTAAGACGGATGTAAACCATTTTCAAAATGATCCCTAAACGCGTCAAAAGTCATTTCTGGGTCAATCTCGTTTGCGATTGCCAATAGATCATAATAGTACTTTTTTATGTCCTCGACGTCTTGTTGTTTGCGAGTGTTTAATCGAAATTTCAACTTTCGGAGTGGTTGTTCTCCTGAAAACTCTTTCAAAAAATCTGATTTAATATTTAGCCATGTTTTCATCTGATTCTCTGGCTCACTAATATAATTACTAAACCATGTATGGGCTGGACCTTCCAAAAAATTAGCCAAATAAGATATTTTGTGATTTTCTGACCAGCTATTCACAATCGCTGCTTCTTCGTATTTATTTATAACAATACTGGGAGAGTCAATAGAAGGGTTAAATGTAGATGGGCATGTAAACTTTGGGGTAGCCGGAGTTTTTGGCTCAGCCAAAGCTGCCTGTAATGTCATGTTAGCCATTACTAAAGTATTGTTAGGGCGTATGGCACGGTTTCTTTCCCGAATCACAGGAGGTGGGCAAGGATTATTAGAACTTTGTAATAATTCTGAGGGGCGGGATTTTGGTGGCACTACCACTTCTAAGGGACTTTCTTGCCAAGGATCCTCTGTTTCACGTGGTTTTGGCGGAGTTCTACTTAACGAAGCTCTTGGTCTGAAATAAACTTCCGTGGATTGGGGCTTAGAAGTCGAAGCCGAGGCTTGGGGAGTTTGAGCTTGAACGCCCACGACAGTATTGTCAAGAGTATTTTCTTCGTCCTCACTGCTTGTCAAACAAACTGAACTGGGTTTGTCAAGCTTTTGTTTGTGTGAAGAAGTTGCCGTTTGTGTCGGAGCCGGAGAACTCACAGTCGAACTGTGATGCTCGGGTTTAAAATCTTTTAACTCTTTTATCACCTTCTCTGGGTTTCGACCCCTAGCGATAGCTGCACGTAACACGAATTTTTCTTTTTCCGACAAACTTTGAGCCCTACTGCAAGTTTTTACTCGATCTTTGTCACTCGACTCACTCATGGACAATTTTTAAATTCATTTATGTGCTATATTTATTTTTTTTCAAATTATTTTTCAAAAAAAAATTAAATTTAAATTTTTTTTTTTTTAAGCAAGTTGATTATTCCTAGCAATTTCTTTACGAATTTGCTTGTTCATCAGACTAATAATCTTTTTGACGCTAAAATACACAAGCATTAATACCCCCATGCACAGAAAATTAATAATTAAAATTTCCTTAGCTGACCATGAAGCGTCTTTTCCCGAATTATTTGATACACCTCCACTGTTTCCCGCTTGAGAAATAATAATTTCCTCCTCTTTTGAAGATGTACCCCCCATATTAAACTAAAATTTTCTCAAATGAACGCTTAAATAGCACAGGTAATCCCCAAAAAATCACTAAATAAATCAACGTTACCATCCCTAGCCAAAAGAAAATAATACTTAAAATTTCTTTTATAGCCCACACATTATTTTCCTGAATCTGTATCATACCCCAAAAAATAAAAACAAAAACTCAACTATTGTTTTTCATCCATCTCAAAACAGACCGGCGCCTCCACCAAATGTCACGTTTAATTTATGAGCCCTTCTGGGTTCACCAATTAAACTGACTCACGACGTTAAACGTCGCGCCGGGATCTCAGTTTTAGGGATGGAATCAAACACTGAGTTTTTTCTCATATAACACTTAAATCTATTAAATATGGTATACACAAACGTGTCTGCACAATACGGTTATAAACACTAAAAGTTGACAATTCTACAATTTGTACTTACATAGTCACAAGCTAAGGTCTTAGCATTTCTGGCGGCTGGCTTGGTCACTTTCGCGTTTTTTACAATTTTGGAGAACTGACTACTTAACTTGATCTTTCCCCGAGGAGAGTCGACATTTCGACTTCTCAGGTCAGCTGGTCGCACTACCGTTGATCGGTTCACACTTATCCCATACTGCTAAAATCGGCGTATTTTATACCCGATTGATCGGCTGACGCAGTTTGTTATTGTCGCTTGTTTTTCATATTTCTGTAAAGCAGGTGGTGGTGACTCATCACCGATACAGTGCACCTGGTGCATGACACACTCGGTGCATCATGGTGCGACCTTGCCTCGTGCGCTTAATATTTCGCAATCCTCGAATACTCTTATGTTTTTTTAAGTTAATCAGTCCATCTTTTCAATTAACGGATTTTCCAATCGTGACAATATAACAATAAGTACTTGGTATTTTTTTTATTTTCCACAGACACCCATTAAGTAAACTCTTCAATATTTTTTAATTTCCACACACAGTTATTAGGTAAACTCTGCAAGCATAGACTACACTGGCCTTGAGTAGATGGTGGTCCATCTATATGAGTTCGATAATCCGGTCGATTGTAATGCATGAAACATGGAAACCTTGTCCTCAGAAGAAAATCCTGTCTATAGTGAAACGGTAGCTTGCCCCATATATTTAAATTCGTTGTACCCTTGTCTGATAAAAAATAAGTGGTAGGTCACGCACATTTTCTTCCACAGTACACTCCTTTAAATTTGAACTACCACCAAATATTTTTTCTAACATGATTGCTCGAACGTCTAACTACTAATGTGCAACGGGGGGGGATCTACGAGGCAACGAGGGCACCACGTGACGTCACAGGTCCGATGTAACGGTTAGGATGTTCGATGGGGGGGTTCCACACCACGTGACGACAGGTGACATTTTACAGGTTAAGCATCATTCACATAAACTTTATGGCTATTGCAACGGAAAGGTATGTGTACTGCTAAAGGTTAGGTACATTATAAACTAATGTACTGTTAACACTTATATACTGCGGAATTAATAACTTAATAGTAGTGCAAAACCTATCTAGCTTTTAGCTTTTACTCTTAAGTTTTGTCACCTTAATACAAGCAACCATTTCAGACGTTTGACACATGTGTATTTTTGTTGTCAACTAACTGTTTAAATTTCAAAAATTTGAAAAAATGCTTTTTTGTATTTGTTTATGAATGTCTGCTCAGTTTGTACCTAATTGTCACTTTTGAAACAAATAGTCGTCTAGACAATGATTACTATTATCAGTATGACGTTTATGTCTTGTGTTTCTGAAATCCTAACCTGATTCCTATTTTCTAATTTTAATTTTGAGTTTATTGTGAATGATGTCATTTGTCTTCTTGCAGTGCACTTGCCATTAACAGTACAAATGCACTACATGTTATGTGAATGTTACTTTAGGACGTTCAATTTGGGGTTCCACGTTTGACAGGTGACAGTGGGGGCGTTCAATTCGGGGTTCTACGTGACGTCACAGGTCACCGACCGTCCCACAACAATTGTTATCGCTGCAAATACACGAACCGAGCTCGGTTATTGCCGCACACGAACCGAGCTCGCCTTGCGCCTTCACCATTTTATAAAAATGGTCCAGAACCCGCATAGCTATACTACTTGTTGCTACTTCGAAGTTGAGTTTATGCGTTTTTTATGAAACTTAAGTGGAGTTCTTACAAATATAATATATATTAATATATATAAGACAAAACAAGTAAACAAAATAATCAAATAAAGCACTAATTTAAATTGTTATGTAAAAACAGCACTTTCGACACTTTATCTGATTTTAGTCGGCTTCGCTTTTCCGTTAAAATCTGTCAAGCTTTTGAAAATACTCATTCACACGGAGCCGATGTAGCTGTTATACACAATTGCTTTTGAACTAAATCGTAAAGAATTGGATAAATTAGCCTCCGATAGTTCCACCACTTTAGAAGATTTCCTTGCCGATCCAGACAAGGTTCCTTTAAGTCTGAGTCTATTTTCAAAATTGCCGCTGATCTTGGGTTTTGGACTACATGTGTTTTTATCATTGAGTCAAAAGTGTCTCAAATGTTGTCAATTATGAGAATTTTGGATTTTTGCTCTGCTGTATATTAGATATTTAACTCTCTCCACTGGCTGTAGTTGGGAAAACTGATGTGAGTACTTGTAGCCTAGTTTTCAGTGTATCCACAGGTTGTTTAAATTTTACTTTTACTTTATTTACTGTTGAATCCGTACTGCGTAAACCTGGGATCAAGAAACGTACTCTGTGTAAGGAGTTCATTTTCTTCATATGCAGAAAACCGATCATTTATTTTTTCACGGAGCACTTTCAATAATTTTTTTCAGTTTGGTTTGGTATCCAAATTCGTAAACTTTTCATTATTAATGTGTTGATGCATTATTTTTACGAAGTAGAGTACTTTTGATATTGTAATAGATTGTTTTGCACTTATGTCTACAGTAATGCCATTAAACACCCATAAACTGTCCACCACGGTTTGCCGTTCTTCTCAGTCCAAATCGCTTAACGTGTTCAGGTCTTTATTTTTTATTGCTAATGTTGCGATAACTACTTTTTTATCTGCAATATGCGATGCAACATGTCGTAAGCGAAATTCCATCTAGTGCCCACATCTTGCTTAAGTTTTAGATCAGGAAGGTCCATTTACTTCTGAATTTCCTTAAGTTTTTGTAATGCCGATGAACTACAATACTTTTAACTTTTCCAACAAGATTTTTCCTTATAGCGTCAATCCCTTTTTGCACCACCAAGTTAATAGAGTTCGCAAAACATGACAGATGTCTTTAATTACACACTCTGACTGCATCGACTACATTTGCAGCATTATCTGTAACAACTGCAGTAATTTTGTTTATTTTCAACCAGGTATGTAATAACGTTATTTCTTATGTGTAAACCTGGTGGAAACATGAAAATTACCTGCTTTTACTTTTCACCCGGGTGAATGTCAATATGCGTCTTATCATATCTGGGCTTACTTTTTATACAAAAGGAAGGGAATGACACGCAGTCGTCTCCACAATACTTTATTTCGACCTTCAAAAGGTAAGGCCTGCTCTACTCGTTTCGGACATAAAAATGGCCATCTTCAGGAGCTTAACTCGACAATGAATGCGCGGGCTGTCTTTTTAGAAAGGGGGAGACAGTGAGACCCATGTTGTAAAGGTTTTGTGAATTTAAAGTTGTTAAAGGTGGGAATAAAGCTGATTATGGAGAAAAAAGAAAAAACTGACTCTACATATTTAAAAGACAAAGACTTAAAATTAGACCCATTTTAAGGGCTGGGTTAGACCCTATGGGGAGAAAAAGATAAATTCAGATACAATCCACCATCCACGGCAGAGGCGATCGAACAGGCGATTCGATAACCTTCAATTCGGTAATAAGATATTTCGGTAACCTTCGGTGTCGTGCTCTTTCGCCAAAAAAAAAAATAAATAAACTCATGCAGTTATGAGATGACAAGTTTTCATGCAAAATTATCGGTAATATAGATACCAAACAAACCAAACAAAAAACCGAACTGACAGTTAGGCAAACTATGACCTCTAAAACCGTAATTAATTACCTCAATTAAGGATACGACGAAAATAGGTATTTACTGCAAACACGAGTTCGAAACGATCGATAAATTACGACATTGGCACACTGCTTCTCACAAAAAAAAAAATCCTCTTTATGGAAAGTTTTTTTTTTTGTTTAGAAAATCCCTTCCTTTTTTTTCTGAAAAATGCCCCACGTTGGGCGCCAAAACTTGCCACGAACTTTCTAGGGTATTAGAAAGTGTAATTGAAATATAAGATTTTCTTTTTCTATTAATTTTTATTAAAGACCTTTATTCTATTTAAAATAAAATTCCGCTCGCAAAGTGGAGGTTCACCCTTGAATTGTGTCGTTAGCACGTGGCAAGGAAGTACCACGGCATCACTCGACAAATTGGAGAGTTAGGGGGGGGTTAAAATGGGCGCCACTGGCTCGACAGGCAACCAGATCCTCCGCAGCTGTTGTACGGGACACAATTCAGGGTTCAATCCAACCTTACGAACACTTAACAATTAATTAAGTACTTCTTACTTAAATTAGGTGAGAAGCAGCGAGGGCCAATTAAAAACCTTAATCTAACAAACGCACTATTGCCAATAACTTGCCGTTTCAAATTACGCCGTGACTCTAGCTAACAGCCTAATGCCAGTAGAACAAGGACGCTCTAGTCGTGTTCAGGCGAGATCATCAGAACTCAGTAGCTTTCAGACGAAACTGAGCTGATTTCCGCCCCTCTGGGCGAAACTGCGCCAATATTAGCCACCGGACGAGACTGGGTCAATACTGAGCCCCACCGGACGACCCTTATACAGAAATACTTATTTACATAGCCGCTTTACTGTATAAGTACAATTATAATTTCAATCAAATAAAAACAGTATAATTTACCGATCATCTACTTTTAAGTTTTCGTAACATGTTAAATTAAAAACCAGGCACAAATAATATTGAATGTTAAATATCAAACATAGTTAGCGCATACCTTTATTAAGGGAGTTAATTTAGACGTTCACGTGGTCAAGTAAGGGTTTTAATCCAGTCCAGGTCTTAAAAACACCAGGACCGTATGGTAACTACAGTAATCCGGGTTTCAACACGGCTTCGCTTCTAAATGAGCCCTCGGAAAGCCAGAGAAAAGGCAATAAGAGCTACAGGCTCACGTGCACTCTAAATTCAAAATGGCCTTATACAGGGTGGACCATAAGTAATGGGACATAGAGCTACAGCATATTCCTGACATCAAAATAATACGATTTAGCTGAATTGTCCTATACCGAAAGTTAATATTAAGAAAGATACAGGGTGTGAAAGTTGAAATTTTATTTTCGCTTTTTTGTCATATCTTCACGGTCTTTTGATATAAATTACTGAAAGTTGGTATAAAGGGGTTTTGGCAGGCGTTAAATACGATGCTTTCATTTGTTTTGTAGTAGCTGATAGGGGGCGCTAGCTGCAACCATATCCGTTCCTTCAAGAGACTCTAACTTTTTTTTACGGAACTGAAACGACCATATGCTCTCAAAATATGATTCTAAGATGTTTTCTATGTAAAAAAGGTATACTTGTTGTAAGTCTTAAAAGTCGACCGTTTTCGAGTTATTTAATCTTTTATTATTGCATGCATTTACATGTACAGCAGATTTTAATTACTATTTTTTTTTTAATTCTAAGTAGGATTTGATACAAAAACAAAAAGGGCGTTCATAACAACTAGCTTTATTTTAAAGTTTACAAACATTTTTTAAACGGTCAAATTTACATACAGAAACTGTTATGTGTGTAACTTAAGGGTATACAGCACATATCGTATTAACATACGACAATGCATGCAATAATAAAACATTAAATAACTCGAAAACAGTCAACTTTTAAGACTTACAACAAGTATACCTTTTTTACATAGAAAACATCTTAGAATCATGTTTTGAGAGCATATGGTCGTTTCAGTTCCGTAAAAAAAAGTTAGAGTCTCTTGAAGGAACGGATATGGTTGCAGCTAGCGCCCCCTATCAGCTACTACAAAACAAATGAAAGCATCGTATTTAACGCCTGCCAAAACCCCTTTATACCAACTTTCAGTAATTTATATCAAACGACCGTGAAGATATGATAAAAAAACAAAAATAAAATTTCAACTTTCACACCCTGTATCTTTCTTAATATTAATTTTCGGTATAGAACAATTTCGCTAAATCGTATTATTTTGATGTCAGGAATATGCTGTAGCTCTATGTCCCATTACTTATGGTCCACCCTGTATATTAACTAAATGGCCGACAGGTAAAATAACTAAACTTACCAGAGTTACAGGGACCGCAGTATTAATTCAATAATCCACCTCTAAACGGACTTCAAAAGTCGGAAGAAAAAATACGGGAGTGAGCACCAAGCTGGCCCCCACACTACATTCATAACCCAATAAATCAACCAAAAATGGCCTCCAGGCAAAACGATCTTACCAAAATTACAGAAAATTACCGTCCAATTCCGCTTCAAACAAGCCCCAAAAGTCAGGAAAATGAACAGGAGTAGTCCAAGCTGACCTCCACGCTAAATTCGGAATGCCGCGATAAATGAACAAAATGGTCGCCAGGCAAATACGATAACTTACCAAAACTATGGAAATCGCAGATTTTAATCCGCCTACAGGCGATAGGAACACCACAAAACAATCAACTTTAGTGGTTTCCAAAATAAGGGTTCGTGTCTAAAATCCACACTTACTGTGACCAACTTAAAAGACAGAACCTCTTTCTGCTATTCTCACAGGTTGAAGTCGAAATCGGAAAAAGAACCACGCTGAACCCAGCATGTCGAAAAGGACACCTGACGACACAAGAGCGGAAATCACGGAAGTAGGAGGGATATTGAAAAGTGCGGCATATTTCAATGGACAACAGCCAAAGCCACCATATTACATGCTCCGAATACTACTGACCACGGAAAGGGGGTAATTAATTATTCATGTGAAGTTTCTGCCCAAAAACATACTGTACATTAATTCAGACTAAAAAAAACACGAGTTTTTACAAACACATTTCGAAATAACCGCGCAAACCGCTGAGACATCAAGATGACAGGTGTGCTCGTTTCATGTGACGTGAAAATGCGAGTAACTCGAATAAGTTACTCTCACGACGCATTCTCAGAATTAATCCGAGTTTAATTGTGATCTTTACGTTAGATTGTAGTTAAAATTAATAAACTAATTATCAGTACAAAACACGGACTTTCCGCTTATTAGTTTACCCGCATATAAATTTGAAACAAAAGCAAAAAAAAAACGGGAGTAACACGAGGTCGTTAAAATCGATCACTAGCATCCAAAATATTACCATAACCTGAGTTATTGAATATACGCAGTTTGTTTAAAAATGAAAATTAGGAAAACCGAAGAAAAGAGTTTAATATAAGTGACTTAATTAGTAACTGTAGGTTACATCGGAATGATGGAAAAAGAAAAAGGCAACGCCAATTGAAATGGAGCCAATACCGGATTAGCTAAATACAGTATTATAAACATTACAAGTAAGTTCTTGACAATTAGGTGAATGAGTGCACTGTTAAATTAATTAAAAATTGCTAAAATGCATTGAAATAACAAAATAACTGATCATTACTAGTGCCGAAAAGTGGACGTTACACTGTATTTTTAAAAAGCCCTCACTAGAATTGGCACATGTTTGGATTAGGTATACCGCTTATTTTAACAGGTGAATTTTCTCTTTTTTGTATCTTGTTTTACGCCAATAAACAAAAGCTTCTTTTATTTTCTAATCAAATTTATGTAATTATAAGTTACTTAAACATTAGAAACAATACAAATTAAACAGAACAGTACAAACTGTAAGCTAATACGGTGTTGGCTTTTGGATATTATTATTAGGGCCTTAAATGGTAAGAAAACCACTAGTTTTAGTTCGCCGGCGTTTCGGAAAATATATTTTCTTCTTCAGGTCTCCTAATAAAAAACCACACATTGGAAACCCTCAGGAAGGAAATGTATTATCCGAAACGTCGGCGAACTAAAAGTAGTGGTTTTATTACCATTTGAAGCCCTAATAATAATACCCAAAAGCAAACACAGTATTCACACTTGCGAGGGTCAACAAATACACAAACTTTAACTACTACTAATAACTGTTGTTCCCCCTTACATCTAAAGTATCTATTCTATTCCAAATCTAATCAAAAAATATATAACTTACTTTTATACAGGGTGTCAGAAAATTTTAATATATAATTGAAAAACAAATAAATGTATTGGTTATTTGGCTAACATTGATTTTTTTCGATTGGTGCGCCCTCCTACCCGATCAGGGGCATTTTTTATCCAGTTTCTTATTGCCTTATCAATCTTATTATTGGTTGAATTGGCACAAATTGGATTTCGGCGTACGGAATCTACACCAGATATTTTTTTAATTTGATTTGCTACAAAAGTTCAAAAAGATTAATGTGTAACTTACCATAAATCAGTTTTAAAACTTTGTCCAGCTTTTGGAAACTGCCCTTTTCATTTGCTCCAATCCAGTTAGCTTTTAAAGTAAGTTCGTGTGTCAGAAAAACTTGTAACAACCTTCTTACTCTATCATTTAGATCTCTGCCGCCTAACAGACAAATTGAGGAACGCTGAAAATAACAAATTCAAAAATTGTTACGTCTACGAAAACAAACATAAAAACAAGCTTGGAAAAACGTAAATTGAATTGACTATTTCACTGGAGTCTTTTGCACTGGTAAAATGTTATAGTAACTTCTCGTTTACAGCTGGCAAAACTCCTACGTTCACATACCTGGACATAACCAAGTTGAGGGTTTTTAAGCGGAAATTTTATTTAAGTAAAATCGATGATCGATGACAAAGTTTGGAAGTTTTTTTCTAAGGTTCTGTTTCTAATTTGTCTGAGATCAGTAAAGCTGTTACTGTTTTTAATGCTTACACTATTTTTTATACGACTTCATCAAAATCATTCCAATTATTATATAAAATGAAAATATTTTATCAAATTTCCTTGGCCGGCAAAATGTTTCCTCTCATCGTAGCTTATTATATACGAATTAATTATTATTATATTATTATATACCACTTTATTGAAAAACTCTTTGTCCTCAAGTTTAATATTTAGTTCCAAAATTTGATCATATGAATTACAAGTGACATTGGCGTCTATAGGTTCAGGTTGAAATGGAGCTGTCTCTGAGTTACTCAATTTTTGAATAATAAGTCCAACATCTTTGTTCAAATCTTGTAAGTCGCGTAGTATACGCGCTAGAATATCTGGAAAACATGAAAAAATGAACTAAGTTATAATATAGTTATTCTTATTACTTCTCATGTGCCAATTTAGTGGGGCGTCCATAATCCAAACAAAGTGAAATTGACGGTGTTTCAGATCACTGTTAAATAGCACAAAAATTTGAACAAATTAATTTATTTGGTATAAAAAATAGAATTTAAAAAAAATAATAAATCATAAATTAAATTAAATCATATAATAATGCTGAATTCAATATATTGTCACGTTAAGGGTTGGTTGAGGGGGAAGAATACGCAGGATTCCACAGGTAACCCACTTTTATTACGTTATAGTGCCTTATAGTCTAGTTAGTTATCTTACCCCCAGATGGCCAAGATGGCAGGGAGCATGATGTGAAACTGGCTAGGCTGTAGATACACGGAGGGCAGCGCTTTAGCGGTGGTGAATGAACCCTAGACTTAGGTCCGAGGGCATTCACCGAGCCGGCAATATATTATAATATTATTGAATCATATCAATGATTATTGATTCATGATTGGCGTTCTAATCTAATTATCTAATTTACAGAACAAAATAAATTAAAATATTTATAAAGTTTGGCTATATGTTTGTACTTACTTTGATGCTTCTCACAATGACAGACATTATGTTGAACGGTTTTAGTGGGAACAGGCAAATTAACTTCAGTTAATTTAGGTATGGTTGTAAATGCGGGTGGTTTAGGTGGGACTGGTATTTTATCATCTGTTTCATCAAAATCTGAATACACATAATCTGAATTGCGGTGCATTCGAGTTTTAACTGAAATATTGTTTTCAGGTAGTACTGCTGCCTCCACATCGGTTTCAGCTTCTTCCAATTCTCGAAGTTTATGGGTCGCTTTGTGATAGTCAGCTAAAACGCACAAGGTTTCCAGATGCTTAAAATGACTTCTAGATTATTAGGTTCAACTTACTGTCATGAAATTTGACTATTGCTACGCATTTCACACATTTATCCAGGTTTAGAGGTGTATGAGTTTTGACAGCTTTTTCTCTTGACAGGGTTGATTTTAAATACGTTGGCCAAGTGCAATATAAAATTTTATTTTCTACAACTAGCCAGGTGCTTGATATCAGGGCCATTGACACAATTCCATTTGTAGATTCTTCCGGGAAATCAACAATAACACATGATCTATAAAATACATAATTTTTAACACAAGAGACAAAATACCTCGGAAAATACAAAAACTTTATTTTAAATTCATTGTAACAACAAAAGGCCAAAATTTCAGTTTAGTATGTATGTAAAGTAACTTTATTATATCTACGTTAATACACATCTAATATGAGACACATTACACATTTTGCCCTACACAATTAATTAGTTGTGTTAAAAACCCCACTCACTTTTTTTTTGAAAAAAGTTTACTATGGCAAAAATCAAGGTAAAATACTATGATTAGTAGTACATTTTTTAAATGTGACAATTGGAAGCACCCATAGAAGCATATGTCAATTCACATTTCTATTAATTACATTGTTAACGTCATCCCATTATTCTATTATTTTTGTTATATGTAAAAACCTTAGCAGGGGAATCTGAGTAGGATAAATTGAAAAATATATAAATGTGTTATTAATAAATCAGTTTGTTTTGCACCTTAAAAAAACTGCAAAATAGGTCTACTCCACAAGATTACTGTGTTTGTAAGTAAGTGAATTTTGAAATTACATTTTGCTATAAGTTGAAATAAAATCAAATATTTGTTTCTAATTCTTTGATAAGTTCTTCTCTCTAATTCTCTAGTTCTTTGATAATTCTAAAATAGTCAAAACACATGTCAAAAATTTGACAATGTCAATTTTGATATCACATTCTGACGACTCAGAAAAAATGCTACAACTTTGATAAACTATGCTGTCAGATCAAAACTAATGGAGTTAGCTATTGAGTAAAATATAAAGAATCACCCTGTACTTACATCTATAAATATAACAACTCAATAAAAAATGTTTCTGATTCACCTCTAATACATAAATATGTTTTTCCTTCTCAAAGGCCGTGAATTAAAGGACAACAAAAGTATGTATTTTCCTCGGAATTTTCTCCTTGAGGTAATAACATTCCCTTACATTTAATTTTCTCATGTGAAAAAGTTATATCAATTTGACTAAGGACAACTTTATACATATAATAGCATAAAACTACTATTTGTAGGATAAGACACAAATGGTTCTAATATTAAAAGTTTTTTCCCTAAAATAAAAATATGGCAATTTTCAACATAGAGGTTACAAATCTGTTGTAAACTCTGATTAACTTTCCTTAAAAATCGTTTTAGACACCCAAGATAATTCTCAAAAGCAAAACTGTTTACATTATTTAAGGATCCAAATTTAATGGCATCAGCTGCCAATTAAACACAAAATTCAATTCCATAGATGTGAACAGAATGAGACACAAATAATTTAAGCAAGTTATCTGCATAAGAGTTATACAGGCCATTTAATTCAGTGTTTAACAAGATTGTCAGACCATACTTTAATAGCATCATATGTGAGAATACAGAATTAGACAAAATATCACCAAGAAGTGGTATTATATACAATAAAAATTGTCTGAACTCTGTAGCTTTCCAGTGCTCTAATTCTTTCAAACTTCTAGGTTGTAGATTAAATTCACAAGGCCAAACTGTTTTGTATATTTTAAGTCGATTTTCCAGAAGTTGCAATTTCTCTGGTGTTAATCGATATAACCTGCTACCATCCCTCCACAAAAACAATAACTTTCTCATAACCCCCAAACAAACACAATGCATATAGTCTACTGGGAAACTTGATACCATTCCAACACCTAGGGCACATATAGGAGTTACACTTTTATGGTAATTACCATATTTTCCATCAAGAAAATCTTCATCTTGTCTGAGGGGCGCACTAGAATCTGAAAAGACCATTCGACGAACAAATCTTCTTTTGACAGTACATTTGTCACATCCATGATATGAATTAAAGCTCATTGTAGCCTTCACATAAGCTTGTGCTGGTGCATCACAGCAAAATGACCTACACTCAATGTCAATAAACTTATGGTTCGTAATTTTTAATTTGTTTATTTTCAGGTCATTAACTTACTACTACAAAATCTTCAAAAAACTCATTTAGAGGAGGTTTTGATGGGCCACAGTAGAGTGCTACAATAAAAGGTGGTAATTAGATATTTTGCACAAAATAGGCCAAAAGTTTTGCTTTGTGCTCTTGTGAATAGGCAAGCCATCTATGTTAAAATCTAAAACACATAAAACAGGATTTGAAACATGTTTGAGGACCTCATATTTATTAAACAATTTTCTAATTTGATTTGAAAGACCAAAATAATGATATGAACCATCACCCATATTCTTTATGTCAATTTGTCTAGGAGTTTGTAAAATAGTTCGAGCATCTTTTGGCAAATTACTGATGGATTTGTGGAAAACCATTGCAACAACTCATTAATGGCAGAGTCTGTTACATTATTTTTAAGTGAAGTGTTTTAAAAATGTTATACTTTCTTGAGAAGAAGAAGTTGTAGTAGAGATTATATTTTTATTATCACCAGGCTCATCATCACTATACTCCTCATTATCTGAATTACTTTCACTCGAGCTTTCGATAAAAATTGTATGGACTCAGAAGATAAACTTTCAGTCTCACTTAAAACAAATGATTGATTGGTTGTAGCCTCCAAAGATTGGTTCTGATAGTTCCCCCACAAAAGTAGTCTTAGTAGTTATTTCAGAAAGTGATATGGGCAAAAAATTATTCTGAGATGAGTTGGAAGAACTAGTTTCCTGAATAATTTCTAAATTACTAGCAACATCGTTGACAATAGAGGAATGCTTTGCAGAACTATTAAATGTTGCTGTACTTTTCACAGGAGAACAATCGCCTAACACACATTTCACCTGCTTGGCAATTATTCGCCTTTCCTGTCTTTTACTGAGGTGTTTTTTTATTAATAATCATGTTTATTTAAAGGCAGCGAATCGAAAAAGCCAAAAAAACTTAATGAAGACAAAACTTTAGTGTTCAAAACCTAGGTTACTTAGGGTACTTACGTTTCTGATTCAAAGCTTGACATCGTAGCGTAAAATGCACAACACACACTATCAAACAATTCTAAAGCATACATAAAAATAAAATACAATTTACAATTAAAATAGATTAATTTAACCAATTTAACTATCCACTAAACAAGGTGACGCCGGCCGGCAAACGAAACGAGTTTGTCAATAGTGTTACACACGTCAACATATTGCGGGAAAATCAAACTATTTGTGAAACGATCGGCTTTACGAATGACCGAACGCGATCCGAAATTGGCCCGAAAGTACTAAAATGGCCCCTGAGCTATAGAAGAAAGCCGAAGGCGCACCGCCAGAGGTGAGATATCTGTAGTTTATATCCGGAAAACCGGTACACGTTCCGCTTCTGATTTGAAAGAGGCAATATTTGCCATAAGAAAACTGCTTGTGCCGCCGTTCGGCCGCTTACTTGCCAAACGGCTTGTGTTTGCTGGGAAGTCTTAACTACTGTAAGTTATATACCTTTTTCCATTGTTCACCAGTTTTTTGGGTACCTCCAATAGAATTTATAGCCTTTGCAGCTTGTTCCCAAGATTGTCTTTTTAAATTTGGGGTACCTTTTCCCCACTTTAAAACCTCAGAACTTTCTAGCTCAGTTAGAAGTTGAATATATTGCTGTCTTGAGGCTTTCTTAGACATACCTAAAATTGATTTAAAAATTAAGTTTGGTACTTTATCCTAATTTTGAATTAAGTATTTACCGTTGCCGGGAAAAAAACTGAAAAACACCAAAAGCCGTTTAAAATTTACATAATTTGTGAGATTGGGTCGGTACTTCTCCGTCTGGTTTGGTCTGGCCATAACACAAATGCAATGTTGCCATAGTGAAGCTTGAAATTTTATCAATCAATTGTAACCTACAGTTTTTTTAATCAATTGTCCTTAGTGCGTATCTATGTACAGTGCGTTTTTTTTAACGCGCGACGTAGGATTTTACGTGTTAAATTTTTAAGCCCATGTTAGACTATGTTGTTTTGAAACTACAAGTGTAAAACTTGACGAGTGTGTGTTTAGTACCTTAAAGCTTAAGTAAGTTTACCAATTTGGTCTAAAAAGTGTTTACAAACTAACGAAAAATAATCTTTTTTCGAAAAGATTTTATCTTTCTATGCTCCCTGTATACATGGTAAATGCTTGTTGTTTTTGATACTGTCACAGCAGGTAGCAGGTAAAATTTGGTGTAGAAAGTAAAACAGGGTGGTCAAAATGCGAATATTAACTTTATATCAAGAATTAAGTACAGAAGAAGTATTTTTTTAAATAAATTGTTCAAATTGACCTCCGTTTGAAACCAAACAGTACCCCAAACGATCATAAAATGCCCTTTTGACGTTATTAATAAATATGTCACTCTACCTGCTACCTACCCTGCCAGTATCAAAAACAACAAGCACCTACCATGCATACAGGGAGCATGGAAAGATAAAATCTTTTCGAAAAAAGATGATTTCACGTTAGTTTGTAAACACTTTTTAGACCGAATTGGTAAACTTACTTAAGCTTCAGGGTACCAAACACACACCCGTCAAGTTTAACACTTGTAGTTCCAAAACAACATGGTCTAACATGAGCTTAAAAATTTAACACGTAAAATCTTATGTTGCGCGTTAAAAAAAAGCACTGTATGTGACCAAAAATGTAAATAGTGGTCAATTTTCATTGAAATTATTTCAATATTGATATTAAGTTAATGGATTTACGGCATAAGGCTGAACATCTGCCTATCAAGTACTATAATTGTAAAGAAAACATCTTTGTGCTGCTGCAATGTTATTTTAAAACAATAAATCCAATTCTTAATAAATATACATTTTTAGATATTTCGTTTAGTCGAACTTACCCCTTCCTATAAATACCATCTAAGAAGAATGTAATGTCTCCACTCTGTGAAGATGGACTATCAAATAGTAATACCAAACCACGAACAACGCCTGTAATTCCTTGGGTATTAAGTGCATATTGTGCACCCGAGCATCCACTGTGACGTCACCCGGCGTATCGCATTGAGAAAACAAGTTCCGCTGATAGGCCAACTTGGATCTGTTGTGATGTCAAATGCCAACTTGTCACTTAGCTTTTGTTTTTGTTTTGTTGTGTGGCGTCTTGCTGAACTAGGGTTCGATTTCTGTGCTAATTGTCACGTGTTGTGTACCTAGGGTTCAACGAACTTGATCGCCAGCTGAGTTGTTTCTGATTAAGGATACACAGGGATATTAATTCCTTCACAACAGTTTATTGATAACACAACTAATTCCACTTGGAAAATAAAAATTATGATTTGTACAGGCTACACATATTGATTTGCACTCAGAAAAATGCAGAATGTTCATAACTGCTCATCATTGAAAAACGTGTTACTGTCCGCCAACTGCCAAAAGTCACACACTTCACCGTCTGTGTGTTTTCTGTCATCGTGGCTGGATACTCCATATACCCCCCCTCCAGTGACGTCGTCACTGTTGTCCTGGAAACGGACGGTTTTCTTGCTAGACAAGATGTTCTGATTGTGGAAGGTATAATCATGGTCATGACGAACTGCCGCTGCTTGGTCTTCTTGCAAGATGTATGCTGGCTTGACTCGGTCTAGGCTAACCTTGGTCACATGTCCATTCACGCGAATGTCTATGGTTTTGTCATTCCGTGCAATAACTTCGTGTGGTCCGGTATAAGGTGCTGATAGAGGTCTACGCACCATATCTTCACGCAGAAAAATGTGGGTCGCAGTCTTTAGGTCAGGGCTAACAAACGGTTTTTGTTTTGAGTTCCATTTTGTAGGAGCTGGTTGCATAAAACTCAAATTCTCCTTCAAGTTTTGCATGAATAGGCTTAAAGGTGGTGAATTTTGATTCGGTGAAAACATCTCAGATGGTAATCGTAGTCCTTCTCCATACAAAATTTCGGCTGAGGAATATTTGGCGTCATCCCTTAAAGCTGTCCTTAATCCAAGGAGTACTGCAGGGAGTGCTGATAACCAATCCGGTTTGTTGTGAGCTGTGATGGCAGTTTTTAACGTTCTATGGAAACGTTCTATTTTTCCATTGCTTTGTGGGTGGTAAGCTGTAGTCCTGACTCTTCTGATGCCCAACAAAGTATAAAAACTGGTAAATAAAGCACTCTCGAACTGAGTTCCACGGTCAGTTATGATAATCTCTGGTGAACCAAATCTGGAAATCCAATGCATAAAAATTGATCGAACAACTGTCTCAGTTCGAATGTCTGCTACAGGAATAACTTCTGGCCAATGTGAATAACGGTCAATTAAAGTTATGCAGTATCTAAAGCTTTCACATACTGGTAAGGGTCCAACAATGTCAAGGTGTACACATGAAAATCTAGCTTTAGGTGTGGGTATTGTTAACAATTCAGTTTTTGTGTGTTTATGTACTTTTGACCTTTGGCAAGATATACATGTTTTAGCCCACAAATGTACGTCCTTGTTCATTGATGGCCAAAAAAACTTTTCTGTCACTAACCTGCGTGTTTCCCGGATGCCTGCATGTGCCAACCCATGGATTGAGTCGAATACTTGTTTCCGAAATCCTTTCGGTACGTAAGGTCGAAATTTTCCGGTGGATGTTTCGCAAGTTAGGCTAAGTTTTAGCGCTGGAAATTTTAGGTTTTCAAATTTCATGTCAAGCTGCTGTTGGTATTGTTTAAGTTCTACGTCGTCAAGCTGTGCCTTTGCGATCTCTTCATAGTTTAAAGAAGCTGTATATGAAATTTCTTGGACTCGAGACAGTGCGTCTGCTGCTTCGTTCTCTTCCCCTTTTAAGTACTTAATGGTTGTAGTAAATTGACTGATGAACTCTAACTGTCTAGCACGCCGTGTTGTTTCTCTGGAGTTACTGCTATGTTTTGTCTGAAAAGCATAAATCAATGGTTTATGATCAGTATAGATAGTTACTTCTCTGCCCTCTAAGTAGATTCTAAAGTGTATCACAGCAGCATATATAGCGAGAAGTTCGCGGTCGTATGTGCTGTATTTGACTTCTGAAACGCTGAGTTTCTTTGAGAAAAATCCTAAGGGTCGCTTATCACTCTGCTGTAAGACAGCTCCAATACTGGTTTCTGATGCGTCGCAAATTAACGCTAATTCTGAATTGTCTGGGTAAGCTAAACTTGCGGTTGAAGTCAGACTTTCTTTGCAACTTTGAAAAGCATTTTCCATACTATTAGTCCAATCTATCGGAGTTTTATCGTTCTTTTTTGTCTTGTTGTGGAGAACGTCATGAAGAGGAGCTTGTAGCTCAGCTGCATTAGGAATGTGTCGCCTATAAAAGTTTATGAGTCCTAAGAAACGTCGAAGTTCTTGAATGTTAGTAGGTTTCTTGTATTCTCGTAAGGCAATGGTTTTCTCTGGAAGTGGTGAAATTCCGGTATTTGTGATTCTGAAACCCAAAAAATCAACTTCCTTTTTACCAAAGTGGCACTTTTGAATGTTAATGTTTATGTGATGAACAGCTAGTTTGTCTAATACGAGTGAAACATGTTCCTGATGTTGTTCGAAGGTCTCTGAAGCAATCAGAATGTCATCGATGTACACAAAAATGAAGTCCAGTCCCCTTAACACTTGGTCGATGAATCTCTGGAACGTCTGTCCGGCATTTCGTAACCCAAATGGCATCTTTAAAAATTCGTATAGCCCAAATGGAGTTGTTACTGCTGTTTTTGGAATGGATTCACTGGCAACTGGAATCTGATTATAAGCTCGCACGATGTCCAATGTAGTAAAAAAATTAGCTTTATTAAGAATGTACACACAATCTAACATGTTTGGAACAGGATACCTGTCTGGCACAGTTACAGCATTAAGTTTCCGGTAGTCACCACATGGCCTCCATTGTCCATTCTTTTTAGGGGCAAGATGTAAAGGTGATGCCCAAGGTGATTTGGACGGTTGACAGATGCCTTCAGCGACCATCTGTTCAAATTCCTTTTTGGCTGACAAGTATTTTTCAGGAGGTAATCGTCTAGGGCGACTTGTGATTGGTACAATGGCAGGAAACGTCTCGATTAAATGTTCTGCGGTCACAGTTGGCATGTTAGCTTCTGGGGTGTTGGTTTTCTCTTGATAACGCTGCAGAATTGCTTGCCAAGTAGTGCTGACCTGTGAAGTTACAAAACATGATAAAGAAATAGAGTGGTCATCTTTATTTATTGTGATCTGATTAATCCTGGACCTGATGTGAGTTGTGTTGTCAATTAGCTCATTGTTGGCCACATCAACTAACAACTGATAATGTCTGAGGAAATCTGCACCCAGGAGTGGCTTTGTCACGTCGCAAATGTAAAAATCCCACTTAAATTCTCGCCTTAATCCTAAATTTAAAAACAATGGCTTTTTTCCATAGGTGTGGATGGGTGTGCCGGTTGCTGTGTACAGTGTGAAATTAGTAGGCTTTAAGTTTTGGTAGTTAAACACAAAAGTTTTTGGAATAACAGAAACGTCTGCGCCTGTATCAATAAGAAATGACAAGTTGTTGCGTTTATCATGTATATACAGCCTATTAATAGTTTGGTTGTCAGATGCCGATTTGTTTCTGGCATCCGAGGTGACATCTGACAACGTATTTAGTTTTTTTGATTGGTACTCACCCCAGGGGTAAAGTTACAAGGTTCTTCGCACTTACGGGCTTTTTCACCATACTTGTAATGGAATCTGCACATGGGATACTTCTTTTCCTCTCTAGTTTGAGAATGCTGTCTACGCCTAGATGTGGACTCCAGTTTCTCAATTCTTTTTACCAGCTTATCGAAATCCTCCATTGTAATTACCTGGGGGCCTTGTTCTTTGACTGGCGGACGTAAAGTGGCCTCATTAAGGTAGGACGAACTGGTGTGTTCAGCAATAGCGTCGGCAGTTACCCCAAGTTCCATTAAGTTGCCTTTGGTGGCACTTAGTATGCCCCTCATGTGGCTAGGCAGTCTCTCCATCCATACATTTTTTAGGAAGGTTTCATCCATTTCAGGTGCTAGGAGTCTCATTTCCCGAAGTAAGGTGGAGGGTTTCCTGTCACCCAATGACATTTCATTCAGCAGTGTCTTAAAACGTTTGGTATCGCTTAGGCTGTTTTCTTTGAGTAACCTCTCCTTTAACTGTTGATAAGGATCGTCGTTTTCCTGAGGGGTGTTGGTAAGTAAGTCTAAAACAATGTCGCATTGGTCCTCTGCTAATACGCTGACAACCGCGTCAAATTTTGTAATAGATCGGGTGATGTTGGCTGCACGGAATTGCGCTTCAGCCCTACCAAACCATGCTGCTGGCTTGGAGGTCCAAAAGGCGGTGAGTTTTAGGGAAACTCTGTTGACGTCCAGTGGTTGTTGCATTATACGATTTGGCGGCTCAACGATGCTTGTGTTGTCGGAATTATCCTCGTTAATCATCATTTTGTGTGTCTCTGGTCTCTTATGATATTTAGGACTTGGGAGAGCTTAGGTTTCGGCACCAATTGTGGCGTCTTGCTGAACTAGGGTTCGATTTCTGTGCTAATTGTCACGTGTTGTGTACCTAGGGTTCAACGAACTTGATCGCCAGCTGAGTTGTTTCTGATTAAGGATACACAGGGATATTAATTCCTTCACAACAGTTTATTGATAACACAACTAATTCCACTTGGAAAATAAAAATTATGATTTGTACAGGCTACACATATTGATTTGCACTCAGAAAAATGCAGAATGTTCATAACTGCTCATCATTGAAAAACGTGTTACTGTCCGCCAACTGCCAAAAGTCACACACTTCACCGTCTGTGTGTTTTCTGTCATCGTGGCTGGATACTCCATAGTTGTGTGTTGTGTCAGAAAAATTAACATGCAGCTAAAATAATTGTATTTTTATTACAATAGTCTAATAATTGGTGAAGATTATACACTGAATTCAAGTAAATGTATATTTTTCAATGGTCATAATGCACACAACGCCTGCTAGCCCAGGTAAGATTACAATGACAATTAGGCAATTTCATACCTAACCTGAATAATCTTTGCTGATGCATCCCTTGTATACCTTACTAAAAATTTGTCTAGTCTGACAATTTTTTAAGGGTGGTTCAACTAACAAATTGGGCCTATTTCACAGATCTGTATCCTGTATATGCTGAATACTTCACTACTTTTCCATGTGGATGAGAAAATATAACTTTTATGAAGAAATTGACCTAAGCGAAGAACAAATTACCCACTAAGAAGATTGCAACATATCAATCAAGTTGAAGAGTGAAATGGTGTGCAATGGGATCAACTAAGTACTTACATTAGAACAGTGAATAAAAAAGCAAGGTTTAAGGTCAGTACATTGATTCTACTTAAATTAACATTCAAATGAAAACCAATGCAGTTTTCATAATTGTTTTATGTTTAATAATTATCATTGTACACTTTAGTAAACGACATTGCTCAACATTAAGTTAATATGTATTATACAATGTCTTTGTAAAGTAAGTACTGCATAAATTTGATGAAATGGAAGGGACTTAAGCCTAATTTATAAAACAAAATTTAATTTTAGTAATAGTATTAATATTAGGACTAAGAATAGAATCAATGCTTATGACCCAAAGAGTTTGTAAAAAAAATAATTAATTTTTAGTGTTAGTAATAACTGAATTCACTTAAAAACTAAAATTTTTTTATGGCTAATACTAAAATTAAATCTTTTTGCCCTTTTTGGAACTGCAGTTTGGTTAACCTGGCATTGACAGATAAATATTATCACAAAAGTGATAGTTTTTAGGTACAGGGTGATTGATTGAATTTTGACCACCCCCTTAACTTTCTTAATTTTGATTTTAGCAAAAAACGTTAAATACAAAACTAGTAGATATTTAGGTCTACTTTATTTTTAGATAAACAGTTATTATACAGGGTGTCCCAAATTTGAGTAATAAACCAAACTTATGTTTTTTTAAATACGATGACCAACTTTTTATACGATATTTGAATTCTACATCAAATTCTAGGCCTAATTGATGTAAAATGTCTGTATTGATATTCAAATGTTTTCGCAGCAGAGTCCTTGATTGATTGAAATTTAACCACCCCCTTAACTTCCGTATTTTTGATTTTAGTAAAAAAACTAGTTGTAGCAACAGTTATAGATATTTGGGTCTACTTTTACTCTTATATAAACAGTTATTATACAGGCTGTGTGATGCCCCGGGAAAATAATAGCAATTTTTTTTTTTGTTTATTTTTCAAAGTCAAAATTGTAATCAAAATTAAATTAAAACTTACGGAATTAGTTTGAGGCACATCTGAACACTACTAGACACAACACTTAAATGAAAGACTAGTTTGAAAGAAAAATCTGACTTCAAATCCTAAGCCAAACCTCTAAGAGATTTAATTGGCCAGCGTCGTTAATCCAGAAGCGGGGATATATTTCTATTAGTAGGTGTTTACAAAGAAAGGAATTTTTCCAAGTCATACTGTCGCCACAAATTCTCACCTTTTTGACCCCAAGCAAAAATGATTTATTGCCTGGAGCTGCAGGAAAAAAATTAATATTATTTTATTGCATCCGGCGACATGTTTTTGAAATTCCACCTTTTGACCTGTCGCATTCCTGCTCACAGAATGATGTAAATTTCGTAGTATAAATATTCACACCATTTTGGCAAACAGTCAGTCAGAAACGGGCAGTCAAAACTGAAACGTCGTCAAGTCGAAGACAAGTGTGAAAAGTCGGTTAAAGTCAAAGAAAAGACCTAATGGGGTCAAGTTCTAGTCACGTTCAGTAGTGCAAAATAAGTTCTACCAAAATTCTTCAGTGTGCAAGATCTGTGAAACTAAGGTGTTTGGTTAACCCTTCAAAATTCTCGTAAAGAAACCACGTAGCCGCTTGACCTAAAGCCTGTCACTTCAACTCAACTCAAAATGTCCAGAAGGTACGTTTAAGCCAGAATTGCTAACTAGACCTAAGTCTTTGGTACCGAACCGTACCTAGCTGAGTAATGTACTTGGAATCTGAATAAATGTTTGACTCAAGATTGGTGGTTGTGTCATTTAGGGTATAGCGCTTGCCCCTCGAACCCCAAACATAAGCTTGTAAGACCCAAAATTGGAAGAAGGCATTTTCGGGCCATTACATTTGGTGTCAGGTGTGGGGTTGTTAAAACTATCCTAGAGGAAACAAAGGGTAGAAGGGGCAAGTTATACTTGGATTAAAAAGAAAAAAAAAAAAAAATTCAAAAGCTATCCCTAAACATGGAGAGAAGAGGTAGAGGAGCAGAACAACACGCCAACCGAGATGACCAGCAGCCGACTAACCCCGTGGTTAATAATGGAGCAGTTATGTGCTTAGATATAGTACCAACATACGACGGACAAGGCTCAATTGGAGACTTTATGTCAATTATTGAAGAAACAGCGATTTTAGCTAATTGGAGTGACCGACAGAAAACTTGCATTGTCAGGCTAAAGTTACGTGGTAAAGCCAAACAATTTATTGATTCGGAACCAGAACTGCAAACTACCGCAGATTGGGCTAAGCTTAAGCAGGAATTACGAACGCAGTTCAGCCGCCCTTGTGTAAAAGGATCCGCCATTAAAAACTTCATTGAGTGCCGCCAACGCATAGGAGAAACCTGTCGTCAATATCTCACCCGTCTGAAGCTGCTTGCTAATAAAACCCTGGAGTTGACTGGAGATGCTACGGATGACGCCGCTGACCGACGCAAATTGGAAAAGGACATCTCCACACAATTTGTATTGGGCTTAGTGCATCCCTTAAAACAACGGGTACTTAGTAAAAACCCAAGCAACTTGACAGCAGCGTTAGAGTGTGCCGAGCAAGAGGAAAGTATAGAGAACCTAATTCATTCATCCACCAGCCGAGAGTGTCGAGCCGTTAAATTGAACCAACAAAACGTACAGCCTAGAAAGTATTATTGTAATATTTGCAAGAAGCCAGGACACACGGACAACTACTGCCGAAATGCAAATTCCCGAAATCTCCGTCAGGTTCGAACGAGAAATAACTTATGCTTTAAGTGTAACAAACCAGGGCACTACCAACGAGACTGTCCTGATACTAGACGAGCAACTCAAGTTTACAATAACCAAAATAGAAATACTTCTGTAAGGGCCAGAAATACAACCACTAGCAATCAGCAACAACGAACCTGCTTTAGATGTAACCAACCAGGACATTTTGCTAGGGAATGCACCGCCGAAATTGGGTCTTTAAATTTAAACTCCGACGCAGCCGCTTCCCAGCCCCGAAGCCCGGCTGCCATGGAGGCAACGTGGGAATAAGTGAAAGTGTTAGTGTAGGGATAAACATTTGCGAATGGAAGAGAATCTCCGGGCCCTGCAATGTTGCTAAGGTAACAATAGCTGAAAAGTTATATTGGGCACTGATAGATTCTGGAGCTGTTTTATCCCTAGTTAAACCCTCAGTTGCTCAGGGGTTTATACCGTTACAAAATAGTGAAATTAACTTAGTGGATATTCAGGGAAATAGTATTCCCATTTTAGGAAGCACGTATTTGCGTGTAGGCATTGGGCCAAGAAGAATTGTGGAACATGAGTTCAAGGTACTTGAAACTGAGAGTTTTCAAACAGATTTAATATTGGGTCTCGATTTTTTGCATAAACATGGTGCAACTATTGATTGGGGAAGAGGAGAAATGGTACTCCTAGGAGAAAAACTACCTCTATATGAAGAGAATTTGGGGAGTTTATATGGGACTTTAAATGGACCACAAGTACAGAATCAGACGCATTCACACACTGCTATCTCCAACGATCATTCATCGTTGCTACCAACAACGAGGGATGTGGGCCTTCAAACGATTGGTAGTCGTTTGGAAGCAATGGAAAAATCAAACTCAGAAAAACATGGATGTTCTGAGGGCAAACTTGTATGTTTCGGTGATTTTAAAATGGATTCACGAGCTGCCGAAAAGGAAGGCTCCGAAGTCCGGGGAGAATTTTTTGATGAGACTCATTATGTGGAAAATGAGGGAAAATCGTGGAAAATTTTATTAGAGGAAGATTTAATTATACCCCCAAGGAGTGAGGTGATTTGTTTAGCTAGTATAGCTGATTCTTCAAGAGTTACGACTCAGCATGTTGTCATAGAGCCATGTGAAGATTCTCAGCAGGGATTACTAGTTGCGAGAAGTCTCTGTAAAAAAGGGGACAAGGTGCCTGTGAGGCTCATGAATGTATCAGATAAAGATATGCTGGTACAGCGAAGACAAAGGATAGCAGACGCCTTTGAAGTGGATATTGAGAATAAGCCTGATGTACAAGAGCAAGCTATTAGAAAAGTAAATTTAGAAAGTACCCAAGTAATATTAAAGCAATTAAACCTGGAAGACGTCAAAAGTGACGACGATGCCAAGCTAAAAAGATTGGTTGTGGAATTTATAGATATTTTCCATTCTCCTGACCAAAAGTTGACTTGTACGACAAAAGTGACACACCGTATCATCACTGAAAACGTACCATCGATAATAAAGAGGCCATACCGAGTACCGTATCATCGACAACCAATATTGAGAAAGGAAATTCAAAAATTATTGGATGACGGAATTATTGTAGAAAGTCAGTCTCCGTGGAGTTTCCCTGCCATATTGATTGAAAAGCGAAGACATCCAGGTGAAGAGGTGCAATATAGGCTTTGTATAGACTATCGTGAACTCAATGCAATAACAAAAACAGATTTCTTTCCCCTGCCTAACATTCAAGAAACTATTGACAAATTGGCTAATGCGGAATTGTTTAGTACCATGGATTTAGCATCTGGATATTTTCAAGTACCCTTACACCCTGAAGATAGAGAAAAAAGTGCATTTTCGACTCCAGAGAATCACTATGAGTTTACTAGAATGGCCATGGGATTGAAGAACGCACCTGCTACGTGGAGTCGCTTGATGAACCATATATTTGCGAATCTTACTTACAACGAGTGCCTCGTATATTTGGATGACATCATTGTATTTAGTCCAGCCAATATTGACGTACATTTAGAGCGCCTACGTCATATATTCGAAAAAATGCGGGAGAGCAATTTAAAATTTAAACCAACTAAATGTAAATTTTTACAACGGGAAGCCGAATACTTGGGACACATTATAAAAGCCGGAGGGTACACTACTCAGCCTGAGAAAACTCGAATTATTGAAAACTATCCTGTGCCAAGGACAGTTAAAGAGGTACGTGCTTTTCTTGGACTTTGTGGATTTTATCGCAAGTTTGTTCCAAATTTTGCCAAGGTTAGTCACCCACTGACTCAGTTGACCAAAAAAAATGAAAAATGGCTTTGGACACAGAACCACCAAATCGCATTTGATACCCTGAAACAAGCTTTGATTAAGCCGCCTATTCTAAAGTACCCAGATATGAATCGTGAATTTATTTTGAACACAGACGCAAGTGCAACTGCAGTCGCCGCCATTTTGACGCAAAAATATGATGGAATCGAACATCCTATATGTTACGCGAGCCGTACGCTAAATACTGCTGAACAGCGGTATTCGACCATTGAAAAAGAATGCCTGGCTATAGTGTACGCTGTTAAGAAATACCGAATCTACTTAACAGGAACTCATTTTACCATTATGACGGACCATCGGCCACTGAAATATTTATTAAATATTAAGGATCCAAGTTCCAGACTGGCCAAATGGAGTATGTTCCTAATGGAATACAGTTTTACCGTTCAATATAGACCAGGAAAAATGAATGCAAATGTAGATAGCCTTACAAGACTAAGAACAGATGATCCGACGCAGATTTCAGCGGTATTACATGAAAATGAACTCACACCGATTTATGATGTACATTGGAATAAAGAGGATCTTATTCGCTTGCAGACCGAGGATCATGAACTCAACTGCTTAATAAATAATAGTACGTTGGACGAGGATACAGACTATATAATAATAGATGGACTTCTGCGAAAACGACGTAATTCAAACCAACGGAAGGATCCAATCGTTGCGCCAAAATGCATAATCAACGATTTATTGAAAATATACCATATGTCGCTGTATGCAGCTCACCCAGGACAAAAGAAGACGAAGGAAATATTAGAACGGGATTTTTACTGGAAAAACATGCGAAAAGATATTCAAAGATTTGTCGAATCCTGTCCGTCCTGTCAAATTCATAAAACCAACCCTCAAGGACCTCCTGAACTCCAAAAAACACCCATTCCAACGCACGTTTGGGGAAGAATATCTTTGGACCTAGTGGGACCTCTAAATCGAACACGCCAAGGAAATAGATACATTCTCACTTGCGTTGACTTTTTGACTAGATACCCAGAGTGCGTACCACTACCTGATATAAAAGCTGAAACTGTCGCGAGAGCCTTTGTTGAAAATATCATAACTAGACATGGAGCTCCCAGGGAACTATTGACGGACTGTGGAAAGCAATTTATAGGCCACCTCTTTACTAACATTTGCAAAGAACTTGGAATTCACAAACTACGCACAACCCCTTATCATCCAGCAACCAATGGAATCTTGGAACGATTTCATAGAACGTTGAAGACTACTATCAGTCATTTCGTTAGTAATTTCATGGAAAGCTGGGATGAGATTCTGCCTTATGCGTTGATGGCTTATAGGAATCAACCTCATGAAGCTACCAAAGAAAGTCCATACTTTCTTATGTTTGGACGAGATATGGAACTACCAATTCATTTAACGATTAATGACCACGTACTACGATACGACTTAGACGAAAATTATGCCAGTGAAATGTTAAAGAAAATGCAAATTTCCCATGAACTTGCAAAAGAAAACTTAGCAAAAAGCATTGAAAGCAGATATGCTAAGCATAACGCCAGGAAACTAAAGCAAGAGTTTCAATTAGGCGATTTAGTGTTCATGAAAATTGTAGTTCCGCCTAAAGGGAACTTAGCTGCTAAATTTCAACCAAAATGGAAAGGGCCTTTCCGCATAATAGAAAAGAAGGGTCCTGTTACATTTAAAATAAAAGAACTTTCTGGACGAACTGAGCACATGATACATGCAGAACGCCTAAAGCCCTATAAGAATACATGGGATTGTGAAGAAGAGAACAAAAATGAACCAGACTCAACCAAGGATCCAATTGTAGACAACGAGAAGGTCCAGGATGAAGTGGATGAGTTTTTACTATATGGAGATGAAAGAAGATCCAGAAGGGTGCAACAAGATGAAGGTGATACTGATGAGGACACTGATACTGATACCATTATTGAAATAAGTGACGATGGAAGTGACGTTTCCACGTATGAAACCGGCTTAGATACTAGTCAGGAAGATTGGGAAGCCACCCCAGTCAATGTAGGCCGAACAAGAACTAGAGACATACAGCCACCTTCGCGGTTAATATATGAACACTGACATTAAAAAAAAAAAAAAAAACTTTAGGAACAAGAAAACGGTAGTTCTACATTAATGCGGTTTCAGGTTAATTATCCTGTTCGTCTTTGGTCTATTACAAGTTGGGAAGATGGCCCTTATTGCTTACGACTGTCACAATACCTCCACCAACATCACAGCCATATCCTTAAGAGAGGTTCAGCCCTGTCCCGACCCAGAGACCGGATATAATTCTTCCAGTGGCAGTATTCAAATATTGGAGAAGCGCAGGTATGAATTAGTTCATGTCTACAGTTGCCTTATTGAAGTGTCCAGAATCATAACATATTGTGGCGCCTTCTCACATATGTCTATAGTCAGTGAAGGAGTATCTAACTACATTTATCAAATTGGATCTGAGGAGTGCCGTCGTATTCACCAATATCGAGAGTTCCGGGGTCTAGGAGGAAACATCATCTCAAAATTAGCGCCAAATTCAACAACATCAACATCTCTTACGCTCGCAGGGGCAGTTGACGACGCGGGGAGATGTGAAGGAAGTCCTTATAGTGAAAACGGGAAAACCTACAAAAATGTGGTTGTTACTGCGGGAGTTAAAATAACTCTAAAGGATTATAGAACTCGTGTCGATCTAGAAAATAATGAAATTAAGTTGAGGGATGGGTTGACATGTCCATTCAAAGTAGGTTACTGTATGGACTACGATACAGGCGAAACAACTTGGGAACAGATTGCAGAACCGGAGTGTAATCGGTTCAATGTCTTGTATGAAGGTCAGGCTACCTTCATTACCGAAAGAAGTGACAAAGCCAACCAATTTATTGTAGTCGAAGATCACATGAAGATATTCGCTCTCAAACTTGTCCGGAAGACTACCTTGTGCGGTTATGCAATTTGGGAGAGTGAACATCCACGACTAATGGTTGCTCCCAAAATTAATCCGTTCGCGACCACACCTTGGGAAAATTCGGAGCAATCCAACGAAGCAGATTTGATTACTTATGTCAATACGAAGTTCCTATATGTCGAGCAATCTTTCAAGCGAACCATAGATTCAATGTTCACCCAGACTATATACCGACGGTGCCTGTTAAAAAGGGATATATTAAAAAATAGATTGGCAATGGCTCCTTTAACTCCTAATGTTGTGGCGACCTTATTCCAAAACCAATTGGGATATGTTGCCAAAGTAGCTGGAGAAGTTTTATATGTTATGAAATGTCGCCCAGTTTTGGTTGAAGTACGAAGAACCAAGGGATGTTATGCGCAATTACCCGTAACCGTCTCCAATAAGACTATGTTCATGTCTCCAGTAACACGAATCTTACAAGAACATGCTGAAGAAATAGAGTGCACCTCCATAATTCCACCTATGTACTACATACATAACAAATGGGTTGGATTTGATCCCTATCCAGTAATCGGGCTTCAGCCGCAAGAATTGAAAGCTGACGAAGAACCATATCAATTCGAAAGCATTAAAAATTTAGGCTCGGGCGGCATCTATACTGACACAGAAATTCATCGAGCTCAAGACGCCATGATGTTCAACATGGAGAGACCAGCCCTGAATAATATATTGTTACGAAAAATGGCCGGACAACCGATAGATTCACAAGGTTTTACGACCTTATCGTTGTTTGATGCCAAGGAAATGGAAAAAATCGCATCATCCACCTTACAGAGACTGTATGGGTGGTTTACAATTTTAGGAGATATATCGAGTGGAATACTTGGACTCTATGTAACCTTTCGGATTGTGAAGTTTGTCTTTGAGACGACCTTAAATGCGTTGGCCATTCATAAAGCCCTTGGATGCAGTTTCCACATGCTTGCTTCGTTTTGGGATACTCTAACTCTATTTGTATTGCAACGGAAAGAAAAACCCATCAAGGATGTGTCAACAAACTCTAAGCCTCCACAGACAGACCGAGAATTAAACGCAAGCGCTCCCAGTGAAAGCAAGGAGTATGAAAACCAAGAATCGGTTAAAATATTAAATAATTCCACACAGGCTGAAACTACGTATTTCCAAGTGCGAGAAGAACTTTCCGAAGTCCGGCAATTGGAAAACATTGACGATGCACGTTGCGATTTTTTTGTTCGTAACCAAAGTGAACAAAACAGGAAATAAAGAAGCCATAAACCCGCCTTTAATCTGTACAGTGAAATTAACCTTTTTGAACTCAACATACTTAAACAAATTTTGTCGAGGAACTCACATTCCTCAACCGACCCTGGCCATGAACAGGAATTTGAAAAGTCCGCAGATTCCTAGTCTATACCACGGATGATGCTTAAAATGACGTAAACTTTAAGTCCATATAAGAAGCAACAATTAAATGGGGGATAGCCAGTGTTTAATCCTGCCGGTTGTGTTACTGAATTCAAAGATACTCTAATTATTACTTAAAAAAAAAAAAAGTTGACAATCAGTGATGGAGTACATAGTAGTTTTTCTCTACTATGTCCGATTAGTACGGGACAGGGGTAGTAAATTTATGTTGTACCGGATGGCTCTTTACCACCTATGGGAACTGGCGACTCTTTACCGACCCCGAGTGACTCAACCCTTGGAAATAACCCGGGCTCTATTAAATTTATGGACGGAAGTGATCCACTTGGAGTTCCAATTGTTGAGAATAGACCCCGCCCGACCATGTGACTGTGCCTTCTGCGTCCCTCCACCACCGAATCTGTTCACACCGACGCAATTCTGGAACGCATGGGGCAATGTCATGATTGAAGGTTGCGCCTGTCCCGTTTGCGCCTTCCGGCGATGTAGCCCAGCTGAACCCCCACAACCGCACTTAAGACCCCAAACTCACTCTCAGGAAGTCGCCGCCGGATCACTAATGCCGCCGCCGATGCAACCCATGGTACCGCCAACCCGCCAGGATCCAGTTGGCCGATCAAGGCAAACGCGAGTTCCTAGGCCAATCGCTAGCCGACCCTACCCAGTTTTGGAGGCAGACCTTTTGCCTGGAAGCCAAACGGGGGTACGCATACGACGGGCCCCTGATCCAAACCAGCCAGGAACTTCCCGAGAGTGACCGGTTGGTAATTAAAGTCGGTACGTTAGTTTATTCTTAATTTTTTTTTTATTTTATTTTTTTTTGTTTGTTATTTCTTTATTTTTTTATTTTTCGTTTTGAGTGCCGCATATTTATTTACCTTTTCAATTGTTTATGAGAGTAATCATGGAACATTATTTTATTGTTACTAGATTTTATTGAATAATCGTAGGATAGGATTTATACGTGTATAGTAGACTTAAAAATATTTTATTGGGACTGGCACGCGTAAGCGATTGTTGTTAGACCTTCTGGACAGATTTGCTTATTCGACAAGGTTTTCATACATTGCCTTAGGTCAAGTGCGATGTGAATGACTCGGATTTACGCTGAACATATGATTCAGAGTAGTACAGCGTTGCACTGATACAAAGCAAATATATTTTATATTTGCATTGTCCTACAGGGATGGGTGGGATGTGATGCCCCGGGAAAATAATAGCAATTTTTTTTTTTGTTTATTTTTCAAAGTCAAAATTGTAATCAAAATTAAATTAAAACTTACGGAATTAGTTTGAGGCACATCTGAACACTACTAGACACAACACTTAAATGAAAGACTAGTTTGAAAGAAAAATCTGACTTCAAATCCTAAGCCAAACCTCTAAGAGATTTAATTGGCCAGCGTCGTTAATCCAGAAGCGGGGATATATTTCTATTAGTAGGTGTTTACAAAGAAAGGAATTTTTCCAAGTCATACTGTCGCCACAAATTCTCACCTTTTTGACCCCAAGCAAAAATGATTTATTGCCTGGAGCTGCAGGAAAAAAATTAATATTATTTTATTGCATCCGGCGACATGTTTTTGAAATTCCACCTTTTGACCTGTCGCATTCCTGCTCACAGAATGATGTAAATTTCGTAGTATAAATATTCACACCATTTTGGCAAACAGTCAGTCAGAAACGGGCAGTCAAAACTGAAACGTCGTCAAGTCGAAGACAAGTGTGAAAAGTCGGTTAAAGTCAAAGAAAAGACCTAATGGGGTCAAGTTCTAGTCACGTTCAGTAGTGCAAAATAAGTTCTACCAAAATTCTTCAGTGTGCAAGATCTGTGAAACTAAGGTGTTTGGTTAACCCTTCAAAATTCTCGTAAAGAAACCACGTAGCCGCTTGACCTAAAGCCTGTCACTTCAACTCAACTCAAAATGTCCAGAAGGTACGTTTAAGCCAGAATTGCTAACTAGACCTAAGTCTTTGGTACCGAACCGTACCTAGCTGAGTAATGTACTTGGAATCTGAATAAATGTTTGACTCAAGATTGGTGGTTGTGTCATTTAGGGTATAGCGCTTGCCCCTCGAACCCCAAACATAAGCTTGTAAGACCCAAAATTGGAAGAAGGCATTTTCGGGCCATTACATTTGGTGTCAGGTGTGGGGTTGTTAAAACTATCCTAGAGGAAACAAAGACACCCAAATTTGAGTAACTAAATTAAACTTTAATCACATAGTCGAGGAAACATTGTTAAAGTAACAGATGCTGCGGAAGCAGTTGAGTATCGATACAGACATTTTACATCAATTCCTAAAATTTGACGTAGAATGCAAATATCGGATAAAAAGTTGGTGTTTAAAAAAACATAAGTTTGGTTCGTTACTAAAATTTGGGACACCCTGTATAATAACTGTTTATCTAAGAATAAAGTAGACCTAAATATCTTCTAGTTTTGTATTTAACGTTTTTTGCTAAAATCAAAATTAAAGAAGTTAAGGGGGTGGTCAAAATTCAACCAATCAACGACGCTGCTGCGGAAACAGTTGAATATCGATACAGACATTTTACATCAATTAGGCCTAGAATTTGATGTAGAATTCAAATATTGGATAAAAAGTTGGTCATCGTATTTAAAAAAACATAAGTTTGGTTTATTACTCAAATTTGGGACACCCTGTATAATAACTGTTTATCTAAAAATAAAGTAGACCTAAATATCTTCTTGTTTTGTATTTAACGTTTTTTGCTAAAATCAAAATTAAGAAAGTTAAGGGGGTGGTCAAAATTCAATCAATCACCCTGTACATTATTTTATTAACTTTTTTGTTTTTGTTTTGGGTTCCAGCTTAAAGAAAAAGGATTGCAGCTACAAGCTACAACTTTTTATTTAATATTTACTATTTATGTACTGGCACTTGTCAGTCTATATGTTATGTAATAACCTACATATACTTATCATTTATAATCACCTTCAATTTTTACAGTGAATACTAATACTTGAACTAAATTTCTCAACTGGTACACCCACTCAATAAAAAGGGCTGTACTTTTTCGAAAAACACTTGGAACCTTGTTTTTATAGGATGTTTTGGATTCTACAAACAATTCTTAACATATTTCATGCAACATAGTCCATACTGATATTCAATTGTTTTTAAACAAATGTCAAATACACTTTTCAAAATTATAAGTCCCAAAACTTTTACGTAAAAAAATTGAAAAAAATTAAAATCAGCTATTCAAAATGAACTCTATGGACTGTTACAATAACCAAGACGGTTTATTATCTTTTTACATTTTTTTTTAAATGTCATACATAATTTTTGAAGATGTTAATCTGACTTTTGGAAAATTATTGGTTTCAAATTATCAATATTTACAGGACAATTGTGGTACAAGTTGCATAGAACAATACTTAGGATTGGTTGTTTCTAGAATCCAAATTATAGAATAATAAAGAAGTGTTGCCATTTGAAAGATTAAAAATATTTTAAATACCCAGTTTTTGGGCCCTGTATAATTTCAATTCATACTACACAAGCAGCGGTTAATAAAATTAGAAACATAGGGGTCCGAGAATTTTTGTGAAAAGGTAGTCTTTTTAATTTTATTGAACTTAGTTATGCATGTTACAAAAGCACTGTATGTAGTGTTATCTAAATGCATGTTTGAAGGAACAGTAATAATCTAATTCATATAAGTGTCAATTCTTCAGATCAAATGATGGCTACGAAGTTACTTACATGATACAATATTTGCTTATCTAGTACAATAATTGTAAAGCAAACATACAGGGTGTACAAACTCAATGCATTGGCATTGCTATCAGAAAGTATAGTTGATAGAGATTTAGTTAAATGGAGGCAAAGTTGCGCATTTTATTGATAAATAATTTGGTAAAAAAAATTCAAAAAAGTTTTATTAGTTTTATTTAAAAACCGGAAAACTCAAATTTCTGGTTTATTTTTTTACCACTTTAATCAATGGCACCTTCCGGGGGCGCTTTTTTATGCTCTTCAAGAAAATAGTTTTAGGTTTTAGCTCCGACATTTCTTTTTTTAAATACCAACATCAACTTCAAATTTTCAAATACGGACCTCAACTTTTTATTTCATTTTTCAGTAGCCACAGACCTTCTGAAACTAATAATGTGTCACACTTCAAAAAAATATACCTAGTGTACCTACTCGTATTATGTATTTGGTATTTTAAGATTTTTAAAAAAATTAAGCAATTGAAATTGATATGTTGTCATAACGAGTAGATAATTTAGTTTTATATAATTTAATAATTAGGTTCATTGCTCCTTCGAAAAAGAGAGAGAGTTTCTTATGGTACTTTTCATTTACAAAAAAATATGTTTTTGGTTAGTTATTTATTTTTCGGATACTCACATGTTTGAATTCGAGGTTGAGTTTTGATGAAACAACTTAATCATATCAAACTAAATTATTTACTAATTATGATAACATGAATTTCAAATGCATATTTGAAAAAAAAAAACAAATACCTACCTAAGTACACTAGGTATAATTTTTTGACAAGTGTGGCACATCATTATTTTTGGTAGGTTGGTAGCTACTAAAAAAACGAAATCAAAAGTCCCAGTCCGTATTTTAAAATATTAAGTTGATGATGGTATCTATAAGACGAAACGTTGTATCTAAATACAAACATTATTTTCTTAAATAGCATAAATTGATGCCTCCAGAAGGTGCAATTGATTGAAGAAAATGAATTTCCAAAATAATCAATAATAAAGTGGTAAAAAAATAAAATAGAAATTTGATTAATTGTTTTTGTTGGATATCTCCGGATGTAATGAAATTTTTTAAAATTATTTTTTACCAGATTATTTAGCATTAAAATGCGCAACTTTGCCTCCATTTAACTAAAGCTCGATCAACTATACTTTCTGAGATAGCAATGCTAATGCATCTAATTTGTAACACCCTGTATTTGTGCAGCTGCAATGTTTTTTTTAACAATCCAATACTTAATGAAATTCAATTTTTTGATATTTTGATTATTTGAGCTTACCATTTTCTATAAATATGGTATGTCTCAGATGGGAAGTAGTGCGTACATTCTGTGAAAATAGATTTCTAGTTTCTACTATTCAATGTAAAAAATAATATAAAAAGTTTTAAGTGCATATTGTGCATTATTTCAATTTGAGGAAACAAATTTAGCTGATTAAGCCATGTTTAATCTGTTGTTATGTCAACTAAAGTTCGAATTTGTCACTTTGCTTTTGGTTTTATTTTGTTATGTCAAACAGATTCCCATGCAGTTAAAATAGTTATATTTTTAATTTTAATACAATACTTCAATAATAGTTGAAAATTATACACTAAAATCAAGTAAATGTATATTTTTTGAAGGACATAGAGCCTGCTGGTCTAAGTAAGATTACAATGCCAATTTCAAACTTCCTAGGTATTTAACCCTGCTGATGCATCATTAATACACATTTTTCTCGTCTGGTATTTTTTAAGTATACTTCAAGTAGCAAATTAGGCCTATCTTACAGATCTGTATCTCGTATATGCTGAATACTTCACTACTTTATCATGTGGGTGAGAAAGCATAACTTTTATAAAGAAATTGACTTAAACTCAAATTAGACTCAAATTACCCACTAAGAAGTACTACATTAGAACAGTGCATAAAAGAGCAAGTTTTAATGTCAGTTAACTATTTTTACTGAAATTGACATTAAAATGAAAAGCATTGCAGTTTTCATTATTGTTTTACGTTAACACAAAAATCTCAACAATAATCATCATTATTTACTTTGGTAAATTGCATTATTGAACGTCAAATCAATATGTATTATATTTAGTGTCATCTAAAAGCATGTTTAAAGTAATAGTAATAATGAGGTAGTTTGCAGTGAGTACAAATGATGAACTCAAGACACCGCTTGTATGAGACATCTTCTATCTTATCTTATGATTACTATGATTATAAAGCAAACACCTTTGTGTAGTTGCAGTGTTTTTAAAACCAAGTAAATTCTTCTGAATTTTTAGATAATTTGATTATTCAAGCTATTCCCTTTCTATAAATAATATATCAGATAGACAGGAATTAACAATAAAGGTGATTTGATTATTTTTATTAGAGTAAACTATTTGGGTAGCTACAAAAAGTATCTTGTAAAGCTGTGACAGTCCAAATTTTCTTTGTTTTCTAATGTAACACCCTGTATATTATTGAATTTTTGAATTTACTCATTGATTGATTAATCAGGAAGACTTGTTACATCTAGCGCGCACCGTTTTGTGATCTTTGTTTTTTATAAGCTATGTGATAATGTCAGTTTTAATTTAAGCTGGGCAATTTTTTTTGTTTTGACTATGCATTGTTTTGACTTGTTTTGACTATGCAGGGTGGTGCATAAATTCGTGGCAGATAAAATATTGGTATTTTTAAATAGAGCCATATTTTTTAATACATTTTAAATTCTACATTTAATTCTAAAACTTACAAATTCGATGCATTAGCATTGCCATCTCAGAAACTATTGTTGATAGAGCTTTAATTAAATGGAGGCAACGTTGCGCATTTTATTACTAAATAATTTGGTAAAAAAAAATTAAAATTTTTTATTACATCCGAAGTAAATTCCAAAATAATCATTAATAAAGTGGTAAAAAACAAATAGAAATTTGACTTTTTCGGTTTTTGTCGGAAATCTCCGGATGTAATGAACAGTTTTTGATTTTTTTTTAGGTATTCAGCTGAAATCAATTAAAACACGTTGACGTTTTTTATGTTCTTGTCGTAATATTATTTTCTTTGTTTCAGATATTCTCCCGGTGAAGCGAGATGCTTAAAAAGTCGTACAGGGGAACGCTGAAATTCTTATTTATTTTTCTAATATACTAAAGGTTGGGGCGCGGGGTTTTGGGTAGTTTTATTTTCTATTTCGATTTGCTGTTATGTCACATGCAGCTTTTTCCTATCCGCAATATCTGGCCGCATAATTTTTATTTAATGCCCGACTATATGGTGATGTATTTGAAAAATTGTCATTTCTTTAAATATCAACCTACGCATGGCGAACTGAGTAACTGTGCAGAAGTTGACATTGGAATTGAACCAGACCAGCAATCAGTCATTAATATCTATCAAACGTACAATTTATTTTCCAACTGATTAATATCCTACAGCAAAATTAACTTTTTGTGTCTTCCCAGTTCCGATTTATATCGAAGAATCAACCTTTTATTGTAAAGTTTGCGTGTGGAACCAAACTAAGTAAAAAGTGAATTGACTAAGTTTAATTTAGTTAAGTGCAGTGAAAAATAATAGTACAATTAACATGTGAATAAAAGCAATTAACAACAACTGAACTAATCTAATCTAGACCTAATAAGAGAGAGCCGCCAAAAGTCATAACTGTCTATTGTCACTTTACCGTCACACTTCACTAAAAGACAGCTACAACATTGTTTCCAATTCACATACAATCAACACTTCCCCTCAATACAATAATTAAAACAAACCAAATCAGAATACATTCATGTTTAAAACATGTTTAGAAAACAAGTTACATGATAAACTTTTTGTTAATACATCAACAACCTGATTATTTGTGTCTACATACATGACCTTAAGTACATTATCAGTGATCAAGTCTTTAATATACAGGGTCCGGCAACCAAACTTGCTGATTTGAAAGGTGAATAAAACAAAAAAGAAAATAGATATCGTTTTAACTATTTTTTATCAAATTTATACAAAATGGGAAATTAAATATTATTTGGTTTTGAAAATAATATCGGGCAAATGACGCCCGTCATTGTCAATACACTGAGTTAATCGATTTACAAAGTTCTGATATACTTTTTCTAACATAGCGACGGGTATGCCAGCTATTGTTCGACGAATATTTTCCTTTAATTGGGGTATGGTCCTTGGACGATCAGTGTAGACAATGCTTTTCAGATAGCCCCATAAAAAGAAGTCACAGGGGGTTAAATCAGGCGAGCGTACTGGCCACGTCAGATCGCCTCTTAAGGAGATCAGACGGCCTGGGAAGTTTTCTCGTAAAACACGCATTGCATTCCGCGCTGTGTGTGCTGTAGCTCCATCTTGCTGAAACCATATTCTAATGTCAATTTCTCCCAGAGTAGGCAGAAAAAAGTTCTCTATCATATTGACATATCGCTCAGAATTCACAGTAACCGCACGCTCGTTCTCCTCAAAGAAATAAGGACCAATGATCCTTTCTCGCGACAAGGCGCACCACACAGAAACACGTTCACTATGAAGAGATTTCTCGTGAAGTTCTCTCGGATTCTTATTATTCCAATAGCGCATATTTTGTTTATTCACGCACCCAGACAAATGAAAATGTGCCTCATCACTGAAGAACACAAGTGCATCGGAAGGTAAGTTTTCATTCAACGCTTCACAAGCATTTCGTCGAGCAAGAAAATCTCGTACGAAAAGTTTTTGCACTACAGCCAATTTGTATGGATGAAAATGGAGGTCATCATGCAGAATTCGCCTTACCGAACGATCCGAAAGTCGAAGAGCAGCTGCATGCTTATTTGCCGAGCGCCGAGGAGATCGTAAAACTGACTGTCTTACTGCCTCGATGTTCTGTGGTGTTCTTACCGGCCTTGGTAACCCTATTCTTTTTTTCTGAACATTGCCAGTTCTCCTGAAGGTGCTGACCCACGAAATAATCGATTCTCGTCCAGGAACGACACCTCGGGGGGGAATATTGAAGTGTGCCCGAAATGTACGCTGCGCGGCGATGATCGAGTGACCGTTGGAGAAGTAGGCCTCTACGACAAACGCACGTTGCTCCTTCGGCCAATGCATTTTCGCTACTGAAGCTAATATCAAAAAAACTTCCCAACCGACACCTGCTTGTAAGCCTATCTCCACCCATGTCTTACACCCACTCCCTCCATGGCGCCCTGTTCAAATCAGCAAGTTTGGTTGCCGGACCCTGTAGTTAAACTTTACATCTACATGTTTTAGCCTTTTATGTTCAAACCTGGTTGTCAGTCGCATGCAAGATTGGTTGTCCTCAAAAATAGTGAAAACCGTCTTTTGGAAACTCAAATCCTCCAATAAACTTACCAACCATACTCCTTCTTTTGCAACTTCACACAATGCTACAAACTCTGCCTCAGTAGATGACAACGCCACAGTTGACTGTTTTCTTGTTGTCCAAGATACTACACAACCAAAAATCTTGAATAGATATCCAGTTGTGGATTTTCTTCCTTCTAGATCACCTGCCCAATCTGCATCTGCATAGCCAACTAGCAGATTATTATCATCATTTGGATAAAATAACTTATATTCTACCGTTCCTTGGAGATATCTCAAGATTCTTTTCAGTTTTTGCCAAAGTAGTTGTGAAGGTTTTGATTGAAATCTACTACACAAGTTTACTGCAAAACAAATATCTGGCCTAGTCGCCAACATCAAATACATTAAAGAACCTATTAATTGTCGTATAGGCCAGTTCTCTTCACTTGACTGATTTTCAGTATCAGTACACTCATTAATCTCAAAACCTCTAACTTCCATTGGTGTTTTCATTGGTTTGCAGTTACTCATATTAAAATGACGTAAAATGGATTCAATATAACTTTTCTGACATAAACACATACCTTTTTCATCAAATTTAATATTTATTCCCAAGAAATTCTTTAGTTTTCCCATAATTTGCATCTCAAACTTGTTCTGTAATTTTACTTTTAAATCATTTATCTCTCTTTTGTTATCACTGATAATTATTATATCATCAACATATAACAGCAAATAGATGTTTGATTCACTAAGTTTCTTCAGATAAAGACGGATCACTATTAGACTTTATAAATTGTTCACTTCTGATGAAACAATCACATTCATTCATTTTGTTCCAGCAAAAAGGTGCAGGCTTAAGACCATATAGAGCCTTATTTAATCTGCAAACTTTCCCTGCATTTTGGAATCCTTCAGGTATCGACATATATATTTCCTCTTCAATTTCCCCGTGCAAAAATGCAGACTTTACATCAAGTTGCTCTATGTGATAATGCTTAAAATTTGAAACAGCAAGCAAAGTCCTTAACGTTGTTAATCTTGCAACTGGTGCATAAGTCTCATTATAGTCAAAGCCCTCTTGTTGCAAGAAACCACGTGCTACTAGTCTTGCCTTATATTTTAATATTGTTACGATTTTCCCGTGGGTTCACACAAAGTCAGTTTAACTCAACAATTAATAAATTTATTAACACTTTAAAACACTCCGTACAATAATTAACACAGCTACTAAAAACACTACTACAATTCCACAATTACTCCGCTATTTAAACTTTACCGCGTTCCCAAATTCACTACTACTCTACTCTCTCTACTTCCCTCTCTGTCATCGACGCCGCTTCTTTTATATTCACAAACCACGTTCTAGAATAACCGCGAAACGCTTCGCGATTTGCTTCGAATCTTCCAGGTGCGGTGCCTTCTAACTGTGGCCTACTTTAATACGCGCCCGGCCAGATATTGCGGCGCATCGGTTTCTTCCTGACTCGAGTATAGTAGGCCCAAACCGTAACACTGCCCCCCTCTTAAAGCTGATCGTCCCGATCCGCTTCATCTAATCCCTGGTATTTCTTGAGTCTGTCCAGATGGACAATTTTCATCTTGCCTTTGGGGCTGCGTTGGACTCTGTAGGCGACGTCGTTTAACCTTTTTACCACATTGTAAGGTCCCTCCCAGTGTCGTTGCCATCTTTGACTTAATCCTTTGCTCCTCCTGGGTTGAAACATCCACACAGCATCACCTTCCTTATAACTGCCACCAGTTGGTCTGTGGTCCAGTGTCATCTTCATACGGTTGTTGTTTGGTTTCATCTTCTCTCTCTCAAGTTCCCGAATTGTGATGGATCCCTTCTGTAACGAACACTGGTCACACCGTTTACACCATTCCTCAACGTCCTTTCTGAAGTTAATCCAGTAAAACCGATCTCTTATTCTAGCCAAAGTCTGATTCACTCCAAAGTGTCCTCCTCCGCGACTGTCATGTAGTTCTCGCAGCACATTCTCTTTGCAGGAATTGGGCACTATTGTTTGGTAAACAAAGCGTTTTCCGTCTGGACTTTCCCATTTGCGAGTAATTAAGTCATCTCGCAGTCGAAGCGAATTCCACTGTAACCAGTAACCCCTTACTGTTGGTCCATATCTGGAAATCTGTTGCCAATCCGGTTTCAAATCCTTCTCCAACCATCTTCTGATTACTTTCAAATCAGAGTCTGAGCGCTGTCCTTTTATTATGTCTTCCTTAGAAACGCTGCTCTTCATTCTTTTTGAAGCCTCTTTATCTGTCACCATCGCAATTTGACCAATCCTCCAACCATTATGAATTTGTCCTTTCCGGTACCTTAAGTCACTATCCAAAGCTTGACGATCCTCTACATATCGCGGTAAATGTCTTTCCGGATTCTTCATTTCCTGCTCCTGGTTACGCCAGTTCTGCGGGGTCGGTAAACGAGACTGCTGTCTGCAATTCCATTGGTAATGTCCTTTACGTCCACAAATATAACATGTAATGTTTCCTTTAACAGAAGAGTTCCGAGAGTGATTTGTTCTAATGTCCTGATTTCGTCGGCACTGCGGGTTTGGAGAACAAGACCGCTGTCTGCAATTCCTTCTATAGTGTCCTTTGCGTCCACATCGATAACATTCCACTCTAGTGATCGGGCGTGACCGTTCTAACTGTGTGGACTGGCCATTTGCTGATGCTGCCATTTGTTGCACTAATTGGCCGACCATTGATTCAATTTTATTTATTGATGTAGCAACATGATCGGCTGGCAGTTCCCTCTCCTCTTGAATAGTCACGGCCCTGATTTTTGGCTTTAAGTCGTTGCACGCAGCTTCAACTTCCAGCGCTCGAATCAGTAATTCGCTGCTGTTGGTCCCTTTGAACATCTTCAGCATTTTCTTTACCTCCGGATCTCGAATCCCATCTACAAAATACTGTGCCACAAGTTCTTCTTGGATTTCATCCGGGACGGCTGGGTAAGCCAGATGCACAAGGCGACGAATTTCGGCCTCAAACTCTTGCAAATTTTCACCAGTTTTCTGCAGTCTTGCCTTTAATTGTGTTTGGTACACTCCTTTCCTATGCTGATCCCCATAACGTCGTTCTAATGCAGCTACTAATGCGTCATAGTTGCTTTGTTGGGCGATAGGCAGAGTCTGTAACAGCTCCAATGCAGGTCCTCGTAATGCCACCACCAGTGCTACAGCCATTTCCTCGTTACTCCATCGATTTGCATTTGCAGCGGCCTCAAATTGGAGTTGGTACGTTGCCCATGAAGTTTGACCATCGTATGTGGGAGGCTTGATCTTGTTGAGCCCGTTTCCGGTGAACACTGTAGAGCTGACTCCTCTGCTGTCAATTTTCTGCTCTAAGTCGCGTAGCTTTATCTCAACATCATTCTGAATTTTATTAATGTCCTCCCGAACATCATTTAATTTTTCCTCAACATCACACTCCATCTTTTTGAGACTATGGGTTACATACTCTTGGATTTCTGTCTTGTTCCGTGCTAGAACGTTCAATATTTCTTCGTTACGTTTTTCTTGCCGCTCTCTATCTTCTTGACGCATTTCCATATCTTGTTGTCTCATTCTTTCTTTTTCTTCCTTCTCTTGTTGTCGAATCCTTTCTTGTTCTTCCTTCTCTTGTTGTCGAATCTTTTCTTGTTCTTCCTTCTCTTGTTGTCGAATCCTTTCTTGTTCTTCCTTCTCTTGTTGTCGAATCCTTTCTTGTTCTTCCTTCTCTTGTTGTCGAATCCTTTCTTGTTCTTGTCGAATCCTTTCTTGTTCTTCCTTGTCTTGTTGTCGAATCCTTTCTGTTTGTTCTTGTTTCTCTTCTTGTTTTCCAAGCATTGCCATAATAGCTGCAAGTTGGGCCTCCATGTTTGCACTTTGACGTCTTGTTATTGGCATAAAATAAATTTAACACACCACTGTTCCGAAAATCTCTAGTCCGGTTCTGAACACAAGTCTCCAACCCGAAGTTTAGTTCCAATTCACGTCGCACTAAAGTCTGATCGCACTTCTGACACCAATTGTTACGATTTTCCCGTGGGTTCACACAAAGTCAGTTTAACTCAACAATTAATAAATTTATTAACACTTTAAAACACTCCGTACAATAATTAACACAGCTACTAAAAACACTACTACAATTCCACAATTACTCCGCTATTTAAACTTTACCGCGTTCCCAAATTCACTACTACTCTACTCTCTCTACTTCCCTCTCTGTCATCGACGCCGCTTCTTTTATATTCACAAACCACGTTCTAGAATAACCGCGAAACGCTTCGCGATTTGCTTCGAATCTTCCAGGTGCGGTGCCTCCTAACTGTGGCCTACTTTAATACGCGCCCGGCCAGATATTGCGGCGCATCGGTTTCTTCCTGACTCGAGTATAGTAGGCCCAAACCGTAACAATATATTTCCTTGTTCATCCCTTTTAATTCTAAACACCCACTTGCAGTTTATTAGTTTCTTATGTGGTGAATTTTTGATATATGTCCATGTATTATTACGATTTAGGGATTCAATCTCCTCTTCAATGGCATTGAGCCAAAAGACTCGATCTGACCTTTCTTCAATCTCACTGTAATTTCTGGGTACTTCATCCACAAATAATGTTGCATTTAAAGCCATATGTTCAATATCTTCATGATCAACATAATCATTTAAATAATTTGGTCTTCGTCTTAATCTATTACTTTAAACTTTTATTGTCATTAATCCCATTATCACTGTCTGATTCCTCACCATTTTGAGGTTCTTCATAATCATGTGTTTCACCAATCTTATCATCTTTTTCTTTATCCAATTCTAAGTTTTCTTGTAGATCAAATCTTTCATTTGAGTCACACACTTTATTTATAAAAGTAATTGTATCATTGTTCAAGTTTTTTATGTTATGACTCTCATCAAAAGTAACATTTCTGGCTAAAGTTATATTTTTATTTACAGGATCCCATAGACGATAACCATTATCTGAATATCCTACCATTATTTTTATTTCACCTCTTACATCAAATTTTCCACCTTGCTTTTCTTTTGGTATATGACTGTAAGCAATACATCCAAAAGTCTTTATATTTTTAATATTTGGTTTTTTTTTGATAAAACATTTCAGCAGGAGTTACAGTTTTTAAAGCAACTGTTGGACTTCGATTAGTCAAGTAGGTAGCACACAACAATGCTTCACCCCACATATCTTTAGATAAGCCTGACTGTAATAACATAGCTCTCCCTTTCTCAAGTAGAGTTCTATTTAATCGCTCAGCACCTCCATTGAGCTGAGGATTATAAGGTACTGTATAGTTAAGATGGATTCCTCGAGCTTCACAAACATTTTTAAAATCATTAAAGCAATACTCACCACCATTATCACAACGAAGTGAACCAATCTTGCAGCCTAACAGATTTGTAACCAAGGCCTCAATTTTTTTAAAACAATAAAATACCTCACTTTTCTTTTCAATTAAGTATATCATGGTAAAATGAGTAAAATCATCTAGAAAAGTAACAAAGTAACTTTTGTTATCATAAGTTGTTGGTGTAATTGGTCCACAAACATCTGTGTGTAGTAACTCTAGTGGTCTTTTTGTTACTTTTCCTGACTTCATATTAAATGGCAACCTTGTTATTTTAGTTTGTGCACATATTGAACAAATTTCATTTGGCGATCAAACGTTTGATCGCCTCTTCAGTGGATGGTGCACGAGTTTCTTTTTTTCCCCCTAGGGTCTCACCCAGCCCTAAATGGGTCTAGTTTAAGTTTTAATTTTAATTTAATGTGCTATAGTTAGTTTTCTCCATAATGAGCTTTGTTCACCTACTTAACTATGTTATAGTCACTAATTCGTTATAACATGGGTCTCTCTGTCTCTCCCCTTGTAAAAAGACAGTAGTCACATTGATCGACAGATTTAAGCTCCTGAAGATGGTCATTTATGTGACCGAAACTTGTTGAGCAGACCTTACCATCTAAGGTCATAATAAAGTATTGTGGAGAAGACTGTTTGTCATTTCCTTCCTTTCGTACTCTTGCGACTCCACTGAAAGAATATGGACTACTACTTCTTTCTGAATTAACTAAGTTTAATTTAGTTAAGTGCAGTGAAAAATAATAGTACAATTAACATGTGAATAAAAGCAATTAACAACAACTGAACTAATCTAATCTAGACCTAATAAGAGAGAGCCGCCAAAAGTCATAACTGTCTATTGTCACTTTACCGTCACACTTTACTAAAAGACAGCTACAACACTGTTGCCAATTCACATACAATTATTGTATATTATATCCGACTCCGATTCGTACTCACAAAAATATAACGGTTTCATAAACTCTGCGCAAGTGGATGTTCGGTTAGGTCCCTCGTGACACCCCACTTTCACTACGTCGTACATCTCGTTATCTTTAAGTTTCACTACTTCATAAGGACCTAAAAACTTTGTATGGACTTGGAGCCCACCACCAAACTGAGTCCTCTTAATAGCGACTAGGTCTCCTTCTTTATAACCTCTTGGTTTAATCCGTCGTAAATTATATCCTTTTCGATTTTCTTCTTGAACCTTCAATAGATTCTTTACTATGTTTTCTTAACTTCTCTCTATCTTCACAAAATTCTTTTTTGATTTCTTCTTCTATAAGTTGATTAATCAAAATGTCCTCTTTTCGTTTCATCTTCACTCCTATTAGCACTTTAAAAGGCGTCAAATCAATCCTGCTTTGATAAGTAGAATTTAAAGTTCTCTGGACTCGATCAAGGTATTTATACCATTTTGTTGGATCTTCAACACTAAGCTTGGTAAGTACGGGTATAACAGTTCGATGAACGCGTTCAATTTGTCCATTTCCTCGCGGAACTCCTGTGGTGATTGTTACATGCTTAATGCCTTCCCCTTGGCAATAATCTTGAAATTCATTTGCAGTAAATGCTGTTCCCTTGTCAGTCACAATCCTACGGGGATTACCAAACGTCTTTTGCTGTCTTACAAAGCATTCAATGGTTTCTCTTGCAGTAGTGCTTTTAGTCGGATACAGCCACGTAAACTTAGTATAGTGGTATCAATTATCGCCCAAATGTGTGATTGGTTAAGATTTAAATTGCACAACTTTCCCCAATTTAAACTTTCTCGTATCTCTTATGGTTTCTGGGATCCTAATGGTGAGGGTCGAATTTGAATTACCCTTTATATTTGATCATCATCAGCATACAAATGATATTTACAGAAAGAAAGGGTATTTGTAAAATTAAAAGTATAAATGCTGTACAAAAGAGGTCCTAAGATGCTCCCCTACGGCACTCTACTCAAAACTGTGTAAGTTTTCAGAGACCTTATCACCTATTTGAACTGTTTGATGTCTATCAACAAGGAAAGATGCGAGAAGAGACAATGCTCTTTCTCCAAACCCTATTAACTTTAAAATTGCAATCATAGTTTTATGATCTATCATGTCAAATGCTCTAGTATAATCGAGCAGTATGAGAACAGTAGCTAAATTTTTATCCTGAGCATCAACAATGTCGTCCACTATATCAGATAACGCGGTAGTACACGAGTAACTTTTACGAAAATCAGATTGCTTAGGGGGTATTACTTAGGGGTATTACACCACAAGTTGTCACAAACTCAGCTATTTGGTAATACATCGCTTTTTCAAGAATTTTTGAATATACTGGTAGTATTGATATCGACCTCAAGTCACTTATTTCTGTTGGATTATTTTTCTTTGGCAGAGGAATAACCTTACCGTGTTTCCAATTTTTTGGAAAGTACGATTTCTTTAAACAAGAATTTATACTGCGTGTTAAGAAGGGTAATATTGTGGGACAACAGATTTCCAACCGATTTTGATTTAAGTGAAAACAAAACTCAAAGTCGATCTCCACAAAATATTTATTAAGTTCAAAAGGAAAGGAATGACACGCAGTCGTCTCCACAGTACTTTATTTCGACCTTCAAAGGGTAAGGCCTACTCTACTAGTTTCGGACATATAAATGGCCATCTTCAGGTGCTAGAAGAATAACTTACTCTACTTATGTGTAACAGATGTTTAAGAAACGAGAAAACCTACCTCAACTCGACAATCAATGCGCCGGCTGTCTTTTTAGAAAGGGAGAGACAGTGAGACCCATATAAAGATTTTGTGAATTTAAAAAGTTGTTTAAAGGGGGGAATAAAGCTATAAAATTTAACACATGTAATATGAATAAAATAGGTTTAAAATTGAATAATTATTACCTGATTATGGAGAAAAAAACCTGACACTACATATTTAATCACAAAACTAAAACCTTAAATTAGACCCATTTTTAAGGGCTGGGTTAGACCCTATGGGGAGAGAAAAGATAACTTTAGATTTAATTCACCATCAACGGCAGAAGCGATCAAACAGGAAACAAAATCGAGATGCTAATTTTTTTTGAAAAAACCGCAATGATAAACCGTTAATTCGAAGGCAGGGGGAGCGTTTAAGAGGGGATTACAATAAAATCAATAACCTAAGTGACGACAGGTAGATAGTTCTGCAACCCACAAATCAATCAAAGATTAACAATAAAAAGGTTAAAGTCGCAACCATTCATACTGTCACGTTTAGGGGTGCGTAGTGAGGGATGGTAGAGAAACAACTCTGGTTACAGGTAAGCCTTATTTATTATAAATAATGTAAAATAAACACTTAAAAAAGGGTTATTCTTACCCCCAGAAAAGAAGGGCCAACACGGCCGTGAATGTCGTTAAGCGCATGGGGGTTCGGGAGAGACGAGTGGGGTTTTAGCCCTTCGGCTACACCGTAAAGGGGCACGCAAAGGTGTTCTTGTACGGTGTGACCAAAAGACCAAGTGAACAACTGACAGGGTTAAGGGTTCTAACGGTCACTTCAAGTTGCGAGAGAACCCTTCTCTTATCAGCCTGGGATCCTAAGAAGGTAGCGAGCCGACCCACCACTTCAAGTTAGGGAATGTTGCTCGCCGACCAACCCGGAGACCAGTAATTTTAGATGGCCAGCCTTGCTGAATAAATACTCGTCGATTGACCCAGATTCCTACTAGACTTGCTGACATATGCGATTATTCGGTGTATAGTACGTTTGTAAATGTTGGGAATCTGTGACATCTCCCTCCCCCAAAAAGTGTTCGTCCCGAACACTACTTACCCTAGTCTTATGTTGTAACGCCTTATTCTATCAGGAGGTGTGGCCACTGCCTTTATTTGAAAAATACTATAACCTAAATTGTACGCTCACAAGTTCCTACATATGACGCTGCATTGTCCCTGGACAAGCGGCTTGGTGTTGAGGTAGGCCTGGGTTGGACTTCGTTTGACTGGTACCCGAGCACCTGTTACTCAGTTCGCAGGTGGTGGTACCCTGCCATCTTACGGTTCACTGGTACATTTGCATGCAGTTATCAGCTAGGTCCGGGTAGTTCGCTGTGTTGTTCCTCGGAGAGTCCTTGTTTATGCTGCTAGAGGCGCTTGTAGTTTAGAGTGGTTTGATGTCTGCCTACAGGAATGCATGTTTGTCATATTTCGTAATGTATAAACAATAATAATAAATGCCACTATAATATAATTTCCCTTAGCTTGCACCCTACTTTCTACCTATTTTATCCTTTACGCTATGTCCATAATTGTTTGGTTCGTCGAGGAGTACTACGTGCGAAAAATGCAGTCTACCAGTAAGTTTTCAAATTTCCCACTCTTCTGTGTTCAACTTCTTTTTCTTCTTTTCCTAGCTTATCAAGGGTTCCCCTGTAGTCCATTCATCGTAAAATGGCAAGATTCTCCCTATGTGTACCACGTCTGTTTTCTTCCCTTTCTCTTGTTTCACCTCGTAATTCACCTCACTAAGTTTTTTCGTGATCTTATAGGGCCCAAACCACCGTAGTAGCAATTTCTCACTTTTGCCCACCTTTCTAATTGGGATGAAAATTTTGACCCTGTCACCTACTTCAAATTCCCCTTCTCTGTGTTTGCCGTCATAAATGCCCTTACCATGCCATCTTTGTCCTGTTTCTTGTGGATATTATCTACTGCTGTTGCCCTTAGCAGTAGTGCCTTTTCTCTCAATTCATGGGAGTTTAAGTCATCGTTACTGTCCAGTAGGGATGCGTCTAGCGGCAGTGTGGGGTCTCTAGCAAACACCAGTTGAAAAGGACTGAACTGCGTCGTTTCTTGTTTTGCTGTGTTATAAGCAAAGGTGACGAAAGGCAAGTATGAGCACCAATCTGTTTGATCAGAGCTGCAGTAGAGTGACAACATGTCAGCCAGTGTTTTGTTCAGCCGTTCTGTAAGGCCGTTGCAGGATGGATGGTAGGCAGTTGTAAAGGTACTCCTCATCCCCATGATTTGCTGCAACTCCTGTACTATTTCCGACTGAAAAACTTTTCCCCTATCACTGAGGATGCTCCGTGGGACCCCGTGAATCAGTATTACTTTTTCTAGCAGAAATTTTGCCACGGGACCTGCTTTTCCATTGGGTAGGGCAGCTGTAATGGCATATCTGCTTGCATAGTCCGTTACTACTATAATGGTGGTTTTTCCCTGGCTGCTTTTCCTGAATGGCCCCAGTAAGTCTATGCCTATTTGATCAAAAACCCGACCAACTTTTATGGGTTGGAGAAACCCTAGTGGTTTTCTGTTTGTGGGCCCTTTCCTAGCCTGACAATCCCTGCAACCTCTAATGTATCCGCGGACATCTTTAATCATAGAGTCCCAGTAGTATTTAGGGATTAATCTGCTTAGTGTCTTCGTGACGCCCATGTGTCCACTGGTGGGTGCATTATGAGCTTCCCATAGGATTTCTTCTCTTAAAGCCCTTGGAATTACGAGTGCGTATTCCAATCCATCTTTCGTAGGGGTAGTTTTGAACAAAATGTCGTTTTCAAGTCTATAATTTTTTGCTTTTCTGCGTGTCAGTGCGTTAATACTGATTTCTTGAGGGTTGCGTATTGCAAGTTTCAAGTCCTGTAAATTCTTGTCTTGATCCTGCAAGTACCCCATATTAACTGTTGAGATGGTGAACGTTGGTACCTCGTCTAAGTCTTCTATGACGTACTCATCTGCACTACTCACTGGGTTCCGCGACAGGCAGTCTGCATCCTGGTGTTTACTCCCTTTCTTGTACACTACAGTGTAATCGAATTCTGCTAGTTTGAGAGCCCAGCGTGCCAACCTCCTTGAGTGATCCTTAATATTATGAATCCAGCATAAAGCGTGGTGATCGGTTACTATTTTTACTGGGTGTCCATAAATTAAATGCCTTAAGTAGGTCATTCCCCAAACTGCTGCTAATAACTCCAATTCGCTGATTGAATAATTTTTTTCTGCTTTTGACAGTGACCTGCTTATATAGGCTATAGGGTGTTCTTGTCCGTCGTCGCTCTCCTGTAGTAGAATTGCCCCTATTCCTTCTGTGCAGGCGTCTGTATGCATTGTGCAGCCAATGTTAGGGTTGTAATGTTTCAGGACTGGTGCTGAAGTGAGTTTTTCTTTTAGCACTTGGAATGCTTCTTCTTGTTCCTTACCCCAGCAGAATTTGTTCTTTCTTGTTGCCTCATGCAAGGGCCGAGCTAATACTGCGTAATTTTTAATAAACTTTCTATAAAAATTACATAATCCCAAAAAGCTTTGTAATTCCTTTGTTTTCTTAGGGGTGGGAAATTGCTTAATTCCCGCTAACTTATCCTCTTCGGGGCTTATTCCTTCACTGCTTACAGAGAATCCTAGAATTCTTATCTTTTGCTGTAAATATTCGCACTTGCTTGGCTTAAGGGTTAAATGTGCTTCTCTCATTTTTTGAAATACTTTTCTTAATTTTGTGATGTGGTCATCTAGGTTTTCTGAGTAGATTATAATGTCATCTAGGTATATTAGGATGTCTTTCCATTTCATGTCTTTGAATATCCTATCTGCTAATTGTTGGAAAGTTGCCGGTGCGTTGCACAGTCCGAAACTCAACACATTAAACTCGTATGACCCGTGTCCTTGTGCCGTAAATGCCGTGTATTGTTTTGACGACTCTTCAATTGGTATTTGCCAATACCCTGAAAACATATCCAAGGTGGTAAAGTACTTGGCATTTCCCAGATATGTAAGAATGTCGTCGATCTGCGGTATTGGGTAACAAGATTTTTTGGTCACTGGGTTTATCGTTCTTTTGTAGTCTACGCAGAATCTAGTGGAGCCATCTTTTTTCTTCACCAGTACAACTGGGCTTGCCCAAGGTGAATGGCACGGTCTTATTACGCCACACTCTAACATTTCTTGTATCTGTGCGTCAATGATTTCTCGCTCAGTTTGAGACACTCTGTAAGGGCGACATTTGACTGGTTTATTTTCCGTGACCTCTATTTTATGTTCTATGAGTTGTGTTTTTCCCATGTACTTAGGTGATTTACAAAAAATGTCTTCATATTCGGTTAGTAAATTTTCCAGCTTCTTTTTGAATTCTTTTTCCGTGATGTGATCTAATTTATGGTCGTCTAGTGTTACTACGTCCTCTTCAGTTTTGTACGTTGTATAGAGGTGGCTTATGTCTTCATTTGTAGATTCTAATCGTGCTATCGTTGTGCCTTTGAAAATTACTCTATTTGTGGGTCCTATGTTTGTCAGATTTACCGTGATTTCCTCTCCGGCCTGATCTAAGCTGCACAAGAGGTTGTTGCGGACCAACCACCCTTCGTTTGGCACCATGAGTTTGCTGTCGTACCCTGGGGGCTGAGGTTCAACTTTTACTGCTTTCTTTTCCCCTGGATTAAGGACGCAATCTTCAAACATTCTTACTTTTTCAGCCATGTTTTCTTCGTCCTTTACGAAGTACGGCAGGGCGTCCCATGAGCTGCCTTTGCTCAGTTTATGGGGTTTTGGCCGCGGGTTTTTATCTTTAGAGACCCATAATGTTAGGTTTGTGTCTTTGAATTCCTCGTAGAGTGCTTTTTTAATTTCTGTCCAGTCGGTTTTGTTATTTGCGGCAGTCGACCTAGGGATGGCTATGTTAGAGATACCGTGCCGTACTGCCCATTCTTTTAATTTAGCGCAGCAGTTTTTAAGTGTCTGGGCGGACGTGCATTCACCATTATTTTCTATTAACGCCATCTGTAGGACGTGCCTGTTTCCTTTCTGAAAGCTGGTAGTACTGCCTAAGCTTATTTTGCCTGTTTCTTTCTCCGCTAGGTAATTTCTAATGGCTTTTCCGACTCCTCTGTCTTTGCTTGGAGTAGTGGAGCACGTAAAGGCCCATGCGACGTTGCTTGGCACGCTGAAAATTGATCCGGGCATTTCCTGGAGGACTTCTTTCCAGCTTCGTATGCTGTCTTCCTGTCTTGGCTCTAATTTAAAATTGTTGGTGCTTCTTATATTGGCAATTGGGTGCAGCTTGTGGGTGTTTTTTGTATTTTGTCTTAGAGGTATAATCATGTTCTGTGCCAAGCTGAGTGTGTTCATTATTAAGCATATGGAGGCCTTCATTTCCCTTAAAAATTCCATCCCTAATATCAAAGGTTGGGGTGGGCCTGTCAAAACTGTCGCTTTCACTCTCAATTTTCTTACTTGGTTGCCCCTAAGTTCAAGAGATGCCCATGTCTCTCCTTGACTAGTTATTCTTTGTCCTCCTGCTGTGAGTAGCAGGGTAGGGTGTTGGCCACGCTTGTACACCCCCTCTGTGAGGTGGTGGCTTATTATATTTAACTCTGCACCTGTGTCGATAATTACTGGAACATAGTAACCGTTCACCACCGCGTTGATGTGTAGAATTTTGCAGCACGTTGGGCCCTGAGTGGAGAGGGTGACAGGGCTTAATTTTGCCACCCCCTGGCGTTTGGGTATTGCTGCCTGCTTCTGCAGACTGCAGCAAAGTGCCCTGGTTTCCCGCAGTAATAGCACGCGGGTTTATTGTCTCTAGTTCTTGTGGAGACGTAGCGCCTTTCTGGCGGGGGTGTGCGCCTTGTGTCGTACGTCCTTCTGGGTGGTGGTGGGGTTCTTTCTCGATATGGGCGGTTTACTTCGTAGCGTGGCTGCTGCCTGGGGACCGAGTTGTACTCGACTTGGCGCTGGGGTCTAAATGCTGGTGGCGGGGTGGTTTCTACAGGGGCGTTGTCTATAGTAATGCATAGCATCTTTATTTCATCTAAATTTCGAGGGGCCTGGTTGGGAAAATGTGTGAGCCAGTAGTACCTTGCACTGGATTCATCCCTTAGGCCATTTTGGAAAATTTCTTGGAACTCGTCAAGGTCTACCACTTGTCTGTACTCTTCGTATAGAACCCTTAAGTCATAAAAATAATTCTTGGTTGATTCCAAGGGTCCTTGTTTCCTTTCCCGCACTTTTGAGAGTAGCCGGTAACTGCTGTTGCCATCACTAAACTCGTTTCTGAAGGCCTGGCAAATATGCTGCCAGTTGCTGTTGGGGTTGGTTTCTTTATAACCCCTGTACCATATGTTTGCCACCCCCTGCAAGAAGGAGTGGAAGTACAGTATTTTTAGGGCATCATTCCAGTTATTAGCTACCGCTGTTCGATCGTAGGTGGCTATGAATACTGGAGCTGAATCTGTACAGGGGTTGAAGGTTGGAGGGCTGATAAACTGTGGTAGAGCGGGTGTTTTTTCTCCCGTTTCCACAGTGGAAATAGTAACGTCTGCCATGGCGTGGGTGCCTATTATCCCTTTCTTTCTGCTTCCTAATCTCTCTGATTGTGCTTGTGCTAGCGGGGGTGAGTTTTTCTCTCTTATTGTTACGTCGAGTTCGCTTTCTGTATCCTCGTTGTCTTTCTTTTCAAGTATTGCTTTTTCTTTCTGTCTTACTACCGTGAGGGTGATGTACTCAGGTAAGCCCTCTGGCTCTTGTCTTCGTGTATCCCCCACACTCGAGCTTCTATGTCTCGGTTCAAACGGGCTGTCTGGCTTTATTGACCTCAGGTTGTATTTCCCTCTATTCATTCCTTTTTTTTCCCTTCGCCTTCAGTGGCTTGGGTTGCGAGGGTGTGTCTACCAATATGGAGATTAATAGACGGGGATTGAACGGAGCGCCTCCACCATGTCACGTTTAGGGGTGCGTAGTGAGGGATGGTAGAGAAACAACTCTGGTTACAGGTAAGCCTTATTTATTATAAATAATGTAAAATAAACACTTAAAAAAGGGTTATTCTTACCCCCAGAAAAGAAGGGCCAACACGGCCGTGAATGTCGTTAAGCGCATGGGGGTTCGGGAGAGACGAGTGGGGTTTTAGCCCTTCGGCTACACCGTAAAGGGGCACGCAAAGGTGTTCTTGTACGGTGTGACCAAAAGACCAAGTGAACAACTGACAGGGTTAAGGGTTCTAACGGTCACTTCAAGTTGCGAGAGAACCCTTCTCTTATCAGCCTGGGATCCTAAGAAGGTAGCGAGCCGACCCACCACTTCAAGTTAGGGAATGTTGCTCGCCGACCAACCCGGAGACCAGTAATTTTAGATGGCCAGCCTTGCTGAATAAATACTCGTCGATTGACCCAGATTCCTACTAGACTTGCTGACATATGCGATTATTCGGTGTATAGTACGTTTGTAAATGTTGGGAATCTGTGACAATACAACAAGATTTAAAGTTAAAATTAGACAAACAATGCACCAAACTAGCAAACAGGTGGCAAGTGGACAACGCAATGAGCAAGATGAGGGTAGCTAAGGGCTCAAATAAGGTGGTAAACCCCAGAAAAAGTGCGAACACCGGCCAACACGCTGTTGAGGGAGGGGATGGTGGAAGAGGGGGTGCTGGGTTATTAACCTACCGAAGTACGATATCACGGAAGACACTGCTTCGTTTTTCTTTTGCAAAATTAAAGCTTTGGTTTTGTAATATAGCAACTAGCCTAATAATCTGTTAAAATAATTAACGCCGTGTACACGGTGATCATTTATAATGTCCCCCCCCTCTCAACTTTTTTATTTTTTACATTAGAAAAAAAAGAATAGAAAAGTTGTACGAGATGATGCCAGCTATTTGCAGAATATATTGTTATTTATACAGGACGTTTCAGAAGAATTATATTTTCAATTTTCTAGAATTATCAAACAATTCTGAACATTTTTTTTATAATATGTCCTATACCTAAATGTAATAATAATAATAATAACACCAGTCTTTATTTCGAATTGTGATTAGGATAGAGTACAATGTACATTATCAACTAATACAAAGGAAATAGCGTCATGGTAAACTATGAACTATGAAGTACTTAAAGATACTTATATACATTTTCTGCGATTTTTCCCTATATACAGATTTCAGAGAATAAGCAATATTTATTTAACAAAATAATCCTCTATAGTGTAGGGTTCTAATTCAATTAGTAAATTTTTTACTTCTTTTTTGTCCGTCAATGTTTTCAGCCTGTCTGGCAGGTTGTTAAATAGGCGAATACACATATATTTTGCATTCTTCTCAGTGAGTGTTAATCTATGTTTTGGACAGTTTACATCTTTTTGTCTTGTGTTGTATGTATGATTGACTTGGATGTTAAATAGGTTTTGGTTCTTTTTAAGAAAGATGAGACACTCATATACAGGGTGTCCGGAAAATACGTGTACAACGTTTGACGACAGACTCCTGACGTCAAAATATGTCGATCTAAGCCGACTTAGTTATATCCAAAATTGTCTCGTTTAGCCGGTAGAGGGCGTCAAAAATTTGTAAAAATATTGGTTTTTTACTAAATTACGTAAAAACCTGCTAATGGATTTTAATGAATTTTAGTATGTAGACTAATACTATAAAATGACGTTTTCTAGTAGTATAGTCACCGGCTGTAAATAAGTAGAAGTGTTATAAAAGTGATATAATACGTCAACATTTCTCCTCATTTTTTATATGAACGGCGTTATGACAACCCAGATATTTTTGTCGAGTGACCGGAAGTATTTTGAAGCTATTTTACCTCTTTAATATTTCCCGGTGGATGAGCTGTTTCGCCAGAAAAAAAAAATTTACAATTACCTGCATACATCAAAGTAGGTATAATAAAGTTGAAATTATTTATTGTAAGAAACTAAGTAAACCAAAAACATTACTTAAGCAAATGTGATGACCGCCATCTTGCTGAATACACTTATCAATACTCTTTAAGAAATGAAATTGTACCCTATCTAATGTCTCGGGGTTATTAAAATGGTTGCCTGCATTTAAAATCCGCTGCAATAAATCATCACGTGTGTTTACAGGAGTATTGTAAACTTCTGTTTTAATAGCTCCCCACAAAAAGAAGTCACACATATTTAACTCAGGAGAACGTGGTGGCCATTTTACTGGTGCATCATTGCCCCTTCCAATCCATCGGTTGGGATATTGATGATGTAAGTATTGTCACGAATGGAAAATCCGTTAATTGAAAAGATGGACTGATTAACTTAAAAAACATCGAGGATTGCGAAATGTTAAGCGCACGAGGCAAGGTCGCATCACGATGCACCGAATGTGTCATGCACCGAGTGCACCGTATCGGTGATGAGTCACCACCACCTGCTTTGCAGAAATGTGAAAAACAAGCGACAATAACAAACTGCGTCAGCCGATCAATCGGGTATAAAATACGCCGATTTTAGCAGTAGAGGATAAGTGTGAAACCGATCAACGGTAGTGTGACCAGCTGACCCGAGAAGTCGTAATGTCGACTCTCCTCGGTCAAAAAGATTAAGTTAATTAGTCCGTTCTCTAAGTTGTTTAAAAACGCGAAGTGACCAAGCCATTGCCAGGAAAAGCTAAGTCCTTAGCTATGACTATGTAAGTACAATTGTTAATTGTCAACCTTTTGTTTACAACCGTATTGTGCATCCATTTGTGTATTCCGTGTTTAATAGATTTAAGTGTGATACAAGGAAAACTCAGTGTTTGATTCCATCCCTAAAACTGAGATCCCGGCACGACGTTTAACGTCGTGAGTCAGTTTAATTGGTGAACCCAGAAGGGCTCATAAATTAAACGTGACATTTGGTGGAGGCGCCGGTCTGTTTTGGGATGGATAAAAAACAATAATTGAGTTTTTTATTTTTATTTTTATTTTTTGGGGTATGATAAAGAATCAGGAAAATAATGTGTGGGCTATAAAAGAAATTTTAGGTATTATTTTCTTTTGGCTAGGGATAATAACGTTGATTTATTTAGTGATTTTTTGGGGATTACCTGTGCTATTGAAGCGTTCATTTGATAAAATTTTGGTTTAATATGGGTGGTACATCTTCAAAAGAGGAGGAAATTATTATTTCCCAAGCGGGAAACAGTGGAGGTGTATCAAATAGTTCAGGAAAAGATAATTCATGGTCAGCAAAGGAAATTTTGGTTATTATTTTTCTGTGCATGGGGATATTGATGCTTGTGTATTTTAGCGTCAAAAAAATAATTAGTTTGATGAACAAGCAAATTCGCAAAGAAATTGCTAGGAATAATCAACTTGCTTAAAAAAAAAAAAAAAAAAAAAATAAAAAATTTAATTTAATTTTTTTTTTAAAAAATAATTTAAAAAAAAAAATAAATATAGCACATAAATGAATTTAAAAATTGTCCATGAGTGAGTCGAGTGACAAAGATCGAGTAAAAACTCGCAGTAGGGCTCAAAGTTTGTCGGAAAAAGAAAAGTTCGTGTTACGTGAAGCTATCGCTAGGGGTCGAAACCCAGAGAAGGTGATAAAAGAGTTAAAAGATTTTAAACCCGAGCATCACAGTTCGACTGTGAGTTTCCCTGCTCCGACACAAACAGCCACTTCTTCACACAAACAGAAGCTTGACAAACCCAGTTCAGTTTGTTTGACAAGCAGTGAGGACGAAGAAAAAACTCTTGACAATACTGTCGTGGGCATTCAAGCTCAAACTTCCCAAGCCTCGGCTTCGACTTCTAAGCCCCAATCTACGGAAGTTTATTTTAAACCAAGAGCTTCGTTAAGTAGAACTCCGCCAAAACCACGTGAAACAGAGGATCCTTGGCAGGAAAGTCCCTTAGAAGTGGTAGAGCCACCAAAATCCCGCGCCTCAGAATTATTACAAAGTTCTAATAATTCTTGCCCACCCCCTGTGATCCGGGAAAGAAACCGTGCGATACGCCCTAACGATATTTTAGTAATGGCTAACATGACATTACAGGCAGCTTTGGCTGAGCCAAAAACTCCGGCCACCCCAAAGTTTACATGCCCATCTACATTTAATCCTTCTATTGACTCTCCCAGTATTTTTATAAATAAATATGAAAAGGCAGCAATTGTGAATAGTTGGTCAGAAAATCATAAAATATCTTATTTGGCTAATTTTTTGGAAGGTCCAGCCCATACGTGGTTTAGTAATTATATTAGTGAGCCAGAGAATCAGATGAAAACATGGCTAAATATTAAATCAGATTTTTTGAAAGAGTTTTCAGGAGAACAGCCACTCCGAAAGTTGAAATTTAGATTAAACACCCGCAAACAGCAGGACGTCGAGGACATTAAAAAATACTATTATGATCTATTGGCAATTGCAAACGAGATTGACCCAGAAATGACTTTTGACGCGTTTAGGGATCATTTTGAAAATGGTTTACATCCATCTTACTATGAGATGTATTATTTGCTTAGTTCTAGCAATAGAAATTTTGACGATTTAAAGCAATTAGTCATTAAAATAAGCGATATAAAAGAAAGGACATTGGTAAACCAAATGACACAGAGCACAGCTTTATTGTCAGTATCTGCGGCAGTCAGTAACAGTAACAGTGGTAATAACCCAACAAACCGGCAAAGGACCTGGAATGACACCAGGCCACGGACATTTTTTAATAGGAATTTTTCGAATACGGTTCAAAATCAAGCACGAAATACCTATGTTCCAAGGGTGAATAATTTTAGACCGAATCAAAATGGTCCGAGGGACAACTCATTCAATAGGGGGCGACAATTTGTAAGGAACAATTCGCAACAACCCCGGAACCAGGATACTTTTAACGGGAACAGAAATCAGAACTGGAGGAATAATAATAGCAATAATTATTTGCCTCGTACGAGAACGCACGACGGCCGGGTTATTTGCATTGATTGCCGTAGGCCCGGTCATGTGTCTTGTAACTTCAATAATAGGCCTTTCCAAAGGAATGCACCTCAAGGCCGAAGAAACCCAAACGACAGAGGACAGTTTCAAAACTAAGAAGCCCGACCGAAATTGTCCAATTGTCATCTACGGGCACCAGTAGACAAACATTAATAGTACATATCACAGTTAACGGTAAAGATAACGTCCCTGTTTTACTTGACACAGGAGCTTGTAAAAATGTAGTCGACATAGATTATATCAGTAACATGAGACGATTACAAGACAATATACAACTGATAACCGCAGGAGGTTATCCGGTTCAACCTCTCGGCAATTCAGAGGTAATTATAAAAGTTAATGGCACAATTATTTCCGTTGAGGCACTAGTGGTGCAAAATTTATCAAAAGCCTTAATTTTGGGACATAACTTTTTGGCTAGTAAAAAATCATTGATTGACTATAATACCAATACTGTGACATTATACCATGAACTTGACCCATTGATTTTACATTTTGGCAACAATGTCAACAACAACATGGGGAAAATAGAACAAATGGAAGATACTAATAAGGTATTTGCGAACGTCGAGATTGAATCAACCACGCGAAGTTTGAAGGTTGCACTTGAAACCGACTACAGGGTCGAGGTTGGTCGCGAGATAACGGTACGACTGAACTGTGCCTTATCTCCGCACGAGTTCACGAAGTACTGCTTTATCGAGAACGATAAATACCTACGACCAAAAGGGTTGATTTGCTCAAATATTTTTGTAAGAAATGGCAAATGGTACATCAAAATTAATGATATGAGGTTTAAAGAAGTGTTCATATTGAAAAATACCACAATCGGTTATTTACAGGAAAATATAGAAATGGATATAACAAAAATTCCAGTTCATTTTATTGATGAAACTGAAGATGATGAGGAAATGATTACCATGAATGACCATAATCTAAGCAATGTAACAAACCCAGAATTGTGTAACAAGTTGCGGACATTACTGTCAGAATATAGTGACGTTTTTTCAAAAACACCAAAATATATGGGAAAAACCGATGTTATTGAACATGAAATCGATGTAGGGAACTCTAAACCTATAAAACAGAAACCTTACAGAGTGGCACAAAAAGAAAGAGAGATAATAGATGAACAGATAAGAGAAATGGAACAATACGACATAATAAGGCAAAGTAACTCGCCCTGGGCAAGTCCCGTCGTATTGGTAAAGAAAAAGTCGGGAGAGACACGATTTTGCGTGGATTATCGCAAGTTAAACAATGTGACGGTAAAAAATTCATGGTCAGGATCTAATATTGAGGATATTTTGACGTACTTAGGAAACGCCAAATATTTCTCATCGTTAGACATGTATTCAGGTTATTGGCAAGTCAAAGTAAAAGAAGAAAGTAAGCCACTTACTGCCTTTACAGCGCCAGGTCACAGATTATGGGAATTTAATGTAATGCCTTTTGGATTGTGCAATGCCCCGGCAACATTTCAACAGTTGGGAGATGTAGTGTTTAGAGATTTAAAATGGAAGGAAGTTTTAATTTACATGGACGACATTATAATTTTTTCTAAAACGATAGATGAACATTTAGAAAAATTACGTAAAGTTTTCAATAGACTCCGAAGTGCAGGCTTAACACTAAAACCTAGAAAATGTGAATATTTAAAGGAAAAAATTAATATTCTTGGTTATACAATTTCAAAAGACGGAATTTTTCCTGATAAATCGAAATTAGTTTCAATTGAAAATTTTCCAAAACCAAAGAATGTAAAAGGTGTACAAAGTTTTTTGGGACTTTGTAACTACTATCGGAAGTTTATAGAAAATTTTGCAAAAATTGCACGTCCTTTACATGATTTAACAAAGAAGCAAAATAAATTTGATTGGCAGGACATACATGATAAAGCATTTGAAACACTAAAACAAAAATTGATTAGTGAACCAGTTTTGGCACATTTTCAACCAAATAAAGGATGTGAATTGAGGGTAGATGCATGTAAAGATGGAATCGGAGCAATATTATTGCAGGAGGATCATGAAAATGCGTTACACCCAATAGCATATGCAAGTAGAAGCCTTAGTAAAGCTGAGAAAAATTATTCTATAACAGAACTTGAAGGGTTAGCAGCTATATGGGCGCTATCCTATTTTAGGCATTTTATTTATGGAAAACCTATAAAAATAGTGACTGATCATCATGCGCTATGTTGGTTAAAAACCTTGAAAGAGACTACTGGACGTTTAGCGCGTTGGGCGTTAAAGTTATCTGAATTTGACTACACAGTACATCATAAATCAGGAATTGCTCACAGGGATGCAGACTGTGTAAGCAGATATCCTGTTTTGCCAGCAAATACGAAAGTACAGGAAATTGACGAAATACCAACCTTTTTATTGGATATGCGTAACATTGCAGAATTGCAAGCAAAAGATAAAAACATTTTGGAAATAATTCAGGCTATAAAACATCCTGAAGAAGCTACAATTGGTATACGCAAGCAAGCGAAAAATTTTAGGCTTGAATCAGAAGTTTTGTACCATACAGTGCGTTTTTTTTAACGCGCAACATAGGATTTCACGTGTTAAATTTTTAAGCCCATGTTAGACCATGTTATTTTGGAACTACAAGTATAAAACTTGACGGGTGGCTATTTCGTACCCTGAAGCTTAAGTAAATTTACCAATTCGGCCTAAAAAGTGTTAAAAAACTTGCAAAAAATCATCTTTTTTCGAAAAGGTTTTATCGTTTCATACTCCCTGTATGCATTGTTGTTCTTTGTTGTTTTTGATACTGGCACGGCAGGTAGCAGGTCAAATTTGGCGTAGAAAGTAAAACAGGGTGATCATTAACTTTATAACAAGAAAGTTAAGAACAAAAGAAGTATTTTTATAAGTGAATTGTTCAAATTGACCTCCGTTTGAAGCCAAACAGTATATTCCAAACAATCATAAAATGCCCTTTTGACGTTCAAAAGATGTCGGGTCGTGATGCAGTCAAAATAAGTCACTTTATCTGCTACCTGCCCTGCCAGTATCAAAAACAACAAGGAACAACAATGCATACAGGGAGTATGAAAGAATAAAATCTTTTCGAAAAAAAATGATTTTTTTCCAGTTTTAAATCACTTTTTAGACCAAATTGGTAGACTTACTTAAGCTTCAGGATACTAAAGACATACCCGTCAAGTTTTATACTTGTAGTTCCAAAATAACATGGTCTAACATGGGCTTAAAAATTTAACACGTAAAATCCTATGTTGCGCGTTAAAAAAAACGCACTGTATAAACCCGCATGGAGTGGGCCGGACTAAACTTTTAGTGATACCGCAACAGTTAATAGGGGAAATTTTGTACTCCCACCACTCAGAACCGCTGAGTGGCCATTTGGGATTGTCAAAAACCCTAGCGAAGATAAAACAAAGATACTATTGGCAAGGGTTGCAAAAAGACGTGGAACGTTTTGTAAAAGGATGCCCGGATTGTCAGGCCAGGAAAGGCCAACAAAATCAAAAGCCTATTGGTCTGTTACATCCTATTCCAGTTGGCACCCCATTTGAAAAAGTTGGGATAGATTTGTTAGGCCCGTTTCGCAGAAGTAGCAGCGGAAAAACCATGATAGTGGTAGCGACAGATTACGCCACAAGGTGGGCGGAGACTGACGCATTACCAAGCGGCAAAGCCGGACCTGTAGCAAAATTTATACTGGAGAGGATTATTACAAAACACGGTGCACCCAAGGAATTGTTAAGCGATAGAGGGAAAGTTTTTCAATCAGAATTGGTTACGGAATTGCTAAAAAAGATGGGGACAACAAGTCAGTTTACTACTGCATATCATCCCGCAACTAATGGCTTAACAGAAAGATTTAATAAAACTTTAGCCAATATGTTATCTATGTATACTAATACTGATCAATCAAATTGGGATGAATATCTTCCACATGTGACTTTTGCGTACAATTCTGCAAAACAAGATAGTACTAAATTCTCACCATTCATGCTGGTGTACGGTCGTGAACCTATTTTACCAACAGAAGCAAACTTATTGCCACCCTTAGAAAGTAGTAATAGCGACCAAATTAGAGACATTGGTTTAGCAGTCAGAAATTTGGCAGTTGAAAATATAAAACGGCGTCAAGACATAGATAAATTACGGTATGATTATAAACACCGCCATGTTGAATTTGAAGTGGGGGACCAAGTAAAAGTTTTCACCCCTATTAGGAAAGTAGGAAAAAGTGAAAAATTACTGCTTAGATGGTTTGGTCCTTATTACATAAATAGGAAAAAGTCTGATGTGGACTATGAGATACGAAAGGGCATTTCGCCAAAATCTAAAACTGAAGTGGTCCATGTAAGCAGAATTTTACATTACCATGACCCATGGACACCAGAAGGAATACCGCAACAAAAATAATACAAGCATTTTGGTTAATAATTTATTTTGTTAAAAAAAATAAAAATTAACGGTTTTCGCGTGACTGCCTATGGCTTCGACAGCCAAACGCGGCGCCACCGCTGTTGAGGCGTCGTTGACGCCGCCTTCCTCCTGGGTTTGGTCTTCCTCTGGGGATGCTGGAACCCCAGGAGGAGCCTCCACCTCACCTGCTTGCTCAATCACTTGAGGGGGAGCCTCCGCCTCGCTGGCCGCAGAGGGACCAGCTTCCACTTCAGGCCCCAGCTTGAGGCTGGCCACACCCACGGTGCGTTGGGCCCGCTTGGCAGCCAGGAGGGCGGCCATCAAACCGGCACCGCGGCCCCGGCCCCGGACCTTTTCAGTGGGGACTTCACTTCCAGGTTCCATCTGAAAGGGAAGATACTGTTAACATTGGATAGCGAAACAAAAAGAATTTTTCTTTGGAAGGAAAAATATATCGAGATGATGAATAAAAAAAAAAAAAGAGGAAAGAAACCACTTATACTTACTTTCAAAAATAACACGACACAGAGTACACGAAACAAGAGTAACGACTAAAATGCACTGTGAAGACGAACTGTGGGGAATGTGATAAGAAAACTGTATAAATACAATTCAGATTCCTCTCCACCGGAAAGCCAGGATGCTGAAATTAGCAAATTACTTCCAGACGATGAACTTGTCAAATGTTAAGGTTATCAGAGAAATGTTTTCCCAACAAACCAAATGGTGCACCATGCTTAAACCCATGGGATTCGCTGATTTGGCCAGTTCGGAATAATATCTTAATGAGACCAGACATTGTTCAGTGCAGACCGATTAATGCATGAAATGCAAAAATGCAATTAAGCATAATGTTGAAACAAAGTAACAATTATAATGTACGGCTCCACATATTGAGCTATGTACCTATTTTTACAGGGCCCAAGGATTTTATTCTGTTATCTGCGTCTGAATTTTTATTGCGCAAATTCTTAAAATTCAAGAACAGATATCACTTTAATTTTCCCTATGAGATAAAAAATGGTTACATGTAATATTGTTATTGTAATGTAGGTACCTACAAACGAATAAAGATGAGTAATGATGTTGTCGGTGTAATAATCACCTTGACCATATAGTTGTTTATGCATTTGGTAAAGAAAGCAACTAATTCGCGAGCGATAAGACAAATTTGATTCATCGCTACGCGCAGTTATGAATAATGACTAATTACTGGATTAGTTTAAATAAACCCGAATGGGACAACAATTTACAGTGTCATTTTAGAAATCGGTCGTGAAGTAACACTTGGGTAAAGTCAACCTATAAGTTTCGCGGAAGTGCCAAAAATGGAATGGATTGTGAATTTCTTGTTTTACATTAGGTGTGTTACCGAAATAAACACCAAACTGTATTTATACAAGTTGGCACTGTACCACTTGTGGGAACTGCAAGGAGAGTTTGATCAAGTGGTACCAATACAATTATTGGGGATTACAAAATCTCTACTTGGCCTGTGGACTCAGATCATTCATACGGAGTATACCATACTTCTACTTAGCGAGAAAATACGTCAAGGGGGCACTCCGTTTTCGACATGTGATTGTGCAATTTGCATATCACCCCAACAACCTCAATATCGACCTGAGGATTTTTGGCGAGCATGGGAAAATGTATTTTTGCAAGGATGTCCTTGTGCTACATGTGTGTACGGAGAACTCAATTTTTGAGTCAACCAGGTCATCCGCCATATCCGCATGCTTATGTAACGGATATGACATATCAGTTTCGGGTACCAGTGGTGCCCCAAACACAAGAAAGGGATGAAACATCGGAAATCAATTCTGCTGGCACATCTTCTGGAAGTGCATTTGGACCTCCTGAATCACACGCAAGTCAGGTCGACCGCAATCCGGCACTAGGCCCGAATCCGGAAAACCTGACGCAGGTGCCAGAAGGGGGGTCCATTAATCAGCAACAGACTGAAGAACTTCTTAGACACGCGGTAACACAGCCGTTTATCGCGCAATTAGAACCATTCGACAACATGGGGCCATATGCGTATCAGCAGCTATGAGATCTGCAATTTAATCTATGTTACCTTATTATTGTTTGTTTATTATGTATTGTTTTGTATTTTAATGGCTATATATATACAGTGCGTTTTTTTTAACGCGCAACATAGGATTTCACGTGTTAAATTTTTAAGCCCATGTTAGACCATGTTATTTTGGAACTACAAGTATAAAACTTGACGGGTGGCTATTTCGTACCCTGAAGCTTACGTAAATTTACCAATTCGGCCTAAAAAGTGTTAAAAAACTTGCAAAAAATCATCTTTTTTCGAAAAGGTTTTATCGTTTCATACTCCCTGTATGCATTGTTGTTCTTTGTTGTTTTTGATACTGGCAGGGCAGGTAGCAGGTAAAATTTGGCGTAGAAAGTAAAACAGGGTGATCATTAACTTTATATCAAGAAAGTTAAGAACAAAAGAAGTATTTTTATAGGTGAATTGTTCAAATTGACCTCCGTTTGAAGCCAAACAGTATATTCCAAACAATCATAAAATGCCCTTTTGACGTTTAAAAGATGTCGGGTCGTGATGCAGTCAAAATAAGTAACTTCACCTGCTACCTGCCCTGCCAGTATCAAAAACAACAAGGAACAACAATGCATACAGGGAGTATGAAAGGATAAAATCTTTTCGAAAAAAATGATTTTTTTCCAGTTTTAAATCACTTTTTAGACCAAATTGGTAGACTTACTTAAGCTTCAGGGTACTAAAGACACACCCGTCAAGTTTTATACTTGTAGTTCCAAAATAACATGGTCTAACATGGGCTTAAAAATTTAACACGTAAAATCCTATGTTGCGCGTTAAAAAAAACGCACTGTATGCATATGTTGATACAGACGTGATATACACAAGTGGATGATATATAAAAAAATATATATACAATAAAAATTTTTGGAATGTATGATGCCATATTATCCCCAAATAGCGAGTATAATCTAGTCACATTGTCATGAAATTAATCCAATTATTTTTTAGCGCCATGAACTAATAGGTGTGATAAAAAATGTTTCGCTGAAGAGGCGAGTATTCCTGAGACGACGCTCCGACAATCTTGTTGGTTGATAACGAGCTACTAACATAAAAGTTCGACGTTGTTTACATGACTAATCGTGATTACGCGGTGCATACACGGGATTCCTTGCTTTACAGCATTTGGAAAATGAATTTCACACGTTCCATTTTTTATTTTTTTTTTTTTTAATGGAAAATGGATCGTACATACTAACAAATAAATAAAGGTTACAAATGATGCTCAAATTAATTTTGTTATAAGACATAATATTGTATATTAAGCCTTAAGTAGCACATACTAACCTTTTGTCTTCTCTTTCATGTAACACTGAGGGCTATGTAAGAAAGAGGCGAACTATGATGAGCCATTATTGTTGTTGGAACTCCCGATGGGCCTGTACATTAATACGAAGGTCCAAGCTAGCCGAATCATCGATTCATTGATCGACCCACACCACAAACATTTATGGAACAGTGATCACAATGGTGTTCAGTGATGTGAAATGCGAAGTTTGGCTCATAGGACTAAACCTCTATTGAACTTTTCTCAGTGTTGCAATATTTTTTTTTTTTTTTTTGTTCTGCCATTGCCGGAACCGAATATTAGGTTTCTTGTTAGAATAAGTACTAACTTATTATTAAGACATGATTGTAAACTTAACTGAGTACCATGAAATACTCACACATGTAAACCTACTAACCATTTATCATAATATCTTGGTATGTACAAATGTACATTTTTGAATTTATGTTAACGATATGTTTTTTTTTCTATTGTTTAAAGTTTTATTATTGTTCATATAAAACTGGGGACCAGTTTTTCTGGGGCGGAGGCATATGTCACGAATGGAAAATCCGTTAATTGAAAAGATGGACTGATTAACTTAAAAAACATCGAGGATTGCGAAATGTTAAGCGCACGAGGCAAGGTCGCATCACGATGCACCGAATGTGTCATGCACCGAGTGCACCGTATCGGTGATGAGTCACCACCACCTGCTTTGCAGAAATGTGAAAAACAAGCGACAATAACAAACTGCGTCAGCCGATCAATCGGGTATAAAATACGCCGATTTTAGCAGTAGAGGATAAGTGTGAAACCGATCAACGGTAGTGTGACCAGCTGACCCGAGAAGTCGTAATGTCGACTCTCCTCGGTCAAAAAGATTAAGTTAATTAGTCCGTTCTCTAAGTTGTTTAAAAACGCGAAGTGACCAAGCCATTGCCAGGAAAAGCTAAGTCCTTAGCTATGACTATGTAAGTACAATTGTTAATTGTCAACCTTTTGTTTACAACCGTATTGTGCATCCATTTGTGTATTCCGTGTTTAATAGATTTAAGTGTGATACAAGGAAAACTCAGTGTTTGATTCCATCCCTAAAACTGAGATCCCGGCACGACGTTTAACGTCGTGAGTCAGTTTAATTGGTGAACCCAGAAGGGCTCATAAATTAAACGTGACAGTATTGCCGAACGGCAACGGAAAAATGGGGCGGGGCACCATCATGCATATACCACATTCGCCTCCGAAGTAAAATTGTTGCCTCCGAACAAAAATTTTGTGTTCTTGGCTAGTAATTGGCTCCTGTCAGTGATTATATTATATATATAATTATATTATATTAGTATTTCATTATGTTTCTCAAATGTACCCTTTTTCTGTCTCAGGAGTAGAGTGCAGTTCAGTTTCTTCAGGTTGTGACGTGGTGGTTGACTCTTTCTGGTCTTCACAATATCTTTTGTTGTCCATTTCTGGTGATGTCCCAGGTGTCGTTGGCCTTTTCCCGGATATTGTGTTTACGTTTGGAGGTGTCCTTAGTATGCTCTTTGTTGTGGTGATAGTTGAGGTTCTGAGAAGTTCTATCTGTGCTTGAACTGATTTCAACTTATTTGCCTCCCCTTGTATTTCGGATACTTTTAAGCAAGTGTTTATCTTATCTGTTGTCTCGTTTGTTAGCACTTTTGCTGCGTTATGCTCGGTATTTGGTGTATACTGCCGACCCCAGTGAAAATGATCTGGTTTTATGTACATTTTGATATACATTTTCGAAATTTCCTTTTGGTATATTTTCACTGTTAGTTGGTATGCCGCCACTATTTTCTTCCATTTCGCCCAAATTCACTCACTCACAGTTTATAAACACAATTATATCTCTCAATTCACATATCGGGCAGAGTACCAGAAACACGTCCACCTATCAGGAGCGAAAAAAGAAGAAGAATAATAGCATAATAGGATGTTATAAAACACACATTTTTATTTGAACTTTGTCTAATGAAATGAGATAAGGGATGTGACGCAACAATCAGGAGTCACTGAACAGAGTATATTTCAATTTTCCTTGAGTTTGCGAGGTTGCTACTTTTTCAATTATATCCTATTTATAAGATGTGTGTGCAAAAGGTATACTGGAAAAACGACGACTGCCAAGACGTTTATCTTACCTCTACAGGATTAATTTTTTCACAGCAATATGCATTTCAGAAATTTATTATCTGAAATGCATATTGCTATGAAAAAATTAAACCCCATGTCTATAAACATTGATCATAATTGACGTACCCTAATAGTAAACTTTAGGTTAGGCTGCCCAATTGATCTTTGACTCAGGTTCCTGCATGTGAATACGTCAATAGCATTTTTAAGAGGCTTATTTAGGTCAATATTTATTAACGTAACGTTGGCAACGTCGTATTCGGACGCTAAATTGTACCCAATGGCTTTGATACCCTACCCCTACCCAATGCACAGTAGGCCACGCCCACTTGGATTTTAGACCCGAAGCGGCCATAGCCGTAGTGTCCATTTAATTTCATTCATTTCCGTTGAAGCTGTCGAAGCGACCAGAAGTGAAACTTTAAGCACTGTTTTAAGTACTTGTGATTTTTCTAAAAAGGCATTTTATATCCACGTAAGTCTAAAATGGCTTGTGGTTGGGCCAACGTTAAAAAACCAGAGGCTGTAAATCTGAAAGAAATCATGTACGAAGAGGAAAGAGAAAATCGAAAGTTGGACCAGAAAATTCCTATAACTGGTAAGTTCATTCACATTATACATAAAAACTGTGTAAAGAGCAATTCAGCTCCGAATTACAACCATTTTTACAACGGTCAATGAGTTGCACAACATTTCATTATTGCTATTATCACCACAGATGCTCACACTTCTTCCAATGCTACCTTATCATCTGAGGATATCCCTGATGAGGTGCTGAGGGCGATATCAAATGATACCATGGACAGTGATGCACTAGTAGCCACAATGCTGCAGCTGCAATTTGATAAAGAGTATGACAAGATGCTGATGAGAACACAACAAAAGTATAATGGTGACTCTAAAGTGTCGATATCTTTCAAGAAGTTTAAAAGAACTCCTGAAAATTTTGGTAAGTTAAGAGAGTCAATTTGTGTTTCCAAACTGTTTTCATGATGTTGTCTTGTAGATTTTGAAAGTGGTGAGGAGGAAAACACTAGAGACAGAAAAGAGTGGAATCATTTTGACAGTTTTCTTAGAGATAAAACCAGTTTTCCAGTATGTGGTTACAAAGTAAGTTTTTTTTTTTGTTTTTGACTTTAAGGGAAAAGTTTTACTTGATGGGTTACAATGTTAATTTTGCAAAATGCAGAGATTTTTTTATAAACTATTTGATAACGCAACCTTTTAATTTTATAATTATAACATTACAGAAATTTGCCAAAAGTTCCAAACGGAGATTTTAATCAGACTTCCTGACGTTATCAACCGTATCGATGGTCATGTGGAATGACGTCGCAAGCGTTTTGGTACACTGACACAATGTCATTTACTAAGTTCATCTCCATCATTGTCAAGAGCACGGATTTACATTATTGGCAATAGCTCTCCTAACATGGGATTTTTATGTATAATTTTGCAATTGCTATAAGTGTATATAACTGTCAAAATAATTGAATTATGGTTATGCATAGATTTAAATGTAGTTCAATAAAATAGTAATCCTGCTCATATAATAAACAATAAAAAACACTGTTTTGCTCATGTCATTTTATTTATTTTTAATGTTCAGTTTATCAAAAAATAAGTTGACATGACATTATGTTATTTTCCTGAAAAGCGCTTCCTAAAAAAAGATACAGTCCTGCAAATTTAAGTTCAAAAAACCGCTTTGTTTGCTAAACTGTGAGGCCGTTGGAACAATTACTTCCGAAATGAATACTCGTTATATGATATAAATGACGTTTGTCAAAAATGTTTAGCGGCGTCGATACAAGAAGATGGTCTTTAATTATCCGCTCTATTTTCTGCGATCACTGAATATTATACAAAAATTACAATTTTTTAATTTCCTTGTTCAAGTTCCAACCCATCTCAAAACAAATACAGCCTTTTAAAGTACAAAAAAACCAGAGACTTGTAACTACACGTCACTGGACAGTTTAGGCAAAAGTTACTTTCGTCAAGTAATGAGTAAGTAGAAAGTACTTGTACCAAATTTTATCAAGATTGCTTCAACGGTCCCAGAATTATGACAAAACACGCTGAAATTTGGAGAGCGGTATTTCTTACAGGTCCTCAAGGACGCTCTGCATATTACACGACGTTTCACACGTGTCGTGTTTCCTCCTAATAAAAATATAAATTACACATAATATAATATTATATAAACATAATTATACAGAGTAACCCCAGCAAGTGGGAGCTTGATCCACTGATGCTTTTAGTTGCAGTAAAAAACACCACTTTTTGTAATTGAACACCCTGTACAAATTTTAAATAGGTTGTTACGCTTTTAAGTATGTTTCAAAAGTGCTGACAGTTCAAACTAAACTTTCGAACATACTGTTGTTCAATTCTTGCCACGGTTAGCACAAAGAATAAATTGCAGCAATTTCAATTGAACTTATTTACAGGGGACAGGGGTGTCCTGAAATAAAACAGTAAATTTTAGCTTGCATGATAATAAATTTACCCTGTATAACTATTTACAACTGGCTACCTAGGTTACTGTATCTTCTACTTTTAAAAATGTTAAAAAAATTTGTTATTTACTACTAGGAATAGTCTTATAATTAGTTTTTTTAGATTGCAATCCATTGTTGATTGTCTAAAACTGGATTTCAAGCACTAATAACAGTCCGGAAATCAAGACAATAATTTTTGTGCATAAAACTCATTTTTTACTACTAAAACCAGTCTAAAAGTTGACATTTAAGGCTAGAAATGACTTTACTAAAACTCAAGAGGGTCTAATAGTCTATTTTCAGGAAGTCCAAATTAAATTTTAGGACTAATTAATTATTATTATATTAAGTATCAAGAACAGTAAGTAAGCTTTACTGATTTATGACAAAGTTTTAATTTAATAATAATTATAATAATGATAAGTGGTAAAGTCCTTACTGTTTTTAAATGAGTGGAGCGAAGTGTAACGGGTAAGGGACAAAAAAAGTTTTTCAAATTTTTGAAAAAGTGCCGACGTTTTAATGTTTATTTTGCTTCTTTTTCAAGGCAATTTTTTATTCTTGGAAGAGGCTTTGTCAATAGTAGTAAACTATCTCCACGATTTGGGCTAGTGTACTTAATAAAAGGAAAACACCATAAATTTATGCAAATGATGGGCATGCCAAATTATTTTTATAATTTGTTTGGAAGGCTAGACGACAACTAGTCTTCCAAGCAAGGTTTAGGGCTTGTGTGAAAGATATTTTTGTCACCAAAAAAGTTTTGCAGGTAGGAAAAATAGTGACTTGACAATTATACTAATTATAGCATTTTTTAAGATATTTCCAAAATTTTTAATTGACGTACTAATTAAATTATATTGACTTTCGCACATTCTAGCAAGTGCCTTCTTTTATATCCTTTTTAGAAAATATCAATCTCTAGCTTAGTTTCTCGTTAAAAATTGTCATAAAATGCATTAAATCTCTCATAAGATGTTTTGCTTTACCGACGCCCTTAAAGACCGTACCTCTTGTCTTGTCTTCCCTGTACCTCCGTGGGTCGAGACCTCTTCAATTTCCGTTATCTTAATTTACAACCGGAGCACGAACTCTCGGAGTTACCGATTTAATTGTGTCTGCACGAAAGTAAAAATTCCAGATGGTCTCTTTTATCGTCGAAGGTACCAATAAAACTAGGCGCCTCTACAAATTGTCGATTTGTTCCGAAGTACCAAAATAACAAGGCATCGCTACAAAGAGAACCAGTTTTTCTATAATTTTTGTGAACACATTTTCTAGCATTAACAGTTTTTCTTTAAAAGGGCGCATAAAATCCTAATCCATACTAATCTGGACACCTGTTTGTGGTTAATGACTAGTTGTCGTTTCTATTACATGTTCATTACAACTGCTTTGACAAAAATACAACTTGGATAACTTTATATGCTGATCATTTTGGTTTTTGGGAGTTGAAAATATAGTAGAAGTCAAATTTTACAGTTTAGCTGACGTTTTACAAAATTTATTTTTGTATCCTCAGCACCTACGGATTTAAAAATCATGGTCAAGAGAAAGCATAGCAAAAGCAGCTTTTTCAACGAATTAAACAATTCAATCATAAACTACGAACAGTGCTGAAATTTACGCAAATGCCCATGTTGTTTTCTTTTATTTTTTTTATTTTTATTTTATTTTATTTTTTTCAAGTGTAATAAGAACAGATGTAGCTAACTAAATTCTCTACAAGATTGTATCAGGCCACTTTTTCCCTAAAAGGGCATTTAAGGGAGATATTCCTCCAAAACTGTTTTGAAAAAGGAAACGAGAGCATAACTCCGTTATTTGAAAAAAATGTCAAAAAAGTATAATAAAAAGAGATGTAGCAAATTAAATTCCCTACAAGATTGCTTCAGGGCACTTTTGCCCTAAAAGGACATTTGAGGGAGATATTCCTCCAAAACTATTTTGAAAAAGGAAACAAGTGCATAACTCCGTTATTTGAAAAAAATATTGTCACGATCTAATTTTTAGTCGTAACGCGGGAATGTGAAGGCTGGGGTCGTAGTCAAGTTAAACTCAAAGATTGGATAACAAAAACAACAACGTTTATTCTCAGAGAGAAACAAGTAAAGTTGAAGACTGATTTTATACACATTGTCAGACACAAGTTGGCTTATTTATAAATTACAGGTTTGTACTTACATGATAATAAATGCACAAACCATTTGGGACCGAGGGTACGTGTCAGGGTAGAGTTTCCTTAAATTCGCGACCGAACCGTTTAGTTTCGCGGATAATTTCTGACTCCCCTTTTTCCAACAAAGGTATTGCGATCCCTTAGTCAGTTCAATTTCTTAATTGCTTGTCTAAGCACTTGGATCATTGTCCGAACAATTGATGACTTATTGCTGACTGGCGATTGCAACACCTTAGCTAGCTTCCGTTCTAAAAGGTTCGATTGCTTATTTTCCAATTCAAGTGGTCAACGACTTGTTTCGGTCAATGGTTGATTTTTTGCTGACTAAGTAATTAACGAAAATCTACTTGTGACAAGATCAAAAATGTGTAATAAAAAGAGTTGTAGCGAACTAAATTCTCTACAAGATAGCAACAGGGCACCCTTGCCCTAAAAGGTCATTTGAGGGAGATATTCCTCCAAAACTGTTTTAAAAAACGGAACGAGTGCATAACTCCGTTATTTGAAAAAAATATCAAAAAAGTGTAATAACAAAGGTTGTAGAGAAAAAAAAAACAAAAAAACTCAATATTGACTAATATTGTTATTCAAAATTCTCTATTAAAAAACTGCGTCTGTCAACTTCTATATAAGAATTAAATAAAAACAAAATTTATGTAAAGTTCGTGTTTTAATGAAAAAACTAAACATCTGGCAACGAGGCGCGTTAAACGTCAATGACGTGCATCGGCCGATATATTTCCTTCTACTATAAGCCTGTATTTGTGTGTAACCAAATTTTTACTGTCACTTGTTTGTACATTATACGTATGTATATTATATGTATGTATTTAGTTTTCTTCAAAAAAAAATCTCTTTAAAGCCAAAAATTAAAGGTTTAAGTCAAGTTTCATGATTTTTGTAACTGAAATTTACATTTTCACATCAAAAAAGTGTTTTTGCAGCTTGGATTAAAATGTAGAAAATGTTGAAAATGATCAGAAATTTGTAATTGGATAATCAGGTTAATGTTCCAGTTTTCGGCTATCATTTTCTTGTTGCTAGTTAAAGGTAAGGTATGATAAGTTTAAAATGTAAGCCAAAAATTAAGCCTCCTAGTCCAGTTTCATTATTGTTGTCTGATTTTTACATTTCCCGCTAAAAATGGTTTTGAAGCTTGGAAATTGTCTATGAAATGTTGATAATTGGCTCAAAGGCTTGAAAATAGGTTATTATCTCTACCTATGTTTTTCAATACCAGTTTGGTATTATAGCCAATTTTCACAATTCCCACATTCAAAAAAAAAACCGGAGAGTACAGGTAGAGGAGTGAGTTGTGTGGGCTTTTAGCCTCCATCAAATGTTAAGTTATATGTAGTGGCAAAAGTTCACCGAACAAGTTATACCGTGCGTTTTTTTTAACGCGCAACATAGGATTTTACGTGTTAAATTTTTAAGCTCATGTTAGACCATTTTATTTTGGAACTGCAAGTCTATAACTTGACGGGTGTGTCTTTAGTACCCTGAAGCTTAAGTAAGTCTACCAATTTGGTCTAAAAAGTGATTAAAAACTGGAAAAAATAATTTTTTTCCAAAAATATTTTATCGTTCCATACTCCCTGTATGCATTGTTGTTCCTTGTTGTTTTTATACTGGCAGTGCAGGTAGCAGGTAAAGTGACATATTTTTACTGCATCACGACTCGACATCTTTTGAACGTGAAAAGGGCATTTTATGATTGTTTGGAATACTGTTTGGCTTCAAACGGAGTTCACTTTGAACAATTCATTTATAAAAATACTTCTTTTGTTCTTAACTTTCTTGATATAAAGTTAATGATCACCCTGTTTTACTTTCTACGCCAAATTTTACCTGCTACCTGCCGTGCCAGTATCAAAAACAACAAAGAACAACAATGCATACAGGGAGTATGAAACGATAAAACCTTTTCGAAAAAAGATGATTTTTTCAAGCTTTTTAACACTTTGTTGGCCGAATTGGTAAACTTACTTAAGCTTCAGGGTACGAAACAGCCACCCGTCAAGTTTTATACTTGTAGTTCCAAAATAACATGGTCTAACATGGACTTAAAAATTTAACACGTGAAATCCTATGTTGCGCGTTAAAAAAAACGCACTGTATGTTGCATACCTAACCCTTTTATTAGGAATACCCAATGTTTAGACTTAAATCATGTAATGTGGTCAACAACTATTTTTATATAAAACTGTTTGAAACAGAATGCTTGAGTTCAGTTCCATATTATTAAGCTCACTTTGTAACTCGTTTGTGTTTTTTAAAAACCATTATATTTAGTTTGTAAATTTAACTGGCAAAAATAAATGCAATCTTTTATTGCTCTATTTTACCCTGGTATACTTTGCTAAACCGAAATGACACCCGGTTTGATTATTGAAAGCAGATAACGTTTCTAGTCTAGGCAAAAGCTATTTTTATGACTTTCTTCCCTAATAAATTATTAGGCGCTCTTTGAAAACACCCCAAACAATGTTATGTCTTGCAGAACTTGGACTGCACAAATACAAAGTGGGCATATGAAATAATATCGCATCAGGCAAAATTAATTGTTTAGAAAAGCTGCTTTTGCTATGCTTTCTCTTGACCTTGATTTTTACTCCGTAGGTGCTGAGGATACAAAAATAAATTTTGTAAAACGTCAGCTAAACTGTAAAATTTGACTTTTACTATATTTTCAACTCCCAAAAACCAAAATGATCAACTATTCAATCGATGACCGAATATCACAGCATATAAAGTTATCCAGTTGTATTTTTTTCAAAGCAGTTGTAATGAACATGTTGTAATAGAAACGACAACTAGTCATTATCCACAAACAGGTGTCCAGATTAGTATGGATTACGATTTTATGCGCCCTTTTAAAGAAAAACTTTTAATGTCCGAAAATCTGTTCACAAAAATTGTAGAAAAACTGGTTCTCTTTGTAGCGGTGCCTTGTTATTTTGCTACCAACGACGATAAAAGGGACCATCTGCAATTTTTACTTTCATGCAGACACAATCAAATCGGTAACTCCGAGAGTTCGTGCTCCGGTTGTAATTCAAGATAACGGAAATTGAAGGGGTCCCGACCCACGGAGGTACAAGGAACGATATTTGCTACGATATTAGTCTTAAAAACTAATTTTTAGAGATTAATTAGTCCTAAAATTTCATTTGCACTTGATAATTGAATTATAGACTTGTTTCAGTCCAGAAAATTGAGTTTTACACCATTTAAATTCCTGAAAATAGACTATGAGACCCTATTAAGTTTTAGTAAAGTCATTTCTAGCCTTAAAAGTCAACTTTTAGACTTTTTAGTAGTAAGAAATGAGTTTTATGCACAAAAATTATTGTTTTAATTTCCGGACTGTTATTAGTGCTTGAAATCCAGTTTTAGACAATCGACAATGGATTACAATCTAAAAAACTAATTATAAGACTATTCCTAGTAGTAAATAACAAATTTTAGACTATTTAGGACAAATTTGGACTACAAGTTGTGAATGTTCAGCTTTACTCCAGTGAAAATTAGTCCAAAAATCCTGTTTTTTTACTATTTTTTGGGTCAAAAAGTAACTTGTAAACCTCCCAGATAACCAGATTTGAATCCTTTTAAAACATTTTTAAAAGTAGAAGATACAGTAACCTAGGTAGCCAGTTGTAAATAGTTATACAGGGTAAATTTATTATCATGCAAGCTAAAATTTGCTGTTTTATTTCAGGACACCCCTTGTGCGATTTCGTGGGGTCTCAATTAGTGATTGACTGACCACTACCATCAATGAAAGCAATAGACTGCATTTGTTTGAAATAACTGTTGTTATATATTCAGGTTTAACTTAATGATATAAACGTACAACGTGCTATATGCCCACTTAATTCTCTACCAAAAATGTTAGGTTAGTAAAAAACAAAAAACGTCTTGCAAAATCGCGGTAAATTTTCGAACATCAAAAAATGACATACGTCAACGTCAAATGTCGCACTGGCGTTAGCACAGACCAAACATCCCGCCACCCTTGAAAGGACGCACTTTCAACCAACACTATTCATTGTCTACACCTTCATCACCTCGTAACGGCAACACGCAAATCTTCCGTACAGCTCTTCTAAAGGTACCTTCACTGGTGCTCACTTCAACCACCCGTACTATGCCATCTTCTCCTGGAAAGGTTCGTCTTACGATGCCCATCTTCCATACCATGGGAGGTAGGTTTTCTTCTTTTAAAATCACCACGTCACCTTCTGAGACGTTATGAGTAGTATTTTGCCTCCATTTAGTTCTTTCTTGTAGCGAATGTAGGTAATCTCTGCACCAAACTTTCCAAAAGTGTTGTATCAATAATTTCATGTGCCTATATCTTGACACTAATGTGTGACGCGACTCATCGACTGTAACTTCAGGTAAACTTCTTAGAGCTCGACCAACCAGAAAATGACCAGGTGTTAGCATTTCTAAGTCATCCTTATCCTCAGTAAGCCTCATAAGAGGTCATGAGTTAACAATAGCTTCTATTTGAGTAGTAATTGAATATAATTCCTCAAAAGTTAAGTTTACGCCTGTTATTATTCGTTTTAGATGATGCTTAAGTAACCTTACCGCGGATTCCCATAAACCCCCAAAGTGAGGAGAACGCGGTGGTATGAAATGCCATTCTATATGATTATCAAGTAAAAAACTTCTAAACAACGGATCTTTAGAAAAGTCAGCAATTTCGGATAACTGTCTATTGGCCGAAACAAAATTACCAGCATTATGAGAGTAAATTTCGGAGCATAAGCCTCTTCTAGAAACAAAACGTTTGAATGCATTTAAGAAGCCTTCAGCTGACAGGTCACTAACCACCTCAATGTGGACTGCCTTAGTCGAAAAGCATATGAAAATACAAATGTAGGCCTTAATTATTTTTTTATTACGTAACTTGCTATCTTTAATCGTATAAGGTCCTGCATAATCTACTCCACATATCATAAATGGTAAACTTGGAGTGACTCTTGATCTAGGCAAATTGCCCATTTTCTGAACTATATCGCGTGGTTTTACTCGAAAACAAATCACACACTTTCGCAGTACATCACGCACACAACGTCGCCCACTAAGTGGCCAAAACCGTGTACGAATATTAGATAAAACTGTTTGAGGTCCTGCATGAAGATCCTTCAAATGAGTATCCCGAATTAATAGTGTAGTGAAATGATGTTTTGAAGGTATTATAAAAGGATGTTTAACTTGATAAGCTAATTCAGAATTTCCAATTCTACCTCCTACTCGAATTAAACCATTTTCATCTAAGAAAGGGTCAAGAGAAAGTAATTTACTGTTTTTAGGTAAGTTATTTCCCTTATTTAAAATGTCAATCTCAGATCGAAAACACTCTACTTGAATAAGTTTGACAATTAATATTATAGCATTATCAATTTCAAAATTTGACAATTCTCCAGAAATTCTTGTTTGATTTCTATTTAGAGTATTATGTTTGAATCTTAAGATATATGCAGTCACATGTAAAAGTTTACCCATGGTTGAGAAACGTGATATGAATTGATTTGTTTCATTTATATGTTTACTGATCAAAGAAGTAACAGTTTTAAGCTTTATTTCTGGAATTTCAATCATCTTTAAGTCAAATTTGGATTGTGGCCATTTACTTGGATTTTGTGAGAGCCATTCAGGCCCATTTAACCAATTTGACAGTCTTTCAGACTCAATCGGACTACATCCTTTAGAAATTAGATCAGCGGGATTTGACTCTGTGGGAACATGTTTCCATGAAGCTGACCTTGTTAAATCTTGAATTTGTACCACTCGATTTGATACAAACTGCTTTAGATTAGCTGGCTCATTAGCAATCCAAGCCAGTACAATAGTCGAGTCAGACCAGAATGTGGTACTGTCTATTTTTATGTCAATGCTGTCAATGACGCTCTTATACAGCTTGGCCGCAAGTAGAGCACCACACAGCTCCAATCTAGGTAGTGTTACTGTCTTTAAAGGTGCTACTCTTGACTTAGCACATGCTAGTTTGACTAAAACATTGCCATCAATATCAGTAGAACGTAAGTAAAGACAGCCTCCATAGGCTGTCATGGAAGCGTCACAAAAACAATGAATTTCAACCCTAACAAAATTTTTAATTAAAAACTGTCTTGGTATTTTCATGTCACTTAAAAATTGTAAATTCTTGTAAAACTCATTCCACGCTAAATAAAGTTCGTTAGGAATTGGATCGTCCCAACCAACTTTAGAGAGCCAAAGTCTTTGCAATAAGATTTTTGCTCTTATGATAATAGGGCCGATCAACCCTAAAGGATCAAAAATTTGACTTATAACAGATAATATTTTCCTCTTTGTCAAAACTGAAATTTCTTCTATTTTAATAGAATAACAAAATATATCGTCTCTGGGCTTCCATAAAATTCCTAAGGTTTTAGAATTTTGACTATCTTTGATTACATATTGATCGCTTACAGACTGTTCCTTTGAAAGAAAATAATCCATCCATTTGAGCATTGTTAGAAGTCCACTGACGTAAATTAAACCCAGCAGAAGCTAAAACCTTTGATACTTGTTCAATGAGTGACAATGCTGATGGAATGTCTGAACAACCCTGAAGCCAATCATCCATATAAAAATTTTTATTAATTGCCTTTGCTGAATCAGGATATAAAATTAAGTTATCCAAAGCCAATTGTTTTAAGCATCTGGTTGCTAAAAAGGACGCAGAAGAAGTACCATAAGTAACGGTGTTTAATTTAAAATGGATTAATGGTTGAGAAGGTTCAGTCCTCCAAAGTATCCTTTGATAAACCTTATCGGGTTCATCAACAAGTACACAACGATACATCTTTGCAATGTCTGAAGTAAAAACTATATTATGAATTCTAAAGTTTAACAAAATTGAAATCAATGAACTCTGAATGCATGGCCCTGTTTTCAGAACATCATTTAGTGATAAATTAGAAGTTGTTTTACAACTTGCGTCGAAAACAACGCGGTATTTCGTTGTTAATGAGGATTGTTTCATAACACAATGATGTGGTAAGTAGTAATTTGGGAACATATCTATTTCAGCTGTACTTGAAATAGGGCACATATGACCTAAACTTTCATATTCCCTCATAAAATCAATATATTTAGCCTTCAACAGAGGATTTTTAGTTAATTTAGCCTCTAAAGATTGAAAACGTTTCAAAGCTGTGTTTAATGAATCCCCTAATTGTAAATGATTACCTTTAAAAGGTAAGTTTACGACAAAATTACCTCCTTTATCTCTTTTGTGTGTGTTTTGAAAATGAACTTCACATTCATTTTCTTCTCTTGAATAGGGCTTAGTATGTGGAATTTCTTCTATTGACCAAAATGACTCCAAATCCTTATTTAAACTTTCTAAACCCAAGTCAGTGAGTGAATGACAACAGTTTTGTGAAGAATACAATGATAGCTTATTATCAAAATGTCCTGAAATAATCCATCTTAATTTGGTATTCTGTATAATAGGTTTTTTGTAACCAAGATTAATTTGTGATTTTAACAACAAATGATAAAAAATGTTGGCACCTAATAAAATTTGAATTTAAGCAGATTGATTAAAATTAGGGTCTGCCAAAGTTACATTATCAGGAATCTCAAGGCATGAACAATCAAATGTAGTTTGAGGAATGTTATCAGTAATTTTTTAACTCCACTTTAAAGTTTAAACTCATTATTATTAACTGTTGATTTAATTTTGGTTTTAACCAAACTATTGACATTTGATACAGATGAATTAATCCCAACAATTGGTATGTATATAAATTTTTTCTGAATTCAATTGTAATTTTGATTTAAGGTCTTTGACTATAAAATTGCTTTGCGAACCGGAGTCTAACAAAGCTCTGCAAAGAACTAGTTGTCCATTAATGTCTTCAATATAGACTAATGCTGTAGACAAAATAGTAAATGATCCATTATTACAGTGTGTAGTTACTGACTTTAATGGTAAAGCTTGCTGATTGACATCATTATCAGAAGCTGCTAAAGCTTGAGAAATATTAGAATGATCATATACATTCATTTGTTGAATTTTAGACTCAGTAAGGAGAGCTGTTTGGGTAGTATCTTGATTATCAGCGTCATGGGAAGCATTATTTTTGTTATGTATCAAATTACCTTCATATGAAGTTTTAGAATTAGGCCGAAAATGCAACAGAGAATTGTGTTTTTTGTTACAAATTTTACAAGAACCCACTCTACAAACTTCAGGAGAAGAGTGATCGTTTCTTAGACAATTTGTGCAAGCCTTTAGTCTTTTAATTTCTTTGAAACGAGCAGAAACAGGCAAACTCAAAAACTTCTTGCAAACATAAATAAAATGATCTCCTTGACAAATTATACAACCTTCCTTATTACCTGCATAATTAGAATACACCTTAGTGACCTTGAGTTTTACAGATTGTAATAGTTGACATCGATCAAATAAAAAAGTTTTAAATTCGTCAATAGTTGGACTTACTATATATTTAGTTTGAATTTCCCACTCTCTCTTACTGGACATGTCAAGCTTCGACACTAAAAGGTAAATTAAAATTGTACTCCACAAAGCCACAGGTTCATTTAAGTTCTCTAAAGATCTAATATGCTTCAAAAAATTGTCAGTGAAATTTCTCAATGCAGAATAAGAATCCCTAGTGACATTTGGCAATTCAAAAATTTGTTTTAAATGACCTTTTATGACCAACTTTTTATTTTTAAACCTATCAACTAATAAGTTCCATGCTAATTGATAGTTTGAATCAGAAATTTCTATGGACTCTATGACACTAGCAGCTTCCTTTTTTAAGGATGCTTGAAGATAATAAAATTTCTCTACATTGGAAAGTTGTGAATTGTTATTAATCATGGCATTAAATGTATCAAAAAAGGTAACCCATTTCTCATAAGAACCATCAAACTCAGGTAGAGATATGGGGGGCAATTTTAAAGCCCCTGTTGACATTTGTGAAGTAGAAAAAATGGGCAAAGCATTATTTGATTGATGCACTGATTGTGTGGAACTCTTAAGATCAGTATTCAACATAGACTAAAAAATACTCATTAAATAGATTGAGTAATTGTTATGTTGAAACACATTTTGGCAATTTAAAAACGAATGTTCTCGCAGGTAACCGTAATCTAAAATGTAGTAAGTTTGTGAGAAAGTCTAGAGAACTAACTTTGGCCGCTTATAAAGAAATGATATGCGGAATATCTAAATCAAACCTCGCTCGGCCACCTCTTATCAAAGACCCTTTAATCAACGAGTTAAATAGTCAAGAAAGTTGGAAGCGAAAAAAGGCTACCGTTTTAACGCATTTTTCCGGTAATTATTTAAAACACTTTCAAAACCACTCACTATCCAATGACAAAATAAAACGTCAATCAAATGGTCCAATTAATAGCGAAAATTGCCTATATTGTGGTCTTGGTAGATTGGACATCACTGTGTCATGGCATCAATGCGATATGTGTAACGGATGGGTGCACGATCTATGTATAACAGAATACAAAAATATTTCAAATACTGAAAACTATTTTTGCAAACAGTGTTTTTCGTATGATGTGTGCATTATTTGTAATTGTGGAGCATTGACCACCGCCGCTTATTGGGTTCAGTGCGATGTATGTGACCATCCATCGTTGGACCCAAATCAGTCGTACAGTTGCTTTCTTTGCGTAAGAACAGTAAAATGTATAATTTTAAGAAAAAAGATTCAAGACTTTCTTACTGTTTTGAATTTAACCAATGTACAACGAAAACGTGTAGAAGAAAAAACTAACAATCAGAGGAAATCTCAATTTTGGTTAGAGGAGCGACGAAAGCGCTTAACTTGTTCTAATTTTGGTAAAATTATAAAAGCTAAAGACAATATATCAAAAATCAAGCTAGCTAACGTAATGTTATCTTTCAAAGATATCAGTCATGTCGATTCAGTTAGGCATGGCATCAAAGAAGAAGAAAATGCCCTTCGAGAGTATAGTATGAGGTCTGGCAATGTGGTGTTGAAAAGTGGTTTAATCATTCACAACAAATATCCATATCTAGCTGGTTCTCCGGATGGTTTGGTGGGCAATGACGGAATAGTTGAGGTAAAATGTCCCTACAGTATTCGAAATGAGAAAATTACTTTTACAAAATTGAAATACCTCAATTCGACTAATGGTCAACTAAATAAAACCAATTTATACTATTATCAAGTACAAGGATTAATGGAGGTTTCAAATCGCAATTGGTGTGATTTTGTTATATTTACAAAATGCGACATGATAATAGAACGAATAAACCGAGATAAACGGTTTTTTGATACCCAAGTACTTATGGTACTTCGAGATTTTTATTTCAAATATTATTTACCCGCCATGCTTACACCAAACGAAACGTATTCAGAAGATGAAAGCAACTGGCTTCGTTCCTTATCATCAGATATTAGCGATGCTAGCGCCGCTAAAAAACATAATTTAGATCAAGATGATCTAACTAAAACTGAATCCCAAAGCTTCCAAATTTTGGAAAATGGATTAATAAATGATCCCAATTATTACAAGAAAATCGGCAAAACGACATATTACATTGCTACATTTAAAAAGTTCAATGTTAAAGTTGCACAAGTTAACTGTGTAGAATTTGAAAGCCTTTTTGGAGAGGGTTGGTTATATGATAACATAATTAATATTGGGTTACATATTTGCAACAAGAATGAAAAAATTCAAACAATGGATATAACCTTAGTGGAAGTCGTTTTAGGTGGATTCTTCGATCATGACTTTTTGAACGATTTTCGAATAACTGCCCCTATATTGGTGTTCCCAGTGAATGTAAATCAAAATCATTGGTGTCTCGCTATCGCAGATTTTGAAAAAGCTACGTTCGGTTTTATAGATCCACAAACACAAAGGCGTAATATGGCTTTAAATCAAAGTGAACGTTATTTCAAAAAGTTTAAACAATTTTTTAACTTTTACAATAACAAATTTAACACTTCGTTTGATTTAAATTTGAAAATAGTTACTTATGACCACGCCGTTCAGACAGATTCTTATAATTGCGGTGTATACGTAATCTATTTCTTTAAACAATTTTCGCAAGGAAAAACGTTAGCACTCGAAACAAATATTAATGATTTTCGAGATGACATCAAATACATGTTTCTGTCTGAATCAGAAAATATGCAACATATCTGTCCATTGTGTTGTCGTTGCGTGAAAGAAAACCACGAATACAATAAATGTAATTATTGCAAAAGAGCATTTTGTATTTCTTGTTTAGAAAGAAACAAAATGTCGTTTCAGAATTGTTGTTATTTTTGCAAAATTTACCTTAAAGAAATAAAATAAATGCAAAAATGATACTGATCGAAATACAAATGTTGGATAAAGTCTATTGCACTCATTGTAAAATAAAAAGGTGCAATATACAATTCAGTAAGACATTATAAGAACATTATGCTATTTCCATAGCTATATATACAAAAGGATACTTCCTTAACAGAAAAAAAGCGCAAATGTTATAATGGCATTTTAGACATTCAGAGCCTTATACATTAAAATCATTGATTTCAATTTAATCTTCATTGAAAGTAATTATCTTAAATCCGTAATGAAAATATATTTATTTCCTTTTTAATTATAAATTTATACAAATAAAAAATTAAATATAGTCAATGATTTTATAGTATCTTAGTTGTGTCCGTCAATCATCCATACGGTGGCGTAGCATTCAAATGTACCTAATAAATGTGTTCAGTAAAGAAATTTTGGCCCCCACATTCTCTCTTTTCTCATTGTTTTAACTGTTATATAAAAGGAAAAGACAATTTATGATAATTGCTTCATTCAAATTAATTTACCTTTATTATTATTTACTATAAACAACGAACAAAGGGAAATATTTTTACTAATTTAAAAAAATTCTCAATTTTTTTCTTGAAATGCATGGCGGGCCAATGTTCTTCATTGACATAGCTACACCACCGTGCTTCCATAACAATTAGGTACAAAAAACCACCATTTTAACAGAGGGGTCCTATAAGATGTGCGCAATCAATAATCGTGTCAAAAATAAAAGTTACAATGGCGTTATAAAGGCTTAAAGACCATTTTAACAGGGACCCCCTAATAACCATAATTTGTGCAATAAACAAAATTGTGCAAATAGTTACAATGGTGTTTTAAGGGCTTTATGCTCTTCTATATCTAACATTCACAAAATCAAAAATGCCCATTATTGAAACAATAAAGATAATATAAAAATACATAAAAATTGCGCAATCAATTTTTTCTAGGTTTTTTTTTTTATTAGCGACCTTGTTTCCTATTTGCACACAGAGTGTGTTGAAGAATACTGCATCACAGGTGAGTTTATATTACTATTATGTGTAGGTAACTATTATTATGTTGTATAGCTTTTTGCATCATATGTAAATTTAGTGCAATTGTGAAAAAATTTACATATAATAATAAAAGCGTTGCGATTTTAATTAATTCATTAATATGTTACAGCTTCCATTACAACGGAATGAAGCAAAGAAACAAATGGAACAACTTGATACTTTCAGCACAGTCTTTCAATCGAGTTGATAGCCACATAAGATCTCCTGTCTTTGAGTTTGACTAATTTGCTGCAGTTAGGTAAATGCTTTCCAGTCATGTTTTGTCTGCTATTGAATACGAATTTAAAAGTACGTTTTCCTATAATTTTACATTTTCTATTTATGTGAAAGTGCAGCCAGCATAAGCAGGAAAGGCACCCAGTAATATATCTTTCTCAGAGTCATCTTCTTTAACAGTTTGTGGTACATCTACACGTGTTTCATATGTAAGTATACCAGGGTCCAGCATAAGGATACATTTATTAATTGATAAATGTCTAATGAAGCAACGTGATACCTACTGAGGATCTCATGGTACCTTAAATACAAAAGATAAACAAGGAAAATCCGAAGTAAGTATATACTTTTTTGTTTTTGATCAGTATCTACAATATGAAGACTACAAATTTCATTCTCATTGAAATCTTTTTATTCTATAGGAAACGTGGGTATATAGCAAGTGTCCGTCTACTTTGTCGCAATACAGTATTTCAGAAGAAGGTAAGGGTTTACAAAATAATGTTAACATTCGTTATATTTTATAAAATGCTTAGGTTCCTGATGATATGGTGGACACGTTTTGCTTTTGCAACAATCATTTATACGATCAGAAGAAAAAGCCCAACAGCTGCAGTGTTATGGTTTGGTTTCTTATGGAAAGAAATAACACTAGAAAAGTACAAGTGCACTAGGAAATAATAGAAAAAGGAGATTTTATGTGGCATTCCGGAGAAAACCGTTATCTCGCTGCTAGTACGAGTCATTCTCAAATTGCAAGGAAGATTAATGCTGAATTTGTTGTACCCGATTTTAAAGTGATTTTTTAATGTTGTGTTAACTATTTATATAGTTTTATCTTAACCCTATGTTATGTGTTTTTGTAAATATTTTTGAAAAGCAATAATACGCCAATACTGTTTGTCATAAACTTTTTTTTAACTAGTCATCAACGTACCTGGTCATAGTTAGAATGCCAGAAACTAATTTTGATTTTTTATTTCTGAAAAATGTAACAATAATTGAATGTAAAATTTTATTTTAATTGAAAAGTACTATCCGATAATATTATAAAAATTTCCAAAGATTTTTAGTAGAGAATGTCATATTATCTATAAGGAATGTTTTCTCTTTTCTTTTCATATTAGGTTTACGTAGTTAACCAGCAATTAAACATATAATATTATTATAAAACTGTTGTTATTTATTACAAAAGTAGGATAAATAAAAAATCTGTCTGCATACAAGATTTTATTGTATTTTTCACCGATATGGCTTTAGACAGTCGTACAAAAAATATAGTTTTATCCATTTAATTATAGGTATATTATACCAGGTGTCCAAAAGCACCCTGGACATAGGAGATTAACATGGAAAAACATTTTTTTGCGTCTGTACGGTTGATTTGATTGAAAAATCGTAATAATGAAAGTTGTAGTACCTATCACGAACTAGTTTTCTGTATTTTTTTCAGATCTCTAGCTGGAGCCCTTTTGTCGTTAAACACGAAATAAAATTTAAACTTTTAGCCTGCACTGTATAAGCGGTTGTCGAGCAACGGATAAACAGGTCATTGTTGCTGGTACGGTTGCTCGACAACCGCTTATACAGTGCAGGCTAAAAGTTTAAATTTTCGCATTTTTTTTCGTGTTTAACGACAAAAGGGCTCAAGCTAGAGATCTGAAAAAAATACAGAAAACTAGTTCGTGATAGGTACTACAACTTTCATTATTACGATTTTTCAACAAATTAACCGTACAGACGCAAAAAAATGTTTTTCCATGTTAATCTCCTATGTCCAGGGTGCTTTTGGACACCTGGTATATCCATTTAAAAAAAATGGACTTTTTGCAGTTTTTTATCTGTCCGACTAAAAGGTTAATATTGTCACGTTAAGGGGTAGCTCAGAAGAAGAAAAAACCACAGGTATACAGGTAAGCCGCTTTTATTTAAGATAAAACTACAATGGTCTTACCCCCGGATTGCCAAGTAGGCGAGGATCATGATGTATGGAGCGTATGTAGGGTTTCGCGGAGGGCGCACGCTTACCGGGGGTGAATAGAACCCTAGACTAGTGTCCCAGGGCATTCACCACGCCGAATAAGACGCTTTGGTACTGTTAAAGGGAGATAAGCCGGTACGGCAACTAATGCTGCTCGCCCGTGCTATTTCCTTTGACAGGCTGATTTCCGGGTGCTTGCACTTGGTTACCAAAAGCTACACAGATGGTAAACCCAGACTGTCCCAGAGATCAGTCAGTGACTTCCCTCTGGGGAAGACCCCAGAGTTCGGTGATTAGTACGTGCTTTGAAGCTGTATTTATACCCACATCATGACCCCAATTCGCCGATCTTGTTTACATAAGTCTGGTATTGGGGGAGACCGAAGCAAATGCATGTACGGAACATAGTGTAATTACTATGTTACAATATTAACCACACTGTAGGTTTTTTTCATTTTTTGTGTCTGGGCTTTTCAACCATGTAGTATTGTCTAACTGAAGACAAAAGGTCACATCAGCAAAACTGTCTGGACTTGAGAAATTAATTAAAGTTTAGACCACCGTTTTGCTGACCATTTTTATAAAATATCTAAGGAACGGTGCGATAGGTATAGGGAAGTATTAACAATTAATTACTAGCCTTCTTGCGATGAATTCAAAAATGAGATTAAAAACAGACTTCCATTTGAAAATCAAAAGTTGGTGTTTATTCTGACTGATCTGGCAAACACCGGAAAGTTCAAAATATTTTAAATAGAGAGATTGGACCCAACCTAGGCTACACTCGAAATTTCAACAAAAAATATTGATTTGTTCTCTAGATACTTCTAATTAACCATCACCGTGAATCACCCTATATAGTATATTATTCCTAGAAAAAATAAGTTTCAAAATTGTTGCTGTTCTGGTGGCTGTAACGAGTTGGCAGTAAATAAAGCAAACATGGTATTTTCAAACAATTTTATTCTTACAATCTAACAATCTTATCTTAACATGTTCCTCAGCAGGGCTATAATTAATTGGTCTGCAAAAAGAAGAAAATAATTATTATTTAAAAAATATATGCTTTATGGCTGAAAGCTTACTATTGGTAAGTCGAAGGCCACCTCCACGGCCTCGCCCACCTCCACGCCCACGGCTCCGGCCTGCACCTCCACGGCCTCCTCGCCCACGGCTCCGGCCTGCACCTGCAGGGCCTCCTCGCCCACCTCCACGCCCACGGCTCCGGCCTGCACCTGCAGGGCCACTAGCACCTGCAAGTGCCCCCCTGCACTTACAGGTGCAGGGGGGCACGCTGGCCTGTTGACCAGGCTCGGGCCGCTGCGGGCGTGGTTGTTCCTCCAATTCCTCCACCATCGATCCTGCAAAAAAAAAAAATACAAATTTTTCCGATTTATTTAAGTTTTGGTGGTGCGATAAATTTGTTGTAAATGTTAATTCTACATACCATCGGACAACAAAATGTCCTCATCCTCCTCAGGGATGGATGCCAGACTAAATTCTGGCATCATCCCTTCACTCCCAGTATTATTTTCGCTCCTGAAACAATTTGGTAATGTAATTGAAAAGCGGGTAATTTAACCAACAATGTACTCTAGTCTAGTGATCGACCGATATGAAATTTTGGACCCATACTGTTTTTCCTTCCCAAAATTGGTAGCTTTTAATTCTTTATAAAAAAATGTCGGCCCCGCGAGGCAGATATTTTATACATATATCGGCCGCTATATCGGTATCGGTATCGGTCGATCACTACTAGTCTAATTTTACTAAATTAAACGATGGGCAATTAAAACATATCGCTTAAACTTCAAAATATTTTAACTGAAATTTCTTTGAAAGAAATCTAGCGGTTTCTTTCAATTTGCCAGCAATTTAGTTACTTAACACCAGATATCATTGATGCTAGACCAGTATTTAATTACTTACATTTTTCCAGCAACCACCTCTCACTCCAAACCAAATAGAAATGAATGCACTATCCAGCAAAATAACTGACGCCGGACAAAATTGGAATGGCCGAAACTTTAAAATAAACAAAGACAAAAGACAAAAATTATAAGAAAGACGAAGAACGAACATTTTTGACCGTTACACAAAGCGTGCCGACTTTTTTGTCGGCAAATTAATCCGTGCTTTCCGCGAATTTTTTAAATCTGAATATCGTATGCGCTGGCTTGCTAGAGTAGTGAATTCAAATTTGCCGCCCTCTGACGGGGTGTAAGGAGTTCTCACTACCCTGTAAAGATACTTCATTATGAACCCTATAAATGTACCAAAGGGGGTTGTGATACTATGATTAGTTTTGGATTAATTTGAATCTGAATATCGTATGCGCTGGCTTGCTAGAGTAGTGAATTCAAATTTGCCGCCCTCTGACGGGGTGTAAGGAGTTCTCACTACCCTCTAAAGATACTTCATTATGAGCCCTATAAATGTACCAAAGGGGGTTGTGATACTATGATTAGTTTTGGATTAATTTGAATCTGAATATCGTATGCGCTGGCTTGCTAGAGTAGTGAATTCAAATTTGCCGCCCTCTGACGGGGTGTAAGGAGTTCTCACTACCCTCTAAAGATACTTCATTATGAGCCCTATAAATGTACCAAAGGGGGTTGTGATACTATGATTAGCTTTTGGATTAATTTGAATCTGAATATCGTATGCGCTGGCTTGCTAGAGTAGTGAATTCAAATTTGCCGCCCTCTGACGGGGTGTAAGGAGTTCTCACTACCCTGTAAAGATACTTCATTATGAGCCCTATAAATGTACCAAAGGGGGTTGTGATACTATGATTAGTTTTGGATTAATTTGAATCTGAATGTCGTATGCGCTGGCTTGCTAGACTAGTGAATTCAAATTTGCCGCCCTCTGACGGGGTGTAAGGAGTTCTCACTACCCTCTAAAGATACTTCATTATGAGCCCTATAAATGTACCAAAGGGGGTTGTGATACTATGATTAGTTTTGGATTAATTTGAATCTGAATGTCGTATGCGCTGGCTTGCTAGACTAGTGAATTCAAATTTGCCGCCCTCTGACGGGGTGTAAGGAGTTCTCACTACCCTCTAAAGATACTTCATTATGAGCCCTATAAATGTACCAAAGGGGGTTGTGATACTATGATTAGTTTTGGATTAATTTGAATCTGAATATCGTATGCGCTGGCTTGCTAGAGTAGTGAATTCAAATTTGCCGCCCTCTGACGGGGTGTAAGGAGTTGTATCTACCCTCTAAAGATACTTCATTATGAGCCCTATAAATGTACCAAAGGGGGTTGTGATACTATGATTAGTTTTGGATTAATTTGAATCTGAATGTCATATGCGCTGGCTTGCTAGACTAGGGAATTCCAAATTGCCGCCCTCTGACGGGGTGTAAGGAGTTCTCACTACCCTCTAAAGATACTTCATTATGAGCTCTATAAATGTACCAAAGGGGGTTGTGATACTATGATTAGTTTTGGATTAATTTGAATTTGAATGTCATATGCGCTGGCTTGCTAGACTAGGAAATTCCAAATTGCCGCCCTCTGACGGGGTGTAAGGAGTTGTCACTACCCTCTAAAGATACGTCATTATGAGTCCTATAAATGTACCAAAGGAAATTTTGTCATATTATTATTATTATTATTAGGAATAGTATTATTGAACGCGCTTATATGTAGATCGTAGATGTGGCAACGCTGCAAAACCTGATATACACCATACAGGGTAGGTAAGAAGCCTGTTTGTTGGTTTTGTTGTTGATTGTGCAGATGTTAAGCGTTAAGTAGATATATGTGGAATTATAAATATAAAAGGAGAATGCTGGAAATAAAGGTATGCAAATATGTTGTTCTAAAATGTCCTGTGGATAGTGAAAGAACGAAGTAACTGCTCACAATGTTTATTTAACACATTTTAAGTGAAGAAAAAAATAAGTGCGGCGCCACTGACCGATCGGACATCTTCGGCTCCGGCTTGCTGGAATCCGGCTTGCTGCCTTCACACCAGTATAAAGAATTTGTGTTTTATTTTTATGATTATCGATATATTCGGTATAAACATGAGACGGTATGAGATTCATTGGATCTCTTGAGTTTGTGTGTCCTAGTATCAATTCAAATGGAGTAAAGTTAGTACTAGAGTGAATTGTACTATTATAGGCAATGATAGCATAAGGCATTAATTTAGTAATGTCAGAGTTAGGATCTGTTTGTTTCAAAATTCGTGTTCTATAAGAGTGGAATGTAATCGTTCTACTGGAGAATTTGATTCATGATGATAGGGTGTAGTAAAATGAATTTTTATATTATGTGCATTTAGCAATCCTTTTTTTTTTACTTCATTTTGAAATTCGGATCCGTTGTCTGAAATTATTTGTTCTGGTATGCCAAAAAATTTTAAAAAATGTACAAGTTGATCCGCACGTGATGTGGCGTTTCCTGTGTAAGGCAATGCTTGTGCTACTTTGGAGAATTTATCAAGAAAAGTTAGAAATTTTTGTTTTTCTGCCATAAAGGTGTCTACATGTATGATTTCGAATGGCCTTGTTGGGGTTTCAGTAAGAATCAAAGGTTGATCAGGTGGTTTTCGGTCATATTTCGTTCTCTGGCAGATTTCACAGTTATTAATGTAATTGATTACGTCATTCTTTAATGATTTCCAATAGTAATTTGCTTTTAAATAATTATACGTTTCCTGAATGCCTCTATGATTAGTTTTACCCTCATGACGATGTTTGATCATTAACTCTCGTTCATTGATTTCTACATTATTGATTAATTTCGAGCACTCTACTAGTTTTACATTCTTGAAATAATTGTTCATGCAAGAATGAAAGTATTCCCTTAACTCTTTAGAATACAAATATACGTAGGTAGTTTTCGCATGTAAATACTCTCTCAGAAAGTTCTTGATAGTTTCACTATTGGCTGATGATGAAGTGATATTGGGTGAATGCTTGCTTGTATCGACATTGTAATTTTTTTAGCTGTGCTAAAGATAATTCTAATTCATCTTGGAAGACGAAGGCTAAGTGTTTCCACTGCTCGACAGCATCTGAAATCGTTGCATTTTTTCTCTGCAGGGTGTCAAGAGCCACTGCGATGGGTTTCAAAATGCTCAAATATTCTTGAGCTGCATGTTTGAGCCCAATTTTTGAAACTTTTTGGTAGATAGTTGCATCAATCTCCTTCTTAGTCCCCTCGCAGATTTTTAGAATTAAGTCCCACTGAGTGACATACATTTCCAAACAATCGGCAACACTATTCCATCGAACATCACTTGGTAGTACTAAAGCTTTGCCTCCAGCTTGACTGAATTTTGCTCTAGCCAGATGATTATTGCGAAAGTACTTGACAATCTGCACCACATGTTCTTTAACATCTTGTACTTGAAAGTCCTTGCACAGTAAATTCAACAGATGTGAAAAGCAGCCATACGTTATAACTTCTGAGTTTGTTCTTTCTTCTAAAGTTTTCCTCATGAGGTTCATGTTTGCAGCATTGTCTGTCACGAAAGACTTAACTTTGCACTGATATTTTGATTGACAGGATGAAACTAAATCACACACTAAATCAGTCAAGTACTCGAAAGTATGAGGATTTCCCGAGGTGTCAATACTATCGTATAGAAATACTTGTCCCTCTACCGTTGTTAACGTTGCGCATATTACTGGCTCGTTGTGAACATTTGACCATCCATCAATGGACATATTCACACATTGTCCGGACAGAGATGAAAAACATACCTCTTTTTCTTCCTCGTAGATCTTATCCAGAAAGGTTGTTGCTACCGTCTTCCGAGAAGGAGGCGTATATCCGGGTCTTAATAAGTGAATGGCTTTTTTTACTTGTGAGTTTTCGATGCATCTGAAGCTTGAATTAGTAGCAAAAATTGCCTAGCCATAGCTATTTGTTTGTCAATCTTATGCTTTTCAGCTGCTGTTGTCCGCAAAATAAAACTACTCATACTCATAGCAGGCTAGTTTTCACGTTTTTTTTTTTTTTTTTCATTTGAACCGACTCAACAGTAAGACAAGTAGTTGTTGAGGGAGAGGGTAATGTCAGTATTGAAACAGAACTTCCAGAAGATACTGGGTCGAGCCAGGCGACCGCCTTTTATAGATCGCGCCGATCTCGCGATGATGCCAAATTGAAAGCACGCGGCGACAAGAATTTTCTTGCAAGAAGTGCGTTTCAACGAGTCGAGTACATGAAAAATATGTATTTCTTGTTAAGTCACCATTTCACATTATTGTGAAAGACGAAATGAGAATTATTTGACATATCAACTAGAATTATTGGAAAGACCAAGGGAAAGACATAGCGAGTTAAAACTCGAAAAGTTTTTACTGTGCGGCTTAAGTAAATCATAGAAGTTCCTGTATGGTATTAGAAAGCTATAAACAGGGCCCATGGTAAAAAAAATAGTCGAGATAAAAAAGTGGTTGTTTTAAATATTAGTAACTCATTTAACATTTGACGCTGCTGTTACAAAAAATATAGTTATTTTATGAAGTTATCAATTTGTCGGTTTGTAAAAAAAATCTTAACATCCCATCAACATAATTTAGTATATGCTATGATATTTCAAATTTGCTTGTAATCTTCATTCTGGAAAAAAGCTACTTCAATGTCTTATAAACGGGTAAGGAAGAATAATAGCAAATGGTTACTTAGTAATAGAAATTTGTAAGAATGCAACGGGGGGGGGGAATATTTTTCAGTATTGTATAAAGTGCAATGAATATTAATTAGAATGTTTTTTTTTTTTTCGACAATTCTGTACTAATATGTGACCGATAACAAAATTAGTCTGAAAGCATTATTTCAAATTACGATTTATTTTTGCACCAATAGTTATTTGCGCAACATGAGAGGTTTTGCTCCCTCGAACAATTTGAGCCCCGATGAGAAGCTGAGATGAAAAACGCAGTTTACTCCAGAGTTGCGCATCTAATGTTTACTACGACCAATGCTATGTTTTATGAAAAAAAAAAACAGCCGTAAAATACGTTGTTAATAATGTTGGATAGGTAATAATAGTACCTGGATAAAAAAAGGTGTTATCATGTTACCAAGATTGTCAATTTGTTAATAATGTAAAAAAAAAACCTAAAAAAAGACATAATGTGGACTTAAATTTACCAGTTGAGTTTTTTTTACGTGTACCACTTACATATCTTTCAAATTACAAATTTTTGAAAAAAAAATCAGGTCTAGTCAAGATCAACTTTTTTCAAATACAAACTATTTGTTTTTCGATAATTTTATTATTCATTTCTAAACAAAATGGTTTTTGTGTTAACACTTCTAACTCTTGGCTTAGATTGATCTAGTCTTTTATTAGTTTCATGGTGCAGACGAAGTTTGAAATAATGTTTTAATATTAATTTACTTAATAATGATGCATGGCCATTCATAACATCACCATCATAAAAATGATCATCAAAATTATCGGTCAAAATTGAGTGACTCATGTTTGTCATAGTATGGGTTGTTAGCAATTGAATTAAATTATCAATCTTTTTATTAAATATATTTTCGGTTTTTAAAAAAAATCTGAAAAATTTCTCAACGGACTTACAAATACTTATTACAAGGTCAGAAGCTTTCACCAACTTCCCATAAGTCTTTCTCTTTTGCAAATGACTTGTTGATATATCACTTTCCAACAAAGTTAAGCATTTTGGGCAGGATACACAGTTTTTAAGTTTTCTTATAATAAATCCTGAAATATATCCCACTATATCTTCAGCATATAGTGTTAAATCCCAAGTTTGAGAATTTAAATACTTGTACTTATTAATATCTTCATTTATTTGCTCTCTAATTCAATGAAAGCCTCAGTAGCTTCCAAGTTTTCACCTTCCTCTGACTTGGTAATACCACTACAGTTTAATATAGTGATATTTTCCAAATCAGAAATATTTGCAGAACTTGATCCAGACAATTCAAGTTTGACCAGTAAGCGCTTATATGCTACCTGAAACTGCCGAGCAGTAGGATTATTATTAAAACCTCCCTTACTTCTTATTGCACCAAAAAATAGTTCTAAATGGTCTTGAGATAATCTATATGTAGCTATATATTTTAAAACTGAAGCTTCTTCTACTGTTTCCTGATACAGAGATTTAAGTGACTCAATAGCCACTAAAAATCCTACAAATCCGGTTTTTCTACGAGTTTCCGTTATTAAACGGCCCTGCAACTTTAACCCCAAAATATAATTTTTCATTTCCTGAAAATAGGCAAAAATGTGGCCTACATTTTCTTTCGATAAACGTTTTTTTATATATATATTTTGCCCATTTACCTCTAGAATTAAAAATATCAAATAAATTATTAAAGTTTAGAAGAAAATCAGATGTAGGCTTTGATCCTACAAAGTTAGGATGGTTCATATCTTCTCTGAGAAAAGTTAGTGCATCCGCAACACTTTTGCTTACAGTTTGAACAGCTAACCGTACTTTCATTACTTCCCTAAACCACTGTAGATGCCTGTTACGTAGCTTTGTTGCAGCATGAAGCCCTTCAATATTCTGTAGTTGAACAAGATTCGAAATGAATTCCCACTTAATTATTTCATTTGAAGAATTTTCTAATTGCTTCATGTCTCCAAAACAGTTACGCACTAGTTTTATCATGTGGCAAATATCATAAAATACATAAACATTATTATCAGTTTTGGGATGTTTAAAAAAAGGTTTTAAGTTACTTGGATCGCTTAAATCAGCACCAAGTAACTGAATAGCACTTACATTAGAAACTGCGCCATCAAATGTTATTGATGTAATGGTTATACCAGTATCGTGAACAAACGCTAAACACCTTTTTATCAGCTCCGCTTTATCATTACCCGTCAGTCCATTAGTTAAAAAGTACCCTACAGGAATCTTCCAATTTTCACTTAAACAGACAAGCATAAACACAAGAGCTTCTCGTGCTTCCGGTAACTCCTCTGAGTCCACATGCCCACCAACATCAACAAACCCAGTGAAGCGAGAACCATCCCACTCAATTCTTCTTCGAATTGACATTTCGTCCATCACTAAATTACACAAAATGTGTTTATTCTCTGAAACCTTTTATTTCAGTGCTTCTAGAGATTCTTTAGTGAACCCAGGGCTCCCATCTATCGACGTATACCATCTAGATATTGTTCTTCTGTGTGGAAGAGACTTATTGAATGTAAGCCTCACAAAATCATAGGCTCTTGGGGAAAAGAATGATAAACTTAAAGCAAATGCTTTCAATTCTGGACCATATTTTTGTGTGGACGGACCTTTCAACATTCGATCAAATATTAATCGAGCCGGTCCTTCAAGTTATGCCTAAAAAAAATAATCAAATAATTTACATGCTGTGTTTTTGATGTAAATACACACCTTTACAATGGATGCTGAATGCTCAGATAAATAAGACTTCTGCTTAAAATAATCCAGCAGTCCCTTCAGATTAAATAATTTTCGTTTCAAAAATCTTACATGGCTTTGAAGGGATTTAATTTTAAAATTTTTTCGTTTCAAAGCACCCTTTATAGTTGCAAAATTTCTTTTGCGCTTAGTGGGTGTATCAAAATCATCTGATGATAAATCACCTGGATACCTCTTTCTAAAAAAAATTATCACATCAGGTATAATTGATTTACCTTAAACAGAAAGGAAGAACAAACCTTTTTAAAGAAGCTTTTTTCATTTTTAAATGCTTTTCCCTTTTGCTCCTTAATTGTATATTTGTTGAGGAGGCCGTATAAGTCGAAGATGAGGATGCTGGCTGTTTGAAAAATTGGATATTAGAGGGTCCAGGTTGAGATTCTAATAACCCATAAGATCCTCTAGGATCGACAGACAAACTAAAAGAATAATATAAGTGAAAGCAAAACTCAGAGTCGATCTCCACAAATATTTATTAATAAAGGTTGTTATCTGCCTAACATGTTTCGGGTGTATTCAGACACCCATCTTCAGAGGCTGTAAGTTATACAGTGTGTTAATTAAAAACTTATAAAACTAAGGATATGGAAGCCTACCTTAACTAGATCACTAGTCTGCTGACTGTCATTCTAAAAGGGGGGACAGCTGAACCCAGATGTACTAAGGTGGTTTTTTTATTCTGCACAGGGGAAAAAAAACCTTGATCAAAAAACCCAGTTCTGGTTCAGAGGTGACAGGTTGCTCCGTTTTTTATTCTCGAAGGGGAAAAAAACTTAATCAAAACCCAGTGTTAATGTCAAAAAATGAAGTTAGTAGTTCGGTTTTTTATTCTTGAAGGGGGAAAAAACTTAATCAAAACCCAAAGAAGTTGAATGATGTAAAAACTGCATGTTTATCTGTAATAAAAAGCATGAGTAGAAATAGGGTGTCCTGAAGGGGTGTATATGTAATGGGGGGGGGGGGGCGGCAGATAAATTAAAGTCAAAAGATAAAATGAAAGGCAAGTCAAAAAAGGGGTAAACTGTATATCTTACCTGAAGGAGACCAAATGGACACGAAAGGGGACGTCACACAACAAAAAACCGCGGTGGACACTTACAAGTTCGACATTTAACAGATTAAAATGGGGGGTGACTCTCCCTTTGTCACTGTGGAGGTGTGACCGTGCAGGGCAACATGGCTTGGGTGCAGCAGGACATGGAGTGGCCAAAATGGCTTCCAACCCATGCCAAGGGCAGGTTGCAGGAAGCGGAAGTCTAGGGGGCAGCAACATATTGCCAAACTCGAAAAAAACCAAAAAACAAAAAACCAAATCCCCCAGAGAACTGAAAAGGTCAAAACCCCCAGAGCCGAACATGACAGACAGCTGACAGCAGACAATACATGTGTGATCGGTCCACTCATCAAAACAATACAGTGTAAACAAATAAAGTTAGGTTAAATTGGTACTTAACACTAATTATCCGACGGCTTAATTATAGGTTTTACAAATAATGCAATGGTTAGTCGACAAATGAAAGCAGAAAACAAAATTAAAATTAGATTAACGTTAAGTAATGAGCAACCTTCAACCTGGGCACAGAAAAGCACAGATTAAACTCAGTTCTTGAGCACATGCAAAAGCAAACGTAAGTATCAAACAGTGGGAATTGATTAAGGGTAAATGGGGGTTGAAATTTAATGTAAGGGGACTGGGAAAAGTGTCTGGGAAACTAGAAATTGAGGGATCTGAAGAAAGGAGTGGAGCTATGTCTAAGCTGGTCATTAAGGCAGACCACCTTGTCGTTGGATGAAGCCTTGTGGATTTCAAGGACCTCCAGAAGGTCCAGCAGATTGCCTTTTCCACAGAAATGGAGGGGCTTAAAGCCCTCATCAACGTTGAAAGTATGGTTATTAAAGCGAAGGTGGCGTGAAAATAGTGATTTCATGTAGATAGTGTTCAAATTTGGGTTGTTAATAAATTTTTCAAACTCTCCCTTGTGTTCATGTATTCGAGTTGTAAATTTTCTACCTGTTTGACCAACGTAGACAGCTTCACAGTTGGCCGTGCAGCAAGAGAGCTGGTAAACACCAGACTTATTAAGGAGCGGAGTTGGATCTTTGGAGTTGACAAGAAAACGGGATGCAGAGTGTGATACTTTAAAGCAGATAGAAATGCCATAGGACTTGAACAGGGACTTGAAACCAAGAGAAAAAGGCCCCAAGTAAGGTATTGAGAAGTATCTAGTCTCAATGTCATGCTCACCCACTGTGAGCCTTCTGTTGACAAATTTCATTTCGAGCCACAAAAGGAGACCACAGGTCTGATTGGAGTGTTCAGCTTGTGGATTTTAGTTTCAGCTTGTGAATTTATGGACTACCTAAAATCCACAAGCTGAACACTCCAATCAGACCTGTGGTCTCCTTTTGTGGCTCACCATGTCACCGCCTAGCGGAATGGTTGAATAACTTTATCTTACTTACTTCTAACTTTAAGAGTAAATACGCCATTAAAAATTCTACAGAACTTTGCGGTCAACTCAAAGACATTAACATTCCATCTACAGCACTTATGGTCTCTTTTGACGTGTCCAGTTTGTTTCCCAGTATACCCCCCACACAATGCATCCCCCTTCTAGCAAATATTCTCTCCCATCCCGGTAATCTCGCTCCACCTGTCATTAATGACATAATTGCCCTGGTTTCACTTGTCATCGATCAAAACTTTTTCCAATTCAAAGACAGATTTTACGCTCAAAAAGACGGCCTGGCAATGGGCTCTGGTCTCTCTCCTCTCTTATCCGAAATCTTTATGTCAAACATTGAATCATCCCTTGATAAATCCCCTTTATTCTCCAAAATTCTTTTCTACAGGAGATATGTAGATGACATCTTTTGCATCTTTAATGGCACTTTGCCTGAGCTCCAACAATTCTTTGACTTTCTTAATACCTTGCATAATTCTATTACGTTCACTATGGAACTAGAGTCTTCACAATCACTGCCCTTTCTTGACATTTTGATTTCCAGAGTAGACAACAGGATTGAGTTCTCAATATACCACAAACCCACTAGCACAGATAGTATCATTCCTTTCTCCTCTAATCACCCTTTTTCTCAAAAGACTGCCTCCTTGAACTGCTTCTTCCACAGACTGTTTAGCATACCCCTGCTGGAGCCCAGCTTTAACAGGGAACTTTCATGGATCAGAACAGTGGCTACCAACAATGGTTTCCCTCCTAGTTTAGTTAACAAAATCTACTACAACCACTTCAAAAAATTTGTCAACAGAAGGCTCACAGTGGGTGAGCATGACATTGAGACTAGATACTTCTCAATACCTTACTTGGGGCCTTTTTCTCTTGGTTTCAAGTCCCTGTTCAAGTCCTATGGCATTTCTATCTGCTTTAAAGTATCACACTCTGCATCCCGTTTTCTTGTCAACTCCAAAGATCCAACTCCGCTCCTTAATAAGTCTGGTGTTTACCAGCTCTCTTGCTGCACGGCCAACTGTGAAGCTGTCTACGTTGGTCAAACAGGTAGAAAATTTACAACTCGAATACATGAACACAAGAGAGAGTTTGAAAAATTTATTAACAACCCAAATTTGAACACTATCTACATGAAATCACTATTTTCACGCCACCTTCGCCTTAATAACCATACTTTCAACGTTGATGAGGGCTTTAAGCCCCTCCATTTCTGTGGAAAAGGCAATCTGCTGGACCTTCTGGAGGTCCTTGAAATCCACAAGGCTTCATCCAACGACAAGGTGGTCTGCCTTAATGATCAGCTTAGACATAGCTCCACTCCTTTCTTCAGATCCCTCAATTTCTAGTTCCCCAGACACTTTTCCCAGTCCCCCTACATTAAATTTCAACCCCCATTTACCCTTAATCAATTCCCACTGTTTGATACTTACGTTTGCTTTTGCATGTGCTCAAGAACTGAGTTTAATCTGTGCTTTTGTGTGCCCAGGTTGAAGGTTGCTCATTACTTAACGTTAATCTAATTTTAATTTTGTTTTCTGCTTTCATTTGTCGACTAACCATTGCATTATTTGTAAAACCTATAATTAAGCCGTCGGATAATTGGTGTTAAGTACCAATTTAACCTAACTTTATTTGTTTACACTGTATTGTTTTGATGAGTGGACCGATCACACATGTATTGTCTGCTGTCAGCTGTCTGTCATGTCCGGCTCTGGGGGTTTTGACCTTTTCAGTTCTCTGGGGGATTTGGTTTTTTGTTTTTTTGGTTTTTTTCGAGTTTGGCAATATGTTGCTGCCCCCTAGACTTCCGCTTCCTGCAACCTGCCCTTGGCATGGGTTGGAAGCCATTTTGGCCACTCCATGTCCTGCTGCACCCAAGCCATGTTGCCCTGCACGGTCACACCTCCACAGTGACAAAGGGAGAGTCACCCCCCATTTTAATCTGTTAAATGTCGAACTTGTAAGTGTCCACCGCGGTTTTTTGTTGTGTGACGTCCCCTTTCGTGTCCATTTGGTCTCCTTCAGGTAAGATATACAGTTTACCCCTTTTTTGACTTGCCTTTCATTTTATCTTTTGACTTTAATTTATCTGCCGGCCCCCCCCCATTACATATACACCCCTTCAGGACACCCTATTTCTACTCATGCTTTTATTACAGATAAACATGCAGTTTTTACATCATTCAACTTCTTTGGGTTTTGATTAAGTTTTTTCCCCCTTCAAGAATAAAAAACCGAACTACTAACTTCATTTTTTGACATTAACACTGGGTTTTGATTAAGTTTTTTTCCCCTTCGAGAATAAAAAACGGAGCAACCTGTCACCTCTGAACCAGAACTGGGTTTTTTGATCAAGGTTTTTTTTTTCCCCTGTGCAGAATAAAAAAACCACCTTAGTACATCTGGGTTCAGCTGTCCCCCCTTTTAGAATGACAGTCAGCAGACTAGTGATCTAGTTAAGGTAGGCTTCCATATCCTTAGTTTTATAAGTTTTTAATTAACACACTGTATAACTTACAGCCTCTGAAGATGGGTGTCTGAATACACCCGAAACATGTTAGGCAGATAACAACCTTTATTAATAAATATTTGTGGAGATCGACTCTGAGTTTTGCTTTCACTTACACTCACTACTCCACTGTGTGCATATGGACTACTACTTTTCGATAAAAGAATAATATTAAATAACAATTATAAATATAAATAAGGCTAAGTTTACCATCGAACCACCTCTGAAGATACATTTATCTCTTCATCCTGTGGAAGACTGCAATAAAAAATATTTGGTTTAAACATACCTATCACAAAACAAAACTTTTTCTGAATAATAAAACAAGTCATTTATAGGCAAAAAAAAATCGATAACTAAAAAAAACATACCTTTCAATTCCACTTAAAGAATCTGACTTTTCATCTTCACTTTGAACACCTTGAGCATTAGGGCTTGAGCTAAAATATTAGAAATATTTTAATTACAGGAAGCTTTTAATGTAAATAAAAGTAAAAAAATTACCTTGATGACACAGGAAATTCAACCATCTTTGGTATAGCATCCCTGTTGAGGTATTTTCTGCCATCTAATTTATAATGGTAATCAGATGGCTGAAAATGGGATGAACACACCAAAGAAACTTTTGGCAATGTGGCTTCTGGGTCAATTGCCAATGCAGCAAACCAAACATTTCGTTTCTCCACATTGGCAGGGAATCTAAAATATTGATGTTAGTGTTAGTTACTTAGCTTTCAAAAACCTTTGCCTAATCCTAATCATAATTTTTTTATTATATGGTGAAATAGAGTAATACCTAAAATTGTTAACTTAAAAATAAAACCTTCTCTAGCTTGATTTACATTTTTCGCACATAAGATCTACATAATGATAATTAAACAATATTTTCTGGAAAGTAACAATAAAGTAGTTATGACATGCATTGCTTTGATTACTGGTTTATTTAGATCAAAATATCAAAATTTTTCAAAAAAAATAGGCATATTATTGTTAGTGAAAGCTAAAACACAAAGTAGATCTCCACAAAATTTATTAAAAAGTTTTTAGCTGCCCTATTTTATTGTTACTTTGTCTTGTAGCTCCGCCACTGACCGGCAAGCATGTGTTATTTTAAGGTTATTTTCCACTTACCTGTGAAACATTAATTCTGGATTCACAAACTTAGTTTTTCGGCACACAAAACACTGATTCACCATAATGATTAATAATAATGAACTAATCACTTGAAAACAGGTAAGAAACAAAAGATAAACACGAGACCGAACAGCACAAAAGAACGGCAACAAAACAAAACAAATATGGCGTCAGTTTACTACGAACGGTACTACGCCAAATAGTGGGCAAATACGATTTTTGATTGGCCAGAGAAGAGGTGACGCATGCTCGAATAACTGGAAACTGTTGTGCGGCGTTGCCACGTTTACAATATAATTATTATAAATGATTATAGTAGCCATGTTTTATTAAATTCTATTATTGCTAAGTTGTGTTCGATAACTAAAATTTATCCTTGTCATTTCTCTCAATGCAACTGGTGTGAGAAATAAAATAAATTGGAAGCCGTTAACCCTTGTTTCAACTATACATTTCGTGGGCACTGCATGGAAATCAACTAAAAATTGAGGAGTTGGCATAAGCGCCTAGTAAATTGTGGTGGGGTGCAAACTGTCGGAAGTCGCGTTTAGACTGTGAGCTCATGATGGCGAAACGCTAAAATGTAAACAGACCAGTCTATCTTGTAAATGTCTCTGGGTTGTACGAATAGTTAGCCCCAGACCAGTCCGTATATTGAAAAAGATTAGTCCAGTCAACACCATTGAACCGCCTGAGCCTTTAACGTTAACCGAAACCGAAAACGCCAGACTGCAACAGTTTTTAAACGCCGAACTTTCAAAGTTTGACCGATTTAGAGGCGTAACTCCACTAACCACACATACCATTCATTTGGAGCAAATCGAGCCGATTAAGCAACGCTATCACCCTCGCAATCCTCGTATGCAGGAGATTATTAATACCGAGGTAAAGCAGATGTTGCAAGACGGTATTATTGAGCCGTCAACCAGTCCGTGGAGTTCCCCTGTAGTAATTGTCCGTAAAAAGGATGGTAAACACCGTTTCTGTATTGACTTCCAAAAAGTCAATGACGTTACCCGAAAAGATGCATACCCGTTACTATTTATTAATGCAATCTTGGACAAACTCCGCCGTGCCCGTTATATATCCAGTATTGACTTGAAACAGGGTTACTGGCAAGTAGCTCTCGATGAAGCTAGCAAACCAATTACCGCATTTACGGTGCCGGGCGTGGGCTTGTTTCAATTCAGAGTCATGCCATTTGGTTTACACTCAGCTCCCGCTACGTTTCAACGATTAATGGATATAGTCATCGGCCCCGATATGGATCCGTACTGTTTTGCGTATCTGGACGACATTATTGTTCTTGGGGAAACCTTTGAACAACATCTCGACAATCTGTCCGAGGTCTTCCGTCGTCTCCGAGCTGCAAACTTGCGCCTGAATCCGGATAAATGTCAATTTGGTCGGAAATCCCTCCGTTACCTGGGCCACCTGGTTACGTCCAGTGGTATCCGTACCGATCCAGAAAAAGTGTCGGCTATTCAGGAGCTGCCGGCTCCAACCAACGTGAGAGGCGTCCGCCGTTTTCTCGATGTTGCATCCTGGTACCGCCGTTTTGTCAAGGACTTTTCCAAAATTGCTTCTCCTCTAAACCGACTTTTAAAGAAGGGAGTGAAGTGGTCTTGGTCAGCGGACGAGCAGCATGCATTTGAGCAGCTGAAAAAGTGCTTAACCGAAGCCCCCATTTTGGCTTGTCCAGATTTTTCCCGGCCGTTTGTACTACAAACAGACGCGTCGGATCATGGGCTAGGTGCTGCATTAATACAGCATGATTCCAATGGCGATCACATTATCGCTTATGCTAGCAGAACGTTGACAGCTACTGAACGGAAGTTTTCGGTGACCGAAAAAGAATGCTTGGCAATAGTATGGGGAGTCGAAAAAATGAGACCGTACCTTGAAGGCTACCGTTTTACCGTGGTGACGGATCACCAGTCCTTACGTTGGTTGCATTCTCTAAAAAGCCCATCTGGCCGACTAGCCCGTTGGAGTATTTATCTCCAACAGTTTGATTTCGAAATCAAGTACCGAAAGGGGATACTGAATAAAGTAGCTGACGCTCTATCTCGGGACCCCGTGCCGTCCAACTCGGTTGACGATCCGCCCGAATCCATGGCGCTGATCGGAAATTTTGAACCGTGCTCCTGGTATAGCGCTAAGATGGCGGCGGTCGAAGCGAATCCCAAAAATTTCCCTGACTACTGTGTTAAAGAAAATCGTCTCTACCGCCATTTTTGGGATTTAAACGAAGTCACGTCTGCAGAGTCTGCCAGTTCGTGGAAACTTTGCGTCCCTAAAACCGCTAGGGCGGCTATTCTTCGGCAAAACCACGATGAGCCGGCCGCCGGGCATTTTGGGATTGCAAAAACCACCGTCCGTATAGCCCAGCGCTATTATTGGCCGGGAATATTGCGGGATATTGCAAATTACGTCCGCAATTGTCCTTCTTGTCAGCGTTATAAAGTATCGCAACGAGCACCGCCTGGGTACATGCAACCGTCACGAAATAACCGCCCCTGGGAAACCGTCTGTACCGATTTAGTTGGCCCGTTACCCCGTTCCGCAAAAGGAAACAATTACTTGGTAGTGTTTCAAGACCGATTTAGTAAGTGGGTGCAATGTCGAGCAATTAGAAAAGCAACGGCTCGAGCTGTAAGCCAGGCTTTGTACGACGAGGTCATAACTAGATTTGGGTGCCCACGAACCGTTTTGTCCGATAATGGCACGCAGTTTACCGGCCAACCGTTTAAACAATTGCTTGCGGAGTTGGGCATTGCTCACCGGCTAACTCAACGCCCCAAGCCAACCCCGTCGAGCGAGCTAATAAGACCCTCAAAACCATGATCGCCCAGTTTTGCGAAGGGGATCACCGTAAGTGGGACGTACTGCTCCCCGATTTGCTGTTTGCCGTTAACACGTCACAACATGACTCCACCGGATACACACCGGCTTACTTGAATTTTGGTCGGGAGTTAGAGCCACATACCGTTCTGTCAGACCGGAACCCGACAGCGCCGAGCCGTTAAGGGAACCCCAGCGCTCCGATGTTGGGGAGCACAGCAACCGGCTCAAACAGCTCAATGATATTTATGAGCTGGTCCGTTTAAATCTGAGTCGGTCGTTCACCACTCAAAGCCGGCATTATAATTTGCGGAGAAGAGAGTGGCGGTGTCATGTGGGAGATCACGTGTATCGGCGTGAAAACCCCCTGTCCTCAGCGGTCCGAGGTTTTGCCTCAAAGCTAGCGCCTAAGTTTTCAGGGCCCTACACCGTGGTTAAGGTTCTTTCTCCGGTGGTGTATGACCTTAAAAGCTGCACCGGTAAAATTCTGCGCCGTATTCATATTAAAGACTTGAAAGCGGCGCATGACGGGGCCGAATTTAATGAAGCCCGCGTGTATGAACCGAATACGGCGGGAGGCACGGGCGCTAATGGCCCCTTTGCAGAGAGCGGCAGTCAACCAGGAGCCGCCACATCGCCCAATCAGTCCGGCCCCGGAATCCCGACTACCGGGTCGGGTTAACATCATCTCTGACGTGCTTTTGAAGCCGGCACGAAGCGGATACCACAGCCGGACTCACTGGACCAATAACCTGGCCAGGTTGGGGTGGGCGGCGGCTCATGCGGAAGAACTGTTTCCGGAGCCACCGCACCGGGTTTACCGGGAGTTGCCAGCGTTAATTCCAATTCCCGTGGGGCAACCCCTCCGTCATGCGTCCGTCCCGTATACCGACGTCGAGTTCCCTTTGGGGGTACTGGGACGTACGGAACCAGAGGGTGCGTCGGTTGTAGTAGGGGTTATTGACCTCACCCAGTCACCGCCGTCCGCCACTACCAAGGCAGGGGATACTTCTCCTACCAGCCTCTCGAGGTCTTCCAGTGTTGAGGCCGCACCCGCCGTGAACGAACCGAGCCGGCAGGAGGGGTGCCCGTTCTGGATTTGCAGGCCATTGCGGAGGAAGTGGCCGCAACCCCCAACCAACAGGACTGGTCGGAAGCATTGGTGGCAAAGCTCCGAAGTCTACGCCCTCCAGGACATCCGGCTGGGCGCCGCTGCCGCCGTCATTTAATTACCCGGGATGGCCGTCTCGTCCACGTGGCTCTGCCGCTCTAACCGTCCCGTCTGCCTGTTAAATTCCGTCCCCGCCCATAACTCCGCTCGCACCCTGATTTTGTTTATTTGTACACCCGCTCGCTACCTCGCTTATTAGTGGCTCATATTGTTTTTTTTTTCGTTTTGTAAGGCATGGCTCACTCCCCAGTACTGGAGCTAATGGCAACCGAGGGGTTCGATACCCTGCTTGATGCTGTGCTTGACGCCGACGATATGACCGTCCCTTCCGTTCCGGAGAACACCACCACGCCAGGTCAGCAGCCACCGAAGCTCGTTGACAGCCGTGCGACGTCGCTTGAGAATCTTTTGATGCCCTACTCGGACATTGTCGTGACTCGACCGACGATTCCGGTACCATTTGTACCGCCCGAGGATCCAGCAGAACGTCCATTATTCCTGCCCGTCCGAAGTCGGAAACTGTGTTGGAAATGTGGCCGAGAGGGCCACCACAGAAGTTTGTGTTCGAGACCGCAAATTTTGTTTTGCTCCCGCTGTGGGTGTCTGGGCCGATTGTCGAAAACCTGTCCGTGTTGGTTTTCTGAGGAGGAGCGTCAGGTATTGCCGCCGCCACGGATTGCTCCTGGACATGCCCGGGTTATTTCTCGGGGTGTTCAATGCGATCTTGGTCGAGAAACGTTCCGTTCCCGCTTTCCACCGGAAAGTCTGGGTTTCAGAAACCGGGCACGGAGCTCCAGACGGGCTCGGTGGTTGTCTCCGGACCATGAGAGCTTTTCCAGAGGGTGGGCCAGTGAGGGTAGCCGAGGCCGACAGTGAGAAGGGTGTGCGGTGTGCGGTTCCGCGATTTAGGTTAAGTTAGGTTAAGGGGAGTTGTTTGCTCCGAGTTGAAAATTTATTTTTTTTTTGTACTTTTGTAGAATCTGTGATTGTTTTTATTGTATCGAGCCTGTGATTTATTTTCGTGATTCTATTGTTAACCGTAGCGTTAGAGTTAAGCCGTTAAGTTTTTTGTTTTCTCGAGTTGCCGGGTAGCTTAAAGGTAAGGCCGTCTGTTTTGAAAAGTTTTGTTTAAAAAAAAAAGGAGTAAACGCCTTTTTTTTTTCCGTACGAAGAGGGGGTGTGTAACGAAGTTACTAAGTTTTACCGTTTTCTTAATTAGATCGATCAACCGGAATCATCATTTTAATTACTTAAGTTCCAACAGTCCGATTTTCTCCGTTCTTGTCAGTTTAGGTTCGGGACGTCGGTTACTTTTCGTTAGGGTCATAGCGATGTGTCGCGGAAAACCGCTAATTGATGAGTGCGTGGTTAATAAGTTTTACGCGGCCGAATGTTCAGCGGCTATAGTGCCGCAGTTAACCTGCAAACGCGTCCTGCCGGCACCCAGTGTGTGGCAGTGCGCGCGATTCCGGTCTCCCATACATGGTACGTAGGTGAGTGGGAGATTGCAGGAAATAAAACTGGCCTGCACGTGGCAAACGGCCTCTTCCACCTGCGGTCAGCGTCCGAACCAGACAACCTGCTCCGACTCGAGATCCGACTAGCAGTAAGTACGATTCAACCACGTGTACCGGTACGGCATCTCTTCTGGGCCTATACCGCAATACCTGTCCGTTCCTTTTGATTTTCCCCAGTATTTAGTACACCGTAGTTAGCCGTCGTGGACTCGTAATGACCCGGCGGATTTTTTCCCAGTAATTAGTACACCGTAGCTAGCCGTCGTGGACTCGTAGTGACCCGGCGGATTTTTCCCCAGTAATTAGTACACCGTAGCTAGCCGTCGTGGACTCGTAATGACCCGGCGGATTTTTCCCCAGTAATTAGTACACCGTAGCTAGCCGTCGTGGACTCGTAATGACCCGGCGGATTTTTCCCCAGTAATTAGTACACCGTAGCTAGCCGTCGTGGACTCGTAATGACCCGGCGGATTTTTCCCCAGTAATTAGTACACCGTAGCTAGCCGTCGTGGACTCGTATTGACCCGACGGATTTCCCCAGTAATTAGTATACCGTAGCTAGCACCCGGATTTCTCCTGTTCTTAACCGCCAGGACAGCTGCCGTAGACACCGTTAACGTGTACACCTTTTATTTGACCGCTTTTATTGGTACGTTTAACTGCTTTGTCACCCGCGTCCCGACTTACACGCTTTAGGTTGAAATTGACCACTTAAACAAAGTTACACGCTCTCTCTCATATTTATACTTGCTTTTGTTTCTGTTAAGACTTAAGATACCGTTAGGGTACCGACTTTTGTTTTTCCGATTGGTTCTGTTCGTTAACCACCGTAGGTCCGTAGTCGTATTTTTTTTGGTTAAGTGTGTCAGAGTGTTAATTTCTGTTTAGTTTATTTGGAAACACGACCCGGTGAGCTTGTAAATTTACTTTTGTCTTTCATTGGGCCTGTCAGCCTTGCAAGACCTTAGCGCCCGCTTTCCATCTTCGACTGTCTTAAAAGTTACCCCGGTAGACGGAGCGTTTTCCTGGTTTACGCTCCGCGGTTATTTGAAACCAGGTGGCGCCCGAGGCAATTAAAATCAGACTAGTGTCAAAAGGGGTATTTAATTTACATCCCCAACAAAAGAGCGTCACACAATATCCCTGTAGGAGTAGAAAAAATAAAAAGCAATTCAACGATTATCGACTCTTTTTAACATTTTAATACTGTCACGTTTAATTTATGAGCCCTTCTGGATTTATTAATTAAACTGACTCACGACGTTAAACGTCGCGCCGGGATCTCAGTTTTAAGGATGGAATCAAACACTGAGGTTTCTGTTAAACACTTAAATCTATTAACCAAACATTTATAAATGGATCGGTACAATACAGTCATAAACACACTAAAAGTTGACAATTTAACAATTGTACTTACATAGATTCATAAGCTAAGGACCTCAGCATTTTCTGGCGGCTGGCTTGGTCACTTTCGTGTTGGAACAATTTTGAAGAATGGACTACTTAACTTGATCTTCTTGACCGAGGAGAGTCGACATCTCGACTTCCTGGTTCAGCTGGTCGCACTACTGTCGATTGGTTCACACTCCTCCTATACTGCTGAAATCGGCGTGTTTTATACCCGATTGATCGGCTGACGTAGTTTGTTATGGTTCGTCGCCTGTTTTTATATTCCTGCAAAGCAGGTGGTGGTGACTCATCACCGATATGATGCACTCGGTGCGACCTTGCCTCGTGCGCTTAATATTTCGCAATCCCCGAATATTCTTATGTTTTTAAGTCAATAAGACCACCTTTTGAATTAATGGATTTTCCATTCGTGACATATGCCTCCGCCCCAGAAAAACTGGTCCCCAGTTTTATATGAATAATAATTAAAAAATTTTAACAATAGTAAAAATATATCGTTTAGCCTAACACAAATTTAAAAGTTACATGTGTACATACGAAGACATTATAATAAATGGTTAGTAGGTTTACATATGTGAGTATTCCATAGTACTCAGTTAAGTTTGTCCAAGGACACTGGTTACAATCATTTCTTAATAATAAGTTAGTACTTATTCTAAACAATATTATAGAATAAAGTTATGCTTCTGTAATAAACATAGTTCAAATTATGAACTTTACCGTAATCGCTTTGCTCCCGGTCGAAAAAAAACAAAATAACGCAACACTGGGAAAAGTTTGACAAGACTTACCCTTATGAGCAAAACTTCGCACCTCACATCACTTATCACCATCATCTTCTATGTCCTATTAATGTTTGTGATGTGAATTGTCCAATCGATAAACTCTTTACGTGTAGTTTATCAGTATACGGTCCAATGTCCAAGCCCTTCGTGAGTTCCAATAACAATTATGGCTAATCATAGTCTGCTTTTGCTTCCTTCTCATATAGTCCTGAGTGTTACATGAAATATAAGAACAAAGGTTAATATGTGCTACTGAAGGCATAATATACAATATCATGTCACATCATTTTAACTCTTATTTATGTGTTAGTATGTATGATCCATTTTCCATTCCTAAAAAATAAAAAATGGAACGTATGAAATTTATTTCCCTAATGCTGTAAAGCAAGGATTTCCGTGTATGCACTGCGTGAACAAAATTAGTCATGTAAACAACTTGAACGGTCGTTTACTGTTATCATTATTTTATTTGTTATGTTAGTCGTTCGTCATCAACCAACAAGATTGTCGGAGCATTGGTACGAGACTATTCGCATCTTCAGCGAAACATCGTATATGGTTCGCACCTTCTCAGTGTAAAGCACTATAAAATAAACAGATTAATTTCATGGCTATATTATTCTCGTAAACATTAATGTATAATTTCCAACAAGAATAATCGATAAGTAGACCTTATTGCTGCTGATAAGCAGAATATGGCCCTATATTTCCAAAACGCTCTAACTGAGCAACCGCTTGCTCAGGATTCTCTCTAGTTTGAGGCTTAATGGGCCCCCCTGCTTGCACTTGCGCCTGGTTATCCAGATTTGGGCACAGTGCCGGATTGCGGACAACCTGACTTGCGTGGGATTCAGGTGGTCCCATAAGTTTGTGGTCCAAATGCACCTCCAGAAGATGCGCCAGCAGAATTTACTTCTGATGTTTCATCCCTTTGTTGTGTTTGGGGTACTACTGGTACCCGAAACTGGTGAAACGTAGCATTCGGTATATAAGTATGCGTGTATTGGGAATGATTCGGTTGATTCAAAAATCAGGTAATGAAAATCAATATGCACATAATGTAGGCCTTGTACTTTTAACGTTGTTTATTGTCTAGGGTTATTTACAATATGTACATTTGGTTTGGATGTGGTTACACTGAACGGATCTTCTCGTTAACACTAACAGCAAAGAATTAATTACCAACTGGATGACAATATTGATAACTACGTCTATTTTAAAGTAATTAAAAGCCGTCTGCTTTCTTTAACTTTCGTCTTTTCTCTCGTCTTTTAACTCTTTCAAGTCTCAACCAATACTGACTCTCGCCAATCACGTTCCGCGCACCGGTTAGCAATTCATAGTGCTGTCGCGAATCTATCGATAGTTAAATGTTTGCTTTGGTCGATCAGCGTCACCACGTCATAGTTAGGAAATTTTATAAAACAACACAAACACACTAACACTAATTAACTAATCCTACAATTCGGCCATACTGACTAGTGATCCGACTCGGATTCACTGAAGTTATCAATCCATGGCTTCATATACTCTGAACAAGATGAAGTTTTTCTTGGTCCGTCATGATTTCCAACTTTAACTACTTCATAGCGCTCATTTGGCATCACGTTGGTAATTTCATAAGGTCCTAAAAACTTTTTACACAATTTCAATCCAGATCCAAACTGAGTGCGTTTGACTGCCACTAGGTCTCCCAATTTATATCTTGTTGCCTTGTTCCTTCTCAAGTTATATTGTTTCCTATTTTCTTCTTGTACCTTTAAAATTTGTTGCTTACTTTCCTCTCTTATTTCTTGTCGCTGCTCATTAAATATTTCTATCATTTCTTCTTCTATTAACTCTTTAATCAATAGATCTTCTTTATTTTTCATTTTTACTCCAATCAAAACTTCAAATGGTGTCGTTTTGATGCTACGTTGAAAAGTAGAATTCAATATTCTTTGTAGTTTGTCTATATGTGTATACCACTTCTGAGGATTGTCTAAACTTAACTTAGTCAAAACAGGTATTATGATTCGGTTTATTCTCTCTACTTGACCATTTCCTCGTGGTACTCCAGTAGTACAGTACAGTAGTGGTTGTATGGTGTATGGACTCACTTTTACAATAATCTTGAAACTCTTTGGATGTGAAGGCTGATCCCTTGTCGGATATTATTCTCGCAGGATTCCCAAAAGTTTTTTGTTGAAGTGATAATCGATCCAGTACTTCTCTCGTTGAAGTTGTTTTTGTTGCGTATATCCAAACAAACTTAGTAAAATCATCAATAACAACTAGGATGTGCTGATAATTCTTATTAGTAGAAGGTAACGGTCCTAAATGATCTATGTGATAAGTAGAAAGTGGACAATCACTTTTAGGAATAGGATGGAGTATCCCCTCTTTTTTACCTTCTTTTCTTTGTCCTAATATGCAAGGTATGCAATTCCTTACGCAAGCCTTTATCGTCTCTGTCAATTTAGGTATATAAAATTCTCTTTGGACTACTTCAGCAGTTTTCATAACTGAAAAATGTCCAACTTCATGCGCCTTCCTTATAATTTCTGTCTGCATCTGCTTTGGTACAACTATCAACTCTAGTCCATTGTCGTATTTGAACAAAACACCATTTTTGACAAAATAATCCAAATAGCTTTCTGTTCCCGCTAGGTGAGTTATAGCTTTAATATAGTCATCTTGTTCTTGGGCTATCTTCAGTTGATTTAAAACTCCATTTTCTGCGGAAATCAAATGATCAATTACTAAAACTGAGTAACATCTGCTTAAGGCATCGACATGCGCCATTTGAGTCCCTTTTCGGTGTTCAGTCTCGTAAGAGTATTCTTCTAACATTAGTGCCCATCGAGCAACTCGTGTAGTCAAATCTTTTTTATCTATGGTTTTTTGAAAAGCGGCACAATCCGTTACTATCTTGAATTTAATACCCAGCAAGTATACTCGAAATTTCTTAACAGCTTGAATGACAGCTAAAACTTCAAGCTCGTAGCTGTTATAACGTTCTTCAGCAGGAGTCGTTTTCCTGCTCATATAATAAATCGGATGAAAATTATTATCTTCTGGACTCCTCTGCATCAAGCAAGCACCATATCCGTGTTTACTAGCATCAGTATGTACCTGGGTTTCTCTGTCTTGATGATAAAGATGAATCACCGGTTCATTACATAACATATCTTTCAACACATTGAAGGCTGACTTCTGCTCTATGCCAAACATAAAAATCTGCTCCTTTCTCAACAAATTACTCAAAGGTTTTGCCACTATAGAATAACCTGGAATAAATTTCCTAAAATAACCAGTCAAACCCAAAAATGACTGTATTTGTTTCAAGGTCGTTGGTTCAGGAAAATTTCGAATTGCAGCTGCCTTTTCTTCTGATGGCTTGACCTTACCGTCTTCAATTATGTATCCCAAAAATGTAATTCTTTTTTTCAAAAATTGACATTTCTCCTTTTTAATGTCTAACCCGTAATTCCTGGCAACATCTAAGACTATCTCCAAATTTTTAACACCTTCCCTCTCAGTAGAGCTCAAAATTACAATGTCGTCCATATAATACATCGCAATGTTCTTGTTCGATAAGTCTCGAAAGATATGACTTATATACCGCTGAAACACAGCAGGGCTATTGCAAAGTCCAAATGGACACTTTAAAAACTCATATTGTCCATTATGCGTGACAAAAGAAGTATATTTACTACTTTCTTCACTTACGCTAACGTGGAAAAATCCGTTTCTCAAATCAATGGTAGTAAAATATTTCGCTCCTTGTAGTCTATCCAATACGTCCTCGATCAGTGGTAGTGGGAAACGGTCCTTCACTATCTTCTTGTTGATTCTTCTGAAATCGCAACAAATTCCAGTTTCACCATTTTTCTTTTTTACTAGAACTATAGGACTCGAAAAATCTGAATAGCTTTCTCTTATTATTTCTTCATTTAACCATTCCTGCATTTGTTTCTCCACTATCTGTTTTTCTTCAATAGACAATCTTCTTGGGCTACTGTAAATCGGTTCTTCATCTTTCAGAACTATCTTCATTTTAATATCTACTGATTTTGTTTTTTCTGGGAAGTAACACTCAATCATCTTTTTGACCTTTTCTTGACAATCTTTATTTTCAATATTAGTAACGTCTACTGCATCATCTTTAGAAGAAACCAAATCAATTTGCATCAGTAGCCTATCTTCTTCTTTTTTATAAATCACAACTTCATTATCACTTAAACTCACTGACACTTGACTTAGTAAATCTTCACCCACTAAAGCCTCATATTTCATAGCACTTGACGGAATAATATGAAAATCTAAATCTACGTCCACATCATTAACTGTCACTTTACCTTACCTGAAAACATTATACTCTTGCTCACTTCTGGCTTATTTTTCACACACTTCGTAGATATGTGACCAAAATTACCACATTTAAAGCATTTAGCTCCCTTTGCTTTATCTGGACATAAATTCGACATGACCTTTTTGTCCACAATTGAAACATACCTCTTTATTTTTGTCAGACTTCACTTTCATTCTCGATGAGTCATTGGAAACAAATGTCGATTTTGTTTTAATTTGATTGTACAATTTTACTTTTTCTTTAAAATCTCCAAAGTTTTTTGCTCCGTACAAAACAATTTTATTCACTTGATCATCTGGAATTCCATCGATTATGTATTGAATTATAGTTTCTGCATCAATATTTGCTCTGCTGCCCAACTCTCGCATTAATAGAACATATTCTTGTACTGTTTCAGTAGGTCGTTTTCTTCGAGACATTAACATCTTATGCACTTGAGCACTACTGACTTTCAACTGAAATTCATCTGTCAATCGTTTTTTCAACTCACTCCACATCTTGATGCCCTTTTCGGCTTGAACAAACAATTTAGCCAAACCGGTAAGTACTTTTTTCGCAAATATTAGCTTTTGAAGTTTATTCCAATCTTTAATTTCAGCCACCTCTTCAAAATCATTAATACACTTGTCAACTGGGTAATCATCTCCTCCGTCAAAATGACGTATACTGTCTTCCACGTCTCGAAAAGTTAAGGAAAAAGACTGTTGCTCCTTTTTAACATTTGTAGGTTTTGTTCTCCTACTAGATTTTGAACTTTTTGAGCTAACCTCTTCGATATCGTCCTCAGAACTGGAGTTTGGAACTTCAATATCATCATCAAAGTTATTATTTTCCTTGTCCTTCTCATTCTGATCTTCGGAAGACAAATTATTCAGAAAATCACACACTCTACTAACGACTTCTTTTTTGGCACCAGAATAATCTAAATCTAGTAAGTTACACACCGCGGCCAAATCACATAATTCAAACTCTTCAACATCACTCAATTTATTTTCACACTCGTCAGATTCTTTATCTAAATTAAAACCCCTAAATTCACATAGTCTTTTCCTTGCCTGACGTGGTGGTGCTTCCGTTCCATAAGCAACCAAATGCAAAGCTTTGACAGCTTGTAATTGTCCCGTCTTAATTCTTTGAGAAACTTTGTCAAGGTCTTGCAAAGAAACCATTTTGTAAAAATGTTTTGATACCTACGTATGTGTCACTCAAAAGTCAAAAACGTAAGAGAAAAACCCAAAAATTATTATCAATTAGGTAACTCAAATTAGTCAAATTATTTATACTTACTCACAGACGACCTTTTAACAGAATCCAACAAATAAAAACATATCAGTCATATACATACAACAGTATACCAATTTGCATAAAATAAAACACAACAAAGTATTTATTTCTAATACTACGTCACTAATCAAATATAAAATTTCAATCAAAACAATGGCGCTTAAGTCACCAAAATCAAACTGAATGAAATTAATCAAATCAACAGTACTCAAAATACACATAAAAATGTATTTTGCTAGAACATCATCAATGGGCTTCAACCAGTAAAAATAATCAAAAATGTTACCTTAAATTCCGCTATACTAATGCTTTTCTACCATACCCAACTCAGGTAATTGGAATAGACCTTCTCTACCAGTCCTAGTGGCTAAAACAGTCCGACGTTCCGTCACCAAAGCGCTGACGCCGTCCTCCAGGTTAACTACTCGTCGAGAACGCCGCACCGGTCATACGATTCCCATTTCCAAATCGCCGTATTTGAAAACGCAGTCAATTCAGACCTGCAGCAGTTGTGCGCTCCGTCTTCCAGCGTCCTTCGTCACAATTCCAGCCTTGTAGCAGGGTCTCACCTCTAGCCGCGCTGCGAGGTATTTTTGGAATTGCCAAGGTTGCGTTGTTCCGACCGTTCGTCAAATTAATGGCGGCGACCGCGTACCTTCCTCTTTGTATTTGATCTTGAATCGTCTTTTGGTTTGGATGTGGTTACACTGAACGGATCTTCTCGTTAACACTAACAGCTAAGAATTAATTATCAACTGGATGACAATATTGATAACTACGTCTATTTTAAAGTAATTAAAAGCCGTCTGCTTTCTTTAACTTTCGTATTTTCTTTCGTCTTTTAACTCTTTCAAGTCTCAACCAATACTGACTCTCGCCAATCACGTTCCGCGCACCGGTTAGCAATTCATAGTGCTGTCGCGAATCTATCGATAGTTAAATGTTTGCTTTGGTCGATAAGCGTCACCACGTCATAGTTAGGAAATTTTATAAAACAACACAAACACACTAACACTAATTAACTAATCCTACATTAATACGATTTTTCAATCAAGTCAACCGTACAGGCGCAAAAAAATCAAAACTGTTTTCCCATGTTAATCTCATGTCGAGGGTGCTCTTGGACACCTGGTATAATAAATATGAATATCAAAAAAATATGCAGTTTAAAGGGCATTTTAAGCAAAAGTGTATAACTTGAATGTGAAAGTTAACGAACATTATAAAAACTGAATAATTCTGCACAAGCAGCTACTTAAATTTTGAAATAGATTATAACTAACCTATTAGAAAATATGCATAACTAATAATAGTATTTAGTACTTACAAAATAGTTAGTCTTTACTTACCTTGTTACTATTGGAGAACTACCTATTGACGAAGGGTTAGACGATTCAGAACTGCAATATAAAAAGGATTATAGGTAAATGATGTTAAGTTTTCCAGTCAGAACTAGAAAAGGGAATACTGAAGAAAAAATGTAGTCAGTTCTACAATCCTGTAATATAACACTGCAACTATTTTCTTATGAATGCACTGAAATAAATTGATTACTGATTCAAAAAACATTACTTAAAGGTCATTTTGCCCATGGAATTCAAAATCTGATTTTTCAATGGCTAATAGATTTGTACTTACTACTACGTTTGTAGAACTGTCACAATGTGTAAAATGTATTAATAAAAATTACCTGGATTTGTCTTGAAATAAAAATGGATTCAAGGGTTTTGTAAGCACTCCTCGTTTTAAAAACTTGGCATTATCACTACGATAGTAAAAGTCTGTAGCATCAAAATGATCTGAACAAACTGCAGTTCTTTTCCATATTACAAGATTTTCATCAAGATCCAAAAGTGCCAACCCGAGGTTTCCAATTTCTGGATTTGCAGGAAATCTAAAATTTACAGAAAATTATGAAGACGGCAGTACCAATCAACTCAGTACGTACTGAGTACTTATCTCGGGACTAAATTGTAATTTAGGCAGAAAAATATCAACAAATATTGCTGTTGAATAACTTTTCTTTTCAAATCAAATGAAGAATTGTGCGTGGCGTCCTACATGGACGCTGCTGGTGCTTAAAAAACATGACTGCTTTGTTTACTTACCTATGAAACGATAAGTCTGGATGAAATCGGCTTAGTTTATGACACGCTACCCACTTAAACACCATATTTTGTTTTTATCTTTCGCAATCCACCTGATACACCACTAAACTTGCACAAAAGTAACTATTTTCTTAGATAAAACGAATAAAACCGTACGAATATAAAGACGAACCAATGAAAACAAAACGTAAACAAGAAATTACTGTTCGTACCGCGGCGTTGCCATACCCGCTAATAGAAGTTCCTACCATTTTAAATCAAATTTAAATTCCATTTCTCTTCAACATATTCCTTTTATAGCTGCAGTATAGTGTAACGTAAACCCACTTTTATATTAGATTATTCGATATTGGTGAAAACTACTTATTTTTATTAATCATATTGTTAAGTCACATTTCAAAACATAACATAGACTGCTTCAAAACCTGGGTGGTATGATGGGACTTGGCAGCGTCGCAAATGGGTCAAACCCTAACAAATGTATGTCGGAATGTAAACAGATTGTCGTTCGCTGGTTCTAATCTTGGTTATTACTCTAAGGATTCTTGTGATATATTTAAATGTCTTTCAGCGTTATCATAATAGTTTCTTGCTGTTGCTGCTTCATTATTCATTAAAAAGTCCTGGGTTATTTTCATAACTCTCATTCGGTATGCCATTTTGTTATAAGCTGAAAATGTCCTAACATGAGGCAATAGACTTTTAAATAAGCTTAAATCTTCATCCTCCTCTTCACTTTTATTTCTTTTATTTTGGAAATATTGTAGTTTCTCTTTTTCCACTTGAAGTAATGCATCTCCTATGTCTTCTTTCCTTGGATACTTTGTTTTATGATGTGTATCAGCAGAAGTTGACGGTCGAAATAAAGATGGTGTAGATGCTGAGTGCACAGTATGATGTGGGGTTTCAGAACCATATTGCATTGGCGACGGTAACGGTTGATTTTCATTGTCTTCATCATCTTCTTCAGAATGCACCGCACCCGTCAAACTGTTAGATGACTCGTCGACAACGGTTTCATGTTGACTTGTGTCGTCAAAATTTCCTCCAGATTTTCTCGGAGTGAAATGGTCCTTTAAAAATAAGAGGCTGCTAAAATACTTCCATTCACCTCTGTAGTTAATTAACGCTGCATCGCCAGATTTTGGTTTGGGAATAGACGCTAGCGTAGTTCGAAATTTATCGCGTAGACTTTTCCACTTATTTCGTACCGCAGTTGCTGCAAAAAAAGACTTAATGTAAACAATCAATCTTAATTACCGGGGATTGAATTAACCGATTAATTTTCGATTGATCGAAAATTCGAATCGATCATATCATCGTTTAATTGACTACCTAATTTCGATTAATGGAGTGCCCTGGGCCTTATGAGTGGACTAATTTTCTTTCATAATTCAGACATCCCACACGACACTTAACAATTGCATTTGTAGGTATTTATCAACTGGCCAATCATTTAGAAGCTTAGCCTTTTTTTTCCGTGTTGGAGTTGCAACAGTTTTTAAAATTGTAAGAGAAGTAGTAAAAGTCATATGAGAAGAACTTCAGCCTTGTCACATGAAAGTTCCAGATGAAAATGACTTTAGGAAAATAGCAGACGAATATTATAACCTATGGAATTTTCCGAACTGCATAGGGGCTATTGACGGAAAACATATTAGAGTCATTTCCCGCGCATTCCGGTTCAATGTTTTATAATTATAAAAATTATTTTTCAATTGTTTTACAAGGATTGGTTGATGCTAACTATAAATTTATAAACATAGATGTTGGTGGATGTGGAAAGCAGAGCGATGGTGGAACGTTTAGGTCGTCTAATTTATTTTATCACCCGATCCGTGTGCTTTGCCAAATTCAGAAATCACTGTGCCTTTCGTTTTCGTAGGCGATGAAGCCTATCCTCTTTTACCGAATTTACTAAAGCCTTACGGAAGACAGCAGTTAGATGCTGACAAAGAATACTTCAATAGGAGGTTATCAAGGGCACGGAGAAGTGTGGAATGTGCATTTGGGATACTCTATTTTAAATGGCGAATTTTAGCCACATCAATCCAAACCTCTGTAGACGTAGTTGACGATATTGTTAAATGCATATGCTTACTGCACAATATTATAATTGATAAAGAAGGTATGGAACACCACCTTACAGAAAAAAAAAAAAAAAAACGATAAACATGGTTTGAAATCCATTTGCTATGGGAAGACCAAATCAAGCTGGAGAAAATATTCGGAATTTATTTAAAATGTACTTTTGTCGACATCTTATATAACTACGTACCTATATTACATAATTAATGTCATACCATCACAGACGTAAATAGTTATTTACGACTGTGATGCAGCTCCAACATAAACGCACCCTAACACAAACTCTACCACATCCTAGAAGATCATTCGCGAAGTTTAGGACAATGTTGGTGGATACTGATAACAATCCGTCTTTTTTCTCTTTTCCTGCATAAATGGATAGATTCCAAGTATAGCCTTGTTCACTACACAACTTGAAAACTTGATGCCGTATTTGTGACCCTTTTGTGGATTATATTGTTTGAATAACAGCCGACCTTGGATGGTATCATAGTCTCATCAATGCAAAAAGTTTTGCCTGGGGTATAAATTGCTTGATAGTTATGGAGAATTTTATCTATAAAAGGCTGAACTTTATATAGCATGTCTCCTTCTGGGCACTGTGAGTTGTTGGAAAAATGAAGCATCTTCAACAATAACTCAAACCTATTACGGCTCATGATGTTACCCGCTACTTCATTTCTAAACAGCCATTTTCTTAACCAGTAGTCGCGAATAGATTGCATTCGTACCATTCCCATGTAACCCAGGATGCCTAGCAAATTTGCGATTTCTTTCGTTGTAGTTGGCTCCCATGATTGTACCCGCGCGTTATTTAAAATGCTCGGATTTTTCAAAAGAAACTGTGTTGCATACAGATTTGTCTGCTCTGCTATATCTTGAAGAATCTGAGTACTTACGAAAGCCATATAATATTTTTTTGGATTACATCTTTGTAATGTAGCGTGCCATTCCGGTTTTATGCCGCCCTCAAAATTTTCTTCAAAAACCAAGTGATTTCTAATGGGTGGCCCCCAAACTGATGTAGATAAATCACGTAAAGTAATCAGCACCTCATTTTCAATAAAAGGCGGTTCCGCTTCTGGAGCCAGATCTGCTTCTGCAACCGGTATCGCTTCCGCAGTCGGTTCAGCTACTGCAGCCGGTTCCGCTACTGCTTCCGGTTCCGCTACTGCAGCCGGATTTGCTTTCGCTGGTCGATTGTCATCGCGCTTATGTTTATTTTTACCTTTAGAATGCAGCTGCATGTTAACTTCTTGAACTAGTTCATCACTACTTGAAATTCCACTGGCAAGTCTAGGACGTTTAGACGTCGAGCGGCTAGAAGGTCCGGGAATATTATAGTCATCTTCATCAGTTTCACTACCGCTTGACGGACTGAAGATTGGATCGTCGAAGAAATTATCCGAGAACGAATCATTTGAATAGTCACCTAAAAAGAACCTGGTAAACGTAGGCCACGAAGTTAAGAAAAAAGTGAAATAACGTGTTGTCAATTGGCAAAGATGTCATAACCTCAATGTTTTGTTTTATTTGGGTATGATGTTCTTCAAAATCATCTGTCATACTAAAGCAATTTACATTGAATACGAAACTGAGATTAATTATTTACTGTCCGATTCTTGTTGTCGTTTTTTGTCCACAGCTAATTGAAATATTCTTTTGGTACGGTTATTTATTTTAGAACAAATTTCAGGTGTAATAAAACCAGTCAAAACACTACTACCACACGGACTCTCAGCGGACCTCCCAATAAGTTCATTCTGCATATGCAATCGCATAAAACAATGGGCTAGCGTTGATAAACTTGTCGAGACATATAATTGTTCGGACATAATCGGAAACGCTCGGCAGGCAGTTTTAACAGGCCATAGCGGGCACCGGTGTCCGCTCTGTTTTCATGAGCCAAGAGACAGTGAGGACACCGGTGTCCGGGGTAAAAAAAATTAAAGTCTATAAGTATAAGCAACCCAAAATGATGAGTATAAGATAATAAAAACATCTTGGCCAAGAGGAAAGTTTTGCTAAAAACCCCGTAGCGCTTAACCTGTTAAACAAAGTGGCAATAGGTCAACAAGGTCAAGTTTAGATACGCGGGAAGAGTTCAAAAATTACTTTAATAATGAGTGTGCTATTCCATGATAAATAATTTTATTCAGATTGATCTCAAAGTTGTGGTCTTTCTTCTGCCAGCAAATAATAAGGGTTCAAAATAAGATTATCGAGACTACTGCAAAATGTCAATACAAATCAAAGTGTTTTATTTACATTTTTAATAATAATTATAATTTATTTATATTTCGTGTTTTATTTAATGATAAATGAAAACATCTTTATTATAGCCCAACAAGAGGAAGATGAATGAACAAATCTAAATTACTTAATCATCTTCTTCTTGTTGGGCTTCATAGATCAGATTCATTATATTTTTCCGCAGGGTCGTGCTCTTTTTTAGATCCTTTATTTGCCGCATTTCCGCTGCTACAGACCTAAAAAACATTTAATTCAGTTTCATATTCTTGTAATGTGTGCTTTTTATTTTTAGTATATACCAGGTGTCCAAGAGCACCCTGGACATAGGAGATTAACATGGGAAAATGGTTTTGATTTTTTTGCGCCTGTACGGTTCATTTAATGGAAAAACGCTTCAGATAAAAGTTGTAGAGCACATTTTCGGCTATCAACTTGTAATTTTTTCAACACGGCAGATTTGACCATTAAGACGAAAAACGGATCTAAAATTCGGAAATTTTAAATCTCGCGCCAAGCGGTCGTCAAGGAAAGTCAGTTGTCATTCATGTATTATTCTCTGCCTAAGGTCTGCAATATTGGCCGGCTGTGTTGCAGACTTTAGATTTTAAATGCCCCCATATAAAAAAGTCGAACGGAGTGAGGTCGGGTGATCTCGCAGGTCATTCCATGGGACCACGTCTACCAATCCATCTTCCAGGAAATCGATTGTTCAGATTTTCTCGAACGGGAAGTGAATAGTGTGGAGGTGCACCGTCTTGTTGGAAAATTAGTTGATTTTCAAATAAATTTTCATCATTTTCTAGTAGCTCTGTTATGGTCGAATCAACAGTGGTGTCAAGAAGCTCAAGATAAGTAGCACCATTCAAATTACCGTCAATAAAAAACGGACCAACGATGTGGTCTCCTAAAATACCTGCCCAAACATTAAGTTTTTCTGGATATTGGGTATGGGTTTCCCTAAACCAATGTGGATTCGTGTCTGACCAATACTACAGTTATGCCTGTTCACTTCTCCATTCAAAAAAAAACATACACTCATCACTGAAGCAAATATTGTACAACAAGTTTACGTTGTTTGTCAGATTAGTAGACATAATTTCACAAAATTGTAGTCTTCTATCATAGTCATCTTCGTTTAATTCCTGAACCAATTTTACCTTGTATGGATGAAAATTGTGTTTTTTTTTTAATTCTCCATACACTGCTTGTCGAAACACCCGATGCATGGGAAATTTGATTTAAAGACTGATTATTATCCATTGCAACGTGTCCCAAAACAGCAACTTCAATTGGTTCATTAATAATTTGTCTTTCAGGTTGATGTTTTTTGTTTGTCACTGAACCAGTTTCCATGAATTTTTGCATCAACTTTAAGACATACTGATGACCAATTCATTTATCTGGATGGATTGCATTGAAAGCGCGCGCGGCAGCTCGTGCACAGTCGTTATGTTTGAAATAAAAACGTACAATTTCTATTCTTTCGGCAGTCGTGTAAACCATATTGACAATGTTCCTTCAAAACGAACTTACAAGTTGACCGACTGAGGCAAAAACATGGAATGGAAAACAAGTATTCGGTAGTGTTATCAGCAGTTTGACCAAATAACAAAAAAATGTTTTTATTTTTTTTGGTCTCAATTCAAAGCAAATGTACAAATAAAATAGTGCAATTAATTCCTTATGAAATACCCTTTCCAACGATGTGCCACACAGGGTATGGTGCCATTTGAAAATGTAGTGGGGGTGGCTATGGCGGCAAAGGGGCTAATGCAGAAATTCAAATCCTACGTAAAAAGATGTCCCCCTTGCAATCTTTGTTGACGTGTCTTAGCATTTTTTAACAGAGAAATTATTTTGGAAGATATTCAGGGTGGCTACTTTTCATTGAAAAACCCTGTATATATATACAGGGTAATTCAAATTCGACCCTCACCATTGGGATCTCGGAAACTATAAGAGATACGAGAAAGTTTAAATTGGGGCAAAGTTAAAAAAATTAAAAGTTCAACCAAATCCCGTTTTAAAAATTTCGATTTTCCGAGTAGTTCCGAAGATATCCGGAAAAACCTGAAAAATTGGATTTTTTGTTTTTATTTATTTCTAACCTTATTTGAAGAGATATCCCAAAACTAAAAGCATCTTTTCATTGCCACTTTTTCCTAGCTATTCGATGACGAATTCAGATTTGCCACACGACGTTTCGTTTTTTGTCAGTCATCACCAACTTTATTTTTTCTTATGGGCGCCATATCGGATTTTTAGCCCACCAAATAGTACGTTTTATTCTGATTTTAGTGATGTATAATAACTTATGATTTGCTTGATAAATGATAAAATAATTCAATAAAAACTAATTTTACTTTAGTTATTGGCTTTGAGTTATACTATACAACATATAGATATACGGTTTTTGTCATTAATCCTTTCTCAAAAATCGACCTGTAGGCATGTATACTAGTTCCTCATATCTACCCGGGAAATAAGGTTTTCCTCATTAAGCCCAAGAATAACCAACGGTTTTCGCCATTAAGCTTTGTATCAAACTTAAGCTTCAGACACCGACATCAGTTTATGCCTACCTATATTAATAAGAGCACTTCCCATTGGACCACCCTGTACAGACGATTCAATATTTACTTACCTGACTAAAATTTTCATACATTGGATATAGAAATATTTATTAAAAACTTCATGATTGTGTATATTTTTGTGTTTAAACAAATTATAATTTGAGCTGTCGTTAGCTTCAATCATTGTTGTCTATCTAATCTGATTAGATTGAAAACAATGATCTACTAAGCCCATCCACCTACGTCAAGGTCACACAGCTCCATGGAAGTGAAACTTTTAGATTAGAAGTAGGTTGATTTTTAACCTACTACTTATCTTTAAATATACTTTTATGAACAATTCGATTTTATCTTAAAAAAAAATATTGCAATTATAGATTGTCAAAAAATGAACCTTTTAAGTTTTAAATTTGAACAGGGCTTTATAAAACAATATGTTAACATAGGCAATCTTTTTTTCTTTTAGTAAATATAACCCATTCCAAGCAACAGAGTCGTAAACCACATTTCTCCACTTCCAACCAAATAACGCTAAGACTAGTGTCTAAATGAACAGCTCAAAATAAACAAGCAGCAAATCCAACAGCCAACAAAATACAAATATGCAGAAACTAAATTCTAATAGTGCACCCACCGAAAATTAAAAATTAGAACGAAACACACGAAAAATACATAATATACATATAATTTTGAAACAAGAAAAATCTATAAAGAAACAAAGAAAATGTAGCGTATATTGACAATTACTTTGAAAGGAAAGGAACCAAATTTAGTAACTATCCAAGTTAACCTTGAAGTCATTACCTGTAGAAAATTTTGTCACCAACTCAAATTCATCACCTTCCCACTGTTCCCCTTTCTCAACTAGCTTTATACAGCTCGTCTGGAAAATCTTGTCTAAAAGACAACTTATTATCAGTTTCCCTTTTAGTGCGTTTTTCCCTTTGGCTCTTTTCTCCAAATCCTTTGCGACTGAAATTAAATTCCCGATTTGGTCCTTAGTTCGTAAATGGCCGAAAAAATCAGTTTCCAGACAAGTTCTTAAGCTACTAGGCCGGTCATTGACATAGTAGCGATGGTGTCTGTGATCATTCACGATCCCAAGGAAGGTTAGATTAACGTCGGTAAACACTATAGATTTGCATCCTCCTACTGTACACAACCACACAATTTTGTTTTGGTTTTCCGCCGCGATTAATTTACCAAACCAATTTCTCTTATAGGAAACGCACCGTTTTATTTTTCCGTTTATATTTTTAGGATAGTCTTTGAGGACGGTAACCGCCGATCTTGTAGAGTTGCTTAGACTAGACATCTTTGCTGCTCGACAAAAGAAATACTGATGTCCAGCTAAAGAGATTCTACTTAAAAGGACATGTAATCAAATAGGTGGGGCATAACTCAGGTATAGAAGAAATAATGCACAACAACTAACGGTGTCATTCTAAAAAAAAATACTTTTAACATTTATGGCGGGTCATAACGATAAAGAGATATTAGAATTTGGCATCCGTTAGAAGCGGTTTTGCGTCGACCAATGTATTAACAGACTTTTTAAAGGAACGAAAACCGAATGCAAATTATTTCGTTAAACAGCCAGGGTGTTACAAATTCGAAGCATTAGCATTACTGCTCTCAGATACTATTGTTGATACAGCTTTAGTTAAATGAAGGAAAAGTTGTGCATTTTATTTCTTAATAATTTAGTAAAAAAAACAATAAAAAAATTTTCATTACATCCGCAGATATCAGACAGAAACCGAAAAAGTCTAATTTCTATTTTATTTTTTTACCACTTTATTATTGATTATTTTAGAAAACCAATGGCACATTCTGGAGGAACTTTTTTGTGCTATTCAAGAAAATATTTTTAGTTTTCAGACCCGACGTTTCGTTTTTTAGATACCATCATCAACTTCAATTTTTCAAATACCCACCTGAACTTTTTATTTCGTTTTTTAGTAGCTACGGACCTTCCGAAACTAACGATGTGTCACACTAGTCAAAAAAATATACCTAATGTTTTACGTACTTGGTACATTAAGTTTTTTAACTAAATTAAGCAAATGAAATTGATGTCACAATGAGTAGATAATTTGGTTTGATATAATTTAATAATTAGGTTTATTGCTGCTTCGAAAAAGAGAGAGAGTTTCTTATGGTACTTTTCATTCGTTCAAAAAAAAATATGTTTTGGGTTAATTATTTATTTTTTTTACGACGTATAATTTTGAGTGATTACAGCACCTGTTTTGAACGCGGGAAGGACTAGTTCCTGCCTAGTTTCTGCTTGCTAGGGCTAACAAATTGGGAAGTAAATACCTGCTGTACTTACCGTTCAGCCGAACGGGAAGTAACATACAGGATTAAAGGGAATTAATTTTTATTAATTAATAATTAATTATTAATTAATTAATTATTCTCTCTGACGAGCCGTAATACGGCGAAACCGGTCAGAGGATTGGGATTGATAAACAAAAAACAAAACCTCACCATTTTTAAAGGGAATTTGTTAGAATATTTTCATTTTATTTAATAATTCGGATGATATTGTTGAAGTCGTACAAAAAATAGTGTAAGCATTACGAACTAATAGCTTTACTGATCTCAGACAAATTAGAGGCTTCGCTCAGCCTACAAACTTTGTCATCGATCAGTAAAGCTTACTTACTGTTCTTGATACTTAATATACTATTTCAGATGTTTGAATTCGAGGATGAGTTTTGATAAAACAGCTTAAACTTTATTTTTGGCATTAAAAAGGAAAAACCTAATTAGTAAATCATATCAAATTAAATTATCTTCTCATTATGACAACATATCAAATTCAATTGCCTAATTTACTTAAAAAACTTAAAGTACCAAGTGCGTAATACACTAGGTATATTTTTTTGATAAGTGTTACAAATAATTAGTTTCGCAAGGTTTGTAGCTACTCAAAAACGAAATAAAAAGTCCAGGTCCGTAATTGAAGAATTGAAGTTGATGATGGTATCTAAAAAACGAAACGTCGGAGCTGAAAACTAAAACTATTTTCTTGAAGAGCACAAAAAAGTGCCTCCAGAAGGTTCCATTGGTTTTCTAAAATAATCAATAATAAAGTGGTAAAAAAATAAAATATAAATTAGACTTTTTCGGTTTTTGTCGGATATATAATTTTAAATAATATAAACAGCTTTAAAATTCGGAAATTTTAAATCTCGCGCCAAGCGGTCGTTAAAAAAAATTCATATCCGGCCGTGCTACCAACCTTTCAAAATCATAACAAATCGCCGTCTGTCATTATCTAATCAAAACATTCAAAACTAGTTTATTTAGTAATAATTTTGAGTTAATACCCACATATTGCAAAGAAAATACAAATAAATCGTGATAAAGATACTTTATCAGTAGCCACAGCCCAAAAATCTGGTAAGTTGCATTTATAACCTCATTCAATGTCTCTACCCAACTTAATTATTTTGTAGCTAAGTTCTTTAAGAAAACGCTGGTTTTGCTTGCAAATATTTAACGAGGACGACCGAATCACCTATCTCAAGCCTCTTCATAACACTTCAAACGATTTAAAGTGATGAAAACAGTGGACAATGAAACCTGCCAGATCCATAGCAAAGATAAGTTGCTTTCCTATACAGGGACCACAAAAGAGGGCAAATACTTCCTTCAAAAGTGATGCGATTTAGTGACCTACGTGATTGCTAGTTTTATTGTATCCTTCTGTTTTGTAGTGTTGTCAACACACCATAGTGTTTAAGTGGTTTTATATTGCATCATGTTAATAAAAAGGCATTTTTTTATAACTGATTATCAATGTTTTTTCCCTAGTTCTACAGGTTAAGGTAAGTACTGATATTTAATTAGCTTTAATAGTTAACTTGAACATCATTCACCTACAAGGATACTTGCAAAATGTCTACCTATCAAAAATAGTATAGTTGCAAGTAATGTGTAACTCGAGTTCACATTTGATTGGTAAAGGTAATTATGTCCTGTGAAATGGTGTATTGAATTAGAAGCAAGTTGTATCTTTTTAGAGACTTTCAATCACTAAATTTCACCTACGTTTGCTAATTTGGAACTCCACTATTATCCAAACAAACATTAGGTTAGTAAGACAAAGTTGTTTTTAGCATAGCTTGTATGGTGAAAAGTTCACCCACTCACACTCAATATGTAGAATAATTACTGTTTATGTGGTAAGGCCAGTTTTCTTTGCTACCTATTGTACCTAAGCTTTTCACTTGAAGAGAATGTATACTGTACCTTGAACTGTGAATAAATAATTAACGCAAACATTCAGTGTACAAAGTTTTATTTGGAACAAGTTCATGGACGATAGACCATGAAGTTAAGCACATTGAAGCTAAATCACATCACTTTTGAAGGAAATATTTGGCCCCTTTGTTGTTGTCCCTGTACAGTAGGAAACTTATCTTCAAAGATCTGGCTTCATTGTCCACTGTTTTCATCACTTTAAATCGTGTGAAGTGTTATGAAGAGGCTTGAGATAGGTGATTCGGTCGTCCTCATTAAATATTTGCGAGCAAAACCAGTGTTTTCTTAAAGAACTTTGCTACAAAGTAAATAAGTTGAGTAGAGACATTGAGTTTTGAATTGTTTTGATTACATAATGACTGACGGAGATTTGTTATAATTTTGAAACGTTGGTAGCACGGCCGGATATAAGTTTTCCTTGACGACCGCTTGGCGCGAGATTTAAAATTTCCGAATTTTAAAGCTGTTTTGCGTCTTAATGGTCGAATCTACAGTATTGAAAAAATTACAAGTTGATAGCCGAAAATGTGCTCTACAACTTTTATCTAAAGCGTTTTTTCATTAAATGAACGGTACAGGGGCAAAAAAATCAAACCCGTTTTCCCATGTTAATCTCCTATGTCCAGGGTGATCTTGGACACCTGGTATAATTTTATATATATATACAGGGTAATTCAAATTCGACCCTCGCCATTGGGATCTCAGAAACCATAAGAGATACGAGAAAGTTTAAATTGGGGCAAAGTTGCGCAATTTAAGGCTCAACCAAATGCTGTGTTAAAATTTTTGATTTTCCGAGTACTTCCGAAGTTATCCGAAAAAAACTGAAAATTTGATTTTTTGTTTTTATTTATTTCTAACCTTATTTGAAGAGATATCCCAAAACTAAAAGCATCTTTTCATTGCCACTTTTTCCTAGCTATTCGATGATGGATACAAATTTGCCACACGACGTTTCGTTTTCTGTCAGTCATCATCAACTTTCTTTTTTCTTATGGGCGCCATATTGGATTTTTAGCCTACCAAATACCTAGTACGTTTTATTCTGATTTTAGTGATGTATAATAACTTATGATTTCATTTTAAGAACTTCATTTTTTGCCAAATTTAAATTTTGTATAATGTTAAGTGCAAGTTTATAGTTATTTATACAGTAAGTGACAAAACATTTTTTATTCATTCATATTTATTCGAGTGAATAAACCGGTTTAAGTCACGTGTCTTATACAGTATTTTATTAAATTTCGACTTCTTATATTAAAAAAAAAACTAAAATTTCAGTTCTATTAAATTTGCACCGCGCCCCGCAGATGTAACATTGATGTTGGTTTGTTTACATCTGTAAATAGACGAATGTCATTCAGAGTGATTTAATAGTTATTTATACAGCAAGTGACTTAAACCATTTTTTATTCACGAAAAGAGTGGCCTAAACTTTTCGAGTGAATAAACCGGTTTAAGTCAAGTCACGTGTACACCTTTGTGACTAAGTATGTTCAGGCCAATTGCGTGTGACAAGTACTACCAAGTAATCTTCATAAAACGTCTCATTAACAAAGCTAACTAAGGTAAAATCTCTAAAAGCTCTAATGATCGTCCGAATTATCGTGTTTGACAAGTACTGTCAAATAATGACATTTTATAAAACGGCCCATTAACTCAAAGCCAATAACTAAAGTAAAAATAGTTTTTATTGAATTATTTTGTTATTTATGAAGCAAATCATAAATTATTATACATCACGTACATACGTACGTAAAACGTACTATTTGGTGGGCTAAAAATCCAATATGGCGCCCATAAGAAAAAAGAAAGTTGATGATGGCTTCCAAAAAACGAAACGTCGTGTGGCAAATTTGAATCCATCATCGAATAGGTGAGAAAAAGTGGCAATGAAAAGGTGCTTTTAGTTTTGGAATATCTCTTTAAATAAGATTAGAAATAAATAAAAACAAAAAATCAAATTTTCAGTTTTTTTCGGATATCTTCGGAAGTACTCCGAAAATCGAAATTTTTAAAACTGCATTTGGTTGAGCTTTACATTGCGCAACTTTGCCCCAATGTAAACTTTCTCGTATCTCTTATAGTTTCCGAGATCCCAATGGTGAGGGTCGAATTTGAATTACCCTGTATACGTATATTTACCAAATTATTAAGCAATAAAATGCGCAACTTTGTCTTTATTTAACTAAAGATCTATCAGCTATAGTTTCTGAGATAGCAATGCTAATGCCTCGAATTTGTAACACCCTGTATATGTATATATCTCTTATTTATTTCCTAATAATGAAAAGGGCTATCGACCATTTGGTTTTCCTGACCGTGATATAATACAATTATATTGGTATCAGATATTTGTATAATATGGGTAAAAGAAAATACTTAGTTTCACGTTCTATCTATTATTTACAGTACCGATACAAAAATTAACTTAAAAATTAGTCCTTTTTTTGGTAAAATGTTCCACCAGTGTATAAGGGGGAAAGGCGTAGCGAGATAGTGTAGTTGGTCAAGAGTCCTATTATGCATGATTTATCAATTCTTTTACTTTAATATATGTAGGCACCCAAACATTTTTTCTTAATTGTATTAAACAAACAGAAATAGAGGCTGTATGCCATTGTCTAAACTGCTTGAAAAGGTACTTAGTAACAGAATCAGCAAATTTATTGAAACTCACAAGCTTTTCTCTGAATGTCAGTTTGGATTTCGAAATGAATAATCTACGACTATGGCTATCAATAAACTTGTGGAATTGGTTAATACCAGTTTCGACGCTGGGGACTGCTTTGTGATCTAACGAAAGCCTTTGACTACGTATTATCTAATATTATTGCTTTACAGTTAAAACATTACAAATTCTCTTCAGGGAGCGTCAATTTGATACGTTCTTATTTGACTGACCGGTCACAGCTCGTGAGCTTTGATTAGCAACAATTGATTAGGTCAAAGCGCACTCCGTGTCACATGATCATTCTGTTGCAAAATGGAAATATATTATGTTGACTAGGGTAATTTGACCTAAAGAAGCATTGCTGAGATATTGTGTTGAAGGCACTCGTTGTAAAAACATAATTTCTGAAACAGCACTGTAATCAGAAAACAATTTGAATTAAAATTGTTAAAAATAGATTATGACACTCATTAGACAAATAAAAGTGACGGTGGAAACCAAAAACCAATACGTCGGATCTAAAAAATATAATTTTGCAATGTTATAGAGGAAGAAGCAACATTTCATTGAACTTCGAATTGCTCAACTATGTCTAAATTTCGGTCTTCTCAAATAACCGAAATAACCATGGTGAGGCCCGAAGAACGAAAGATGACGCAATAACTTATATAATTTTATTATCTTAACAATTTCAGCTACGTGACTAACAAGAATGAAAAAAAAGAAAAAGAATGTCTTGTCATAAAACGAGCTAAATCGTAAACTACACTTTCTTTAAATAAAGGTAACAGCTAAACTCAGGTATCAGTTTTGTTAGCTAGCTTTATGCGTTCAGTTTGCGTGTTGTTTCAAAAGTTTGATAATTGCTTTTTGTTTTAGTTATTGTTTTTGTACTGTTCATTGTGGTGTTCATTTACGATAAGATACATATATTTAATTTTCTCTGTTTGCATTAATTCTTTACTCTTTAACTTGCAGAAATTGTGGTTTTTACTGGCAAGCTTATGCGAAGCTAGTGTATTTGTATCATGTTCTCTCTTATGTCACTGAATCAACCTAACCTAACCTAACCTAAATTTTAACCCACTACCGAACTATTAGCATTAGTATTAAAAGTAAACAAATAAAAAAATACTATTTCGTACTAATTATATTATAAATAATTTTTAAACATCTTCCATTTAAATTTAATCATAAATAAAATCCATTGGAAAACAACGAAGAATTATACATTTTAAAATTTTGACGCTCTCTAGCTTGGAAACCGTAGCACTAACCAATCAACTTTTATACGTCAATAGAAAGCTTATTTCGTTGGCTATTCATTGACATACCCAGTGTGTCCCCCAAAGTGTTGCAAATAACCTAGTTATTGACAATTGTAAGAAAAGATGCACCAAAAAAGACATAAAAAATGAGTCAACTTTGACGCCCTCTAGCGGCCAAACCGTTCAACCTATTAACCCAATAGTTGTTGTGCCACATCTGGTGACATCTGTACTCAACTCTATGAGCTAGAATGTTCAAATGGCGTCCCAAAATCTAGGAACAGCACCATTGATATCGCATCATTCAGTAAACAGCGATATGATTGGTGAGGTTTTGTTTATCAAAAAAAAATATTTCGTTACTAGATTGTTAACTCTTTAAAAAGTCGGCAACATCGCGGAGGTTCACCCGCAATGAGTTTAAGTTTTTAAGTTTCTAAGTGCAGTCTGCGTGAGATTGGGAAGGCTCGCACAACAGTTGATTTCTTTCTGGTTTAAAACCGTTATTAAATTTTAAGATTATTATTTGTGGAATTGACTTTTCCACCAGTTTAATTAATACAGTCCACTTGCAAAAGGAAAATGGTCTTTAGAGGCGAAGAAGACGAAACGCCTTTGGAAGATTACAGTCTTTGATTAGAAGGTCGTCAAGCCTCGGCGATAACCGTGAAGGGTGGAATTTATAACCTGGAGACCTGGATTTCCAACAGCGGCTGGTATATTGAAATGTGACGACGATCACCATTGGTTACAGTAAGCAGACCAAAAAGGAAAATCTACCAGATAGAACAGTAAGTCTTGAATTTGGCTCAATTTGATAACACTTACTTACATTAAACAATCTACAACTACAAATCTGTGTAATATTACCCAGTACATTGCTGAAAACTTAGATAACAAATACCAGGTCGATGTGATCTACACTGATTTTGCAAAAGCCTTTGATAAAGTGTCACATTCTATACTATTGAATAAATTGAAGAACGAATTTTGTTTTCATGAGAACTTAGTAAAATTTTTTCAATCATATTTAAGAAATAGGCAACAAAAGGTAGTCTTAAAAGGATTTCAGTCAAAGTATTATTTGACCACTTCAGGTATTCCTCAAGGTTCGAACCTTGGGCCGTTGCTTTTTCTTATGTTTGTTAATGGTATAGTGAATGAGATTACAAATTGTGGAGTATTGATGTTTGCTGATGATTTGAAATTATTCTCCAGGGTACGTGATGAAAGAGATTGTCAAATTATTCAAGAAAACTTAACCAAAATACATAAATGGACCATTATTAATGAACTTAATATTAATGTTAGTAAGAGCTGTGTACTTCAGTTTTCTAGGAAAAAAAGTCTAACTAACTTCACCTACAAAATAGGCGGAACAGCACTGGCTCATGTTTCGGAGATGCGGGATCTTGGAGTGACTTTTGATTCACGGTTGACATTTAGGTCTCACATACACGAGATAACAAATAAAATGTCTTCTTCTTTAAAAATGTATGGTTTTATAGTTAGGATTGTTCAATTGTATGGAGTCCATATTATAACAATCATAAATACACCATAGAAAGAGTGCAAAATAGATTCTTAAGATATACCAGGTGTCCAAGAGCACCCTGGACATAGGAGATTAACATGGGAAAACGGTTTTGATTTTTTTGCGCCTGTACGGTTGATTTGATTGAAAAATCGTATTAATGAAAGTTGTAGTACCTATCACGGACTAGTTTTCTGTATTTTTTTCGGATCTCTAACTTGAGCCCTTTCGTCGTAAAACACGAACAAAAATGTGAAAATTTAAACTTTTGGCCTGCACTGTATAAGCGGTTGCCGAGCAACCGTACCCGCAACAATGACCTGTTTACCCGTTGCCCGACAACCGCCTATACAGTGCAGGCCAAAAGTTTAAATTTTCTCATTTTTGTTCGTGTTTTACGATGAAAGTGCTCAAGTTAGAGATCCGAAAAAAATACAGAAAACTAGTCCGTGATAGGTACTACAACTTTCATTAATACGATTTTTCAATCAAATCAACCGTACAGGCGCAAAAAAATCAAAACCGTTTTCCCATGTTAATCTCCTATGTCCAGGGTGCTCTTGGACACCTGGTATATATTATAAGGAAACTGGTAGGTTTGAAATCCATATACCCAAAATTGATGTCATGAAAGCACATAATCTCAAACCTCTAGAAAATCGTAGAAAAATCGCATCTATTGTCTTCTTGTATAAACTAATACACAATCTTATAAGTGATCCTGAACTATTGGCTAAATTAAATTTTTGTGTTTCAACTTACAGAACTAGAAAACCATCAACATTGTATGTCGATAATACTAGAACTAATTACTATTGCAATTCTCCTATCAATGTAATGTGTAGTCTATATAACCAAATTCAGGATAATATTGATATATTTAGTTTAGGCTTTAACTCATTTAAAAGAGAAACAAATGAATTAATTTAAATTAAATTAGTTATAGGCAGTAGTTAGAACAAATGTTTTTTTTTGTCTTTGTTTTTCGTTTTGCCTACTCTGTAATTGGATAGTTATATCTGTAGAGTTTGTAGGAAATAAATAAATAAATAAATAAATAAATTAACTTAAATCGACGAAGCCTTATGAAAATAAATACATTTTAATTATAAAATCAAGACAAAATGACGGATGTTAGAGACCATTTTAATCGTTTGCAATTTAAAATAAAGCTAGTTTTAAACCACCTTTAACTCGTTCCAAAGAATGTGTTGAGTTGTTTGATCCCCTCCAAGTTGATAATAGTGCTTTTATGCAATTAGATTGCCGTTTAGCACGCATCCAACCATTGTGTGATGAGTTTAGGGAGTACCAGGACGAAATAGAATTGTTAATTGACACCGAAAATGATGAATTGGCATTATCAGCTGATAATATTAGTCAAGACAAACAAGAAAGATATCAATAATAATATATAATAAAATATATATATATATATATATTTAATATACAGTGTGACCCATTTAGAATGGAAACACCCCTATAAAATTTTAGGTTATTAACCGATTTCAATGATTTTTTTTTGAAATAATTAGGAATGAAATGTCTATTACGGGAGAAAATTTTAAATATTTATTTCAGTTTTCAGGTCATATTACGATACTTTTTCTTGATAGAAAATGGAGAATTTTTATTAGCGATTTTTTGATTGAAAAAATTACTACGCCACTGGATCTATAGTGCTTTCAAATAGCTGTGACCAAATTTTTTTTTTGAATTTTTTTTTTTTTTTTTTTTAAATTAATCAATTAAGAATTAATAATAAACAAGTAAATAGTAACACCATTTATATGGCAACAGTTGATGCAGGGTGTTCTTTTGTGACCGTTAGCTTAGAGGATTTTTGAATTTTAATTTGTCATAACTTGGATGGATTTTCATGAAATTTTGGTCACAGTTATTTGAAAGCACTATAGAACCAGTGGCGTAGTATTTTTTTCATTAAAAAAATCGCTAATAAAAATTCTCCATTTTCTATCAAGAAAAAGTATCGTAATATGACCTGAAAACTGAAATAAATATTTAAAATTTTCTCCCGTAATAGACATATCATTCCTAAAAAAAAAAAGAGAGAGAGAGTACAGATGTCACCAGATGTTGCACACAACTATCATATCATTCCTAATTATTAAAAAAAAAAAAATCATTGAAATCGGTTAACAACCTAAAATTTTATAGGGGTGTTTCCATTCTAAATGGGTCACACTGTATATAATTTGAAGATTTATTTGATGAAATAAGTGCGCGTGCTTTACTGATATTGTCAAATCATCATAAAATAGAGCCAATTGATAACATCTCCCTACCGGAGTCACATAGTTCCCAGCGACATGTTACGGGGTTTTCAATAAAATTACCAGACATTAATAATAATTCATAAGTTGGAATTTCGAGACGCATTTTATTCAATAATTGATCAAAACTCATCAATGGATGAATTGCACAAGTTTTATTATTTAAAAGCACATCTTGAAATTGATGCATTTAAAATGTTAGAGTCGATTAAAAGTACAAATAACGATAATTATAGTATTGCCTTAAACATGTTAAAACACATATACGAAAATAATAGACTAATTATTTTTAATTTTGTCAATGGTTTATTTGAAGCGCCTTCAGTAGTCAAAGAATCACACACTGAGTTGCGTACCTTATTTGATTTATTTCATAAAAATGTTTAAGGTTTAAAAGCATTAAATCAACCCACAGATCAGTGGTCAGTGTTACTTGTTTATTTAATGGTTACAAAACTTGACCACCCAACTCGTAAGGATTGGGAATCTAAAAAATTTAATACTGATCTACCCTTATTGGAGAATGTGGGTTATTAGAGAATCTTGAAACTGTGAGTACAAAAAGCAATAAAAATAAAAATAAAACTTACAATAATAGAAATTTTATTCAAAACTTCAACAAATCGTACTCATTACTAACAAATAGCAATAACAATTTTTTTTTTACTGTAAATCAAGTCATTCAATATTTAAATGCAATTCATTTTTAAAATTTGATCCTAATAAAAGAAAGCACGAAGCGGTAAGGCTGAAACTGTATCTAAACTGTTTGAATCCAAAACATGCATTTGAAAATTGTAGAATATGTGCTGCAGCAAGGGAAATAAACGCAGGCCGAGCGGCTCGAGCAGACGAGAGAAGGGCGCACATAAACATTGCGAATAATCACGACCCGGATGAAGATAGAAACACTATTCAACGCAACGATGACCTTGGCCGCATTTGTTTTTGCGCTCCATGGAGCGAGCAGAGCTTTTTTGACGTAACGATGACGTAATTTGGGAAAACCATAATTTGACCAATTGTTAAATTACGTCATTGTGACGTCAAAAACGCTCTGCTCGCTCCATGGAGCGCGAAAACGAATGCGGCCCTTGTCTCGCCTCAAACTACGTTAATATGTCGGGCTAATAAATATGCGCTGTTGTCTACTGCTTCTGTTTTCATCCTAAATAAAGGATTACAGTTTAAGGCGACTGTTTTACTAGATCAAGGCTCACAATCAAATTTCATTACTGGGAGCTTTTATAATAAAATTAGTTTTCATAAAAAAAAACTTAATTATTCTGTTTCGGGTGTTGGAAGTAATAACTTTTTGCAAGGTAGATATAAAACTAACCAGAACTTTCCAACCAGAAGCAAATTGTTTAGTTTACCGAAAATTACTGAAGCGATGCCGATAAGATCATTTGATTCAAGTTGCATTTCGATACCGGAGCATGTAAATCTAGCCGATCCTAACTTTAACATCAGTAAAGATATTGATATGTGGTGTAAGTATTTTTTATGACATTTTGCTAACCAATCAAATTAAATTGGGCAAATTGGGCAATTTAGCAAATTAGGCTGGCTAATAGGAGGTGACATTAATATTTCCATTTGTAAAAGTGTGCTTATCACGTGACAATGAAGTAAATGAAAATCTTACCAAAGTTTGGTGATAATTTTGCAGAATCCCATTTTTAAAATAATTACTACAGAAATTCTCAAGGACGGTTGGTAGTTAGAATTCCTTTTAAACATAATGCTCAACTATGTAATTCAAAAGATATGGCCTTAAAAAGATATTATTCTTTAGAAAATTGTCTTTCAAAATGTTCTAAGTTAAGAAATGAGTACAATAGCTTTATGGAGGAGTATGAAAGATTAGGTCATATGACTTTTTTGGGTGCAAATTTAGATGAATTAGGTGATGGTAGCTGTGGTAATGCTTATTCTGTGAGCCACCACGCAGTAATTGGTGAAGATAGTTTAACAACCCGTTTAAGAGTAGTTTTTAACGGATCTGGTATCACTGATAATAATTTGTCATTAAATGACACTCAAGTGGTAGGACCCACCATTCACAAATATGTCTTAAACGCAGACATATCAAAAATGTACAGACAAGTTTTGATTTATAAGTCTGATAGAAAATATCAAAGAATATTTTGGCGTAGCGACCCCACAGATGTTCTCAAGTGTTACGAACTGAATGTGATCACCTATGGATTGGCATCCTCTCCATTCTTAGCCAAAAAGAGTGGTAGCTTTATGCAAAAGATTTATTTTCAATTTACAACATCCAAATGAAAAATTAGTAGCTGCAATCACAACAAATAAACTTGATCAGAGCTTATTGACTTTGGTAAAAATTTTCCAACAGCAATCATTTCAAAAAGAATTATCTGACTTAATGAAAAGTAAACGTCTCAAATAATAGTCACATTTTATCCTTAAACCCGTTTCTTGATCAAGAAGGCATACTCCGAGTGGGTGGTAGACTTACTAAGTAAAATTTGCCCTTTTCAAGAAAACATGCTATTATTTTACACAATAAGAATAAATTGACCAAGTTAATAATGTGAAAGTAATGAAGACACGATTTATTAGCATTTGTGGACTTGTTTATTGTATTAAAAAAGGATGCACTCAGGCACATTTACAAGCAAACCAAAAGTTTTCAACAACCAAGCCGCTAAAACCTAATAATAAAAGTCAACGGTCAAAAACAAAAACGCGGAAAATCAGATGTCATTGTCTTATCAAACGTCAAACGTAAACGTCAAGTTAGTAACTAGGTACTTAATGTGTTATCTACCAAAAGAGAGGGGAACTCAACACTATCCGTTTGCTCATACTGGTTATGATTACGCTGGATATTTTTTGCTTAAGGACCGTAAGAGCAGGGAACTTAAGCTTGTCAAAGCATATGTGTGTGTTTTCATTTGCTTGGCTATCAAGGCGATACATCTATAACTTATTACTAGTTTGGATAGTGAGTCATTAATTTCTGCGCTTAAGTGATTTATCTCTCGTCGTGGAAAACCCCAGAGCATGTATTCGGATAACGGAACTACATTTTTGGGTGTCAATAATGAATTTAGCACTTTTTGAAAATCAAATTCTCCTAAATTTCAAAATTATTTGGCTAATGAGGTTGTCAGTTGGCATTTTATTCCTCCTCGTGCCCCTAATTTTGGTGGTCTGTGGGAGGCGGGGGTTAAAAGCTTCAAATTTAATTTCATAGCGTAATACGGCGAAACCGGTCAGAGGATTGGGATTGATAAACAAAAAACAAAACCTCACCATTTTCAACCAATCAGATCGGTGTTTACCGAATGATGCGGCATTAATGGTGCTGTTCCTAGATTTTGGAACGCCATCTGTACTTTCTAACTCATAGAGTTGAGTACAGATGTCACCAGATGTTGCACACAACTATAATTTCAAGCATGTTATTAGAACTATACATTTAGACTATGAAAATTTTATGACAATAGTGACACAAATTGAGGCCATTTTAAATTCGAGACCGATCAGTCCGCTATCATCTGATCCCGAAGATATGCAGCCATTTTTTCCTGGGAATTTTTTGGTTGGACGACCACTAACGTCGATACCTGAACCTGATTACTATGGCATAAGGGACAATCGGATGAGCCAGTATATCGGATATGCAAAATTTTAAGATTATTAGTTGTGGGTTTGACTTTTCCACCAGTTAAATTAATAGAGTTCATTTGAAGAAGGAACATACATAAACAAAAAAACAAAACTACACTACTATGAACCCAAGTTGAGATATTTTTAGAAAGCTTATTAAACTCTATACGTATAAAACTTTACCAAAATTAGTGCAATTAAACGAGTTGTTGAGGCTTAAACTAAAGGATACACCGACAAAAGTGGTCAATGTTGACGGCCTTTGGGGGCCAAACGATACTACTTAAGCAATCAACTTTTATACGTTAATGGAAAGCTTATTTCACATGACTTACCATTGTCGCTTTTCCTCGAAACAACGAGGCATTATCATTTTTGATATCCGACGTGTCGTTTTCTAGTTACCATCTTTAATACCAACATTAATTTTTATTATGGGCGCCATATTGAATTTTGGCACATTGGAATAGAGCCTATAGTTCTCTGATTACGATGATGTACCATAAGTTATGGTTCAGTTTTGTTAATAAACTAATAAATAATTATGTTTTTCCAAAGAGCGCATTGAAAATAACATCTGAACAATCCGTAGGTAGGTCAAATGACACTAGTCCAAGTATTACTGCTATTTGCAAAGGAATGATCATGTGAGAAACACCAAACACGTTCTAATCCAATAAATTGTTACCTCGTCAAATAAATCAGGAAAGACCCAGAAGAGTGCGATAAAATAACATTCATCAACAATTGATCAGAAAGTCAGAGCGGACTCCGCGAAGTCATTTAACAGTGTCACATGCACAATGAATTGAAAATGTCAAGGATGTCACGTAAAGAAGTGTCAAGTGACTTAACAGAATGTCACGTCACTGCCTGTTGTTTTCAAGAGACCATTTGTTAAAACCTAATTTTCGTTATTTTCAATAAACTACTCATACTCATAACATACTCATCTTATGATCAGGTTCTAATCGTATTGTATGTAATATGTATTATATGACTGTATGTAATATGTATTAATTTTCTGTTCATGTCGGTACGTATTGAATGTGTTTCTTTTTAAATTTAGGAATCGCTAGATTATCAAACTTGATATAGACGTATTGTTTTCTTTTTGTTATTACCTTTTTCAAATAAATGGGCGTCACTAAATACACTTAGACACATAAAAAAACAAAGCAAGCCTAAACACACACAAATACACCAAAACACTACATTGAATGGCCCTGCTATCGAATTAAATTTGTATTTTTTATTATTACTTCCCTATTCCTTTCTATTACAATTGCCTATTATAGGATCATTAAGGTAGATAAGGGCTGCCAAGATCAGTATGCCTGTGGAGGACTCTTCGCCAAAGAAGAAAGTCTAGACGAACCCCTTCATCTAAAGACATTGATCTGCCCTTAGATGATCGAAAAAACAAGGAACCTTGGTTTTCCGAACTTACGGAGGGAGGAGTTATGTAGCCTATAATTCCGATAATGCTGACTATTAGATTAGACTTTGCAGAATCTTATTTTATTGTTTATATAAAAATCACGCTTTCTAGATTCAAGCTAGGGCCCGTAGTCAGTCTGTAAATCACTTTGCAATTGATCTTCGTTAGAAATTTCAGGAATTTCATTTGGGTCAAAATTGGGAAAAATTGATAATGGGTTCTTTAATGGAGAATAGCCATTGTAATGGTTTATGATCCGTGATAATTTTAAACTTAGTACCGAAAAGATAAGGCCTAAAATATTTGGTTGCCCAGACGATTGCTAAAAGCTCTTTTTCAATCGTACTATAGTTTGTTTCTGCAGGGTTCAAAGTTCGAGATGCATATGCGATAGGTAGATCTTTACCTATAGGACCTTGTGACAAAATGGCTCCGATTGCATGATTAGATGCATCTGTAGTAAGATTAAAAGGTTGTGAAAAATCAGGGTGTTGCAAAATTGGGTCATTCATTAACATTTGTTTACAAGTTTCAAAGCAATTGACAAATTCATGGGTGTGTTCAATCTTTTGATTTTTCTTTAGACAATTTGTAAGAGGTTTTGTTAAATGTGCAAAATTTCGAATACATTTTCGGTAGTAACCAATTAGTCCGAGAAAAGATTTTACTTCTTTTGGACTTTTAGGAATTGGAAACTTTTTTATGGCTTCGACTTTTTTAGGATTTGGCTTAATTCCTTCAGGGGTGATAACATGACCAAGAAATTCAACAGTTTTCACAAAAATTCAGATTTATCGAGCTGGATTTTAAGATTATGCTCGCGAAGTCTACGAAAAACGGCCTTGAGATTACTGATATGTTCTTGAAGAGATGTAGAAAAGATGATGATATCGTCCATGTAAACGAGACAATTTCTTCCTTGGAGATCTTTCAAAACATTATCCATTACTCTTTGAAAATTAGCGGGGGCGTTTTTAAGACCGAATGGCATACGGATATATTCGTAGTGTCCATTTTCGACAGTGAAAGCTGTTTTAGAAATAGAGTTGGGATGCATTTCTATTTGATGAAAGCCTGAGGCTAGATCCAATGTAGTAAAATATTGACTTCTGCCAAGTTTATCGAGGATATCTGCAATGTTTGGAATTGGATATCTATCGTCAATCGTTTTCTCATTGATTTTGCGATAATCGATAACTACACGCCATTTTTGTTTGCCTGAAGCGTCAATTTTTTTTGGGACAATCCAAACTGGGGATGACCAAGGGCTAGATGAAGGGCGAATTATGCCATCATTAAGCATTTGAGAGATTTGATTTTGAATTTCTTGTTTATGAACATAAGGATAACGATAAGATTTAGTGTACACGGGTATTTCATCTGTGGTCTTAATTTCATGCTTTACTTCGTTAGTAAAAGTTAATTGTGAAATTGGTTTATGCAGAACGTCTGAAAATTGTTTGATGACATTTTTTAATTCTTTTCTTTCTTCTTGATTGAGATGTTCAGAACGGATTAAAGAAAAGTCGCAATCTGAAGTTTCAAAGTCGCAATCCGAAGTTTTGAGTGAGAATTATAGATTTGAGCTTTTTCTTCAATTGAGAAAGGGTCAAATTCTATAATTATACTTTCCTTAGACAAATTACGAATTTCCAATGGAACTGTACGGTTTTTCACTAATAAAAGCGAAGGTGGAATTTCAACTGTTCCGTTATGTATATGAGGGAAAAAGAGTTCTGTTCCTTCAGGAAGATTAGTGTAAATATTCTTTACAATAATTGATGTAGGTGGAATTTCAATTTTTTGGAGATCAAAATCTTCACGATAGTATAAAGGAATTTCTGTGAAATTGTTACACAACTTTTGTTCTGATAATTTTACATCTAAACCTAATTTTCTCAAGTCTCTAAGTCCTATTATACCGTCAAAATAATCATGGAAATTATATAGTATAAACTCTAATTTGTTGCTAATACCAAACTCTTGTAAGAGGGGAATTTTTGATTTGAATTGAGTTTTTGAGTTGCCTGTGCAAGTTACGAGGGTATGTTTAGAAGTATAAATTGAATTTGGAAAGTATTGTTCGGCTAGAATTGGTCGAATTAAAGATGTATGACTTCCAGTATCAATTAACAATTTAGCTGGGGGGTTTGTTATAGTGATATAAGGAAGTGAATTTACTTGGAAACTATTTAGATTTAGGGCGGATTGATTTCCTTGCTGGGTTCTTGAAAATTTTTGTTTTCGTTTAGAGGTGCGTTTTCTTCCTCAAAATATTGGGGTTCATAGTATTGTTGAGGTTCACTGCAATATTCTGGAGATTCATACTGAGTGTAGTCAGTATCATGGTTTTCTGATTGGTCCTGTGTGCATACTGGGGTACCATCAGCTAAGTAGGTTAATTCAGTAAAAGTATATTTGGGTCTTTGGAAATTGTTAAAGTTTTTCGATTGGGGCACAAATGATCGTTGCATAGTATTTCTTGTCGAAGTTGACATAGGTATTGGTGGTCCGGTAGGTCTGTTTGAGTTTTCTTTCGAAAATACATTTTTAGGTTTTCCAAATACTTGACTATTTGTGGGGAAATGTTGTTTTACTGGTCTACTTTGAATGTTAATAGGCTGGCTGGGAAAAGGCTGTTTGAAATTTGCTTGCGCATTGAAGTTTTGTGAAGAATGGGGTTGTACTTGAACAAATGAGGGCTGAAATGATGGAAAACGGTTTTCAAACGCTGGGAAACTGTTTTCGACAAAGTGGGGTGTTCTGTTTACAGGTTTATGTTGAAAATGAGGCTTATTCCCAAATTGTGGTTGTTGTTTAGGCTGAGAGTGATAAGATCTTGCGTTGATTTGCTGTTCAACTAACGAATAATTTACAACAAATGTGCTAGCGTCTTCTAAAGTTTTAGGGTTGTGAAACATTAGAATAGTCCTTAGTTCACTAGGAGAATTACTAATTAAAACAGTGACTGATGTTAATTCTGTTTGTTCAATTAATGCTTGCTTGGTAGCATTAGTTAATGTTAAATCAGCAATTATTTTTAGTGAAATTCTGGTTTTAAGCACTTTTAAGCTTTCAATGAAGTCTAACAAACTTTCATTTCGATTTTTAGTCATGAAGTTTAATTGTTGAGATAAAACTGATCGATTTACGCGATCGCCAAATTTTTGACTTAAAGCTGCTTTAATGAGCGGCCAAGTAGTTAAATCTGGTCTACATAATAAGAAATCACCGGCTTCGTCACAAATTTTAGAGCAAATTGAAGCAAAAACAAATTCTTTTAATGAATCATCTTGAGTAGAAATAAAGTATTTTTGATAGAAACTATCTACGCTGGCTATAAAAAATTCTAAATGCTCGCTTTTTCCACTAAATGTTTTTAGTGTGCGCGCAATTTCTTTTGCTGTTGTAAGAGTAGCCATATCTAAATCTATGTTTACGAGAGTAGTATCAAGATTATCTTCCAAATTAATATTTGAAATGTCTAAGATTAGATTATCGATCTGACTTACTGACATTCAAAGTTAAATTTGATGATAAAAAAAAAATATAGAAAAAATGGTATTTCGCATTAACACACATCAATTTTACAATAAAAGGGTAAAAGAAGGAATCTCACTTACGGTACTTTCTTAGATCCGCAACGGTTCTCTTCTGTAGGTTCAAAGGTCGATCTCAGCGAACAGTAGAAACTGACGATTTTTTGGGCCTGGCTTCAGGACAGTCTGCTTCCAAATCACAGGTAGAACCGAAAAATCTTCTGAGATCCTACCGACTGCGCCAGTTAAGTAATCTTCCACGCGATAAATCTTTTTAAAAAACTTTATTACAGAAAAGCTTACAACAATAGGTGACTCACAATATGACTGCTTTAAACGAAGATCAATTGCAAAGTGATTTACAGACTGACTACGGGCCCTAGCTTGAATCTAGAAAGCGTGATTTTTATATAAACAATAAAATAAGATTCTGCAAAGACTAATCTAATAGTCAGCATTATCGGAATTATAGGCTACATAACTCATGTTTACTTTTCATTAAGTCAGATAATTCGTTTTGAAATGATTGCTGTTGGAAAATTTTTACCAAAGTCAATAAGCTCTGATCAAGTTTATTTGTTGTGATTGCAGCTACTAATTTTTCATTTAGATGTTATAAATTGAAAATAAATCTTTTGCATAAAGCTACCACTCTTTTTAATTTGGTTAAATTAGAAAATTTTGAAAATAAGTCTAGATCAAATACGTTTACTGCAAAATGCAAATGTAATCGTTCTATTAGGAATATTGGTAAGGTCTCCGGAATCTTTTAAATTTACAGGCCATTTTGAAACATCAGATTTCAACCAAGAAGGTTCCTCAAACCACAAAACACTTTTCGACAACTCTTCTACAGATAAGTCCCTTGAAATATGATCTGCTGGATTGTCTTCTGAAAACTACTTTTAGCAGTTAATAACTTGCATGAATACTCTTCATTATCTATTTTTCTCCGAATGTAGATGCATGTTTCATATGCCCTTTCTGAAGCATCGGCGAGAGCATCTACCAATCTACCAATACATATTGAGAATTGAAATAATAAAACTTGCCGTGGAATCTGCAATGTATGATGCAGTTTATTATGCAATTTAAGATGAACAATGTCTTTGCAAAATAAAATCCATTTTTCTAGTAATGATTCCGACATTTCCTCATCCAAATACAGTTTTTCTTTCCATAGCAACTGCAAAATAATTTTAGCTCAAATTATTATTGGCCTAAAAGACCAATAAGGGACCTAAAAGACCTAAAATATCAAAAATTTGGCTAGTTATTGACAAAATCAATAGTTATATATACCAATAAATACCTAATGTCTTGTTATTGAACTTCACCAAGCTTCACCAAGCACTAAAATACTGGCCTCAAAATCTCTGTTTACATTAAAATTCTCGATCTCGAAATTCTTGATCGATTTGAAAGATATTTTTGTAAATCAAATCCTGAATTAGACAAAATCTCACTGACCTCGTTTTGAATCTTTAACAATTCCTCTTTTGAATCTGATCCAGTTAACATATCATCTATGTAACAACAGTTTTGTATTTCGTTGTTTGCTAAAGAACGGGTATCTTCGCGGGACTTATTAATCAAAACTTGTCTGTACATTTTTGATATGTCTGCGTTTAACACATATTTGTGAATGGTAGGTCGTACCACTTGAGTGTCATTTAATGACAAATTATTATCAGTGATACCAGATCCGTTAAAAACTACTCTTAAACGGGTTAAACTATCTTTACCAATTACTGCGTGGTGGCTCAAATAATAGGCATTACCACAGCTACCATCACCTAATTCATTTAAATTTGCACTCAAAAAAGTCATATGACCTAATCTTTCATACTCCTCCATAAAGCTATTGTACTCATTTCTTAACTTAGAACATTTTGAAAGACGATTTTCTAAAGAATAAACTTTTTAAGGCCATATCTTTTGAATTACATAATTGAGCATTATGTTTACAAAGAATTCTAACTACAAACCGTCCTTGAGAATGTCTGTAGTAATTATTTTAAAAATGGAATTCTGCAAAATTATCAACCACATTAATTCTGTTGTCACTGAACTGCTTCAATTGCCTTAATAATACAAATGTAGAAATTGCAATTTTGGGCTATTTTGTGGCAAATCCAACTTCGTCAATAAGACAAGTTTCCGTAGAATCAGGCATATTCAAAAGATCAATTCAGAGGATCCTGAAAAAACATAAATTTCACCCTTTTTTATTTAAATTAGTGCAACACTTAAAAGAGGTTGACTTTCCGAAGAGAGTGGTTTTTAATGAGTTTTTGCCGACAAGTCACTAGAGGAGATGAATAATATTATATGGAGAGACGAGGCCAAATTCACTAAAAATGGAATGTTCAATAGACATCATTCTATTCTATTCACTATTGGTGTGACATAAATCCACACGTAATTAGAGAGAGACATTTTCAAGAAATCTGGAGTTTTAATGTTTACTGTGCTGTGAGGAATGACCAAATTGTTATGATATGTTTTTATGAAGAAAATTTAAACGGTATATCGACGATGTTAAACGACAAATTGTGAAGTTCTGAAACCTAATTTAGTGCTATATTTTTATTGTAGGTGATCGATATCTAGCTATAATTCAAGACTTAGAAAGGGAATACTTGGATAATTTACCTCTAGCCGACAGAAGACGGGTAATTTATGACCTTAATGGCGCACCTCCTCACAATGGTCATATTGTCAATAATTTTCTACAAGCTACGTTTGACGACCGGTGGATTGCTAACAACGGACCGTTTCAATGGCCACCCCGCTCGCCAGACATGTCAGTTTTAGATTATTTTGTATTGGGGGCTTGTATTATAGATGAAGTTTTCAATCTTTCTTTAACAACAAAGGAAAATTGTAAGGAAAGAGTGAGAAACGCGTTTCGTTGTTTAAGCCCAAAGGCAATAAGAGCAGCAACCCATGAGCAGCTGATCCTAAGGTGCGAAAAGTGTCACGAAGCTGAAGGTCGAAATTTCGAACATTTGTTAAATTAATTGTTAGTGTAAGTACAAAAATATGTTGAGCGTTGTTTTTTTATTAAAGGGCGCATTAAATCGTAATCCATACTAATCTGAATAGGGACACCTGTTTGTGGTTAATGACTAGTTGTCGTTTCTATAACTACAACATGTTCTGATAGATATTTGTAAAATTCAACACTGGATCTAACTTATTGCAGGTCATGTATTTGGACTCCTTCGGAAAGATTCGGGTTGGTTTTTTATTCGATTATAATCAAATCTTGGGGCTAATGTAGGCACATTGTAAAATTAGTCAGGACTGTACATACAGGGTGTCGCAGACAAATGTGGCGTGGTAAAGTGGTCTGTTTTTTTAAGAGGTACACTCTATATTTTAATTAATTCTTGGATAGTAGTATTGATTATAAAAAAGATTTGTTAATTGAATGACATAATGTAGCGTGCCCCGTTTTCGACAAAATAGCGACTAAAAATAAATGAAAATTTTTACATTCGAAAAAAATGTATAGCAAAAAACTAAATAAATGAATAGTTAATATCTTAACTTTTCATGAACTATGTAAAAATGCTTAGTCAAGTTTCATGATTATTGTCACTGATTTTTACAATCCCACATAAAAAAGTAGTTTTGCAGCGTCGTAATTGCCTTAAAAATGTTGAAAATTACTCAGAAATTTGGTATTATATCCAACTTTTACAATTCCCACATTTAAAAAAAGAAACCGGAGAGTACAGGTGTGAGTTGTGTGGGCTTTTAGCCTCCATAAAATGTTAAGTTATATGTATGTACTGGCAAAAGTTCACCTAGCAAGTTTTATATTGCATACCTAACCCTTTAATTAAGAATACCCAATGTTTATACTTAAGTCATGTAATGTGTAGTCAGCAACTATTTTTATACAAAATTGTTAGAAATAGAATGCTCGAGTTCAGTTCTATATTATTAAGCTCACTTTGTAACTCGTCTGAAATAAATCTGGTTTTTAAAAACCATTATTTCGTTTGCCACTAAAGCATTTTTAGGAGCATATAAAAATGTTATTACACGCCAGCCGGCAAAGACATTTTTCGGACAATTTTGCCCCAATTACCTGGCAAAACTTTACAACCCACCCATTTACAACCCTGTCTAGTCTAGTTTACGCTCTAGGGAACTCACGTTGAAAAAGAAAACATTAAGTCAAAGGAGTCAAAGCGGCCGAAACGTGCAATCCATGACCGTTTTGATTGAATTTCGTCTCTAGCTTTTACGTTTTGGTTTTTTTTGTTTTGTTTGTTGTTTTAGCCATCATCAGAGCGAATTTTGTTCTTATTAATGCAACTTTTGTTTTTAAAAAACTTGTATTTAATAAAAACGAACGAAATTACATTTGAACGTTAACCAAGCGAGATATCTTAATGACTAATTACATGCACAAATGCTGCTGTATAAATAGGAAAATAAATGCTGACTTAGCAAAGCTAGTCTGAGGATGTCTATTTAGTATTAGTTCTCCCTCACTAAGACTGAGAAAATCGGGGTACATTTTCGAGGGTTTATAGTTGTATGTCCACTTTTACATCTACGTCTTACGTCTTTATTTTTCCTATAGTAAAAGTAAATTACAATACCAATAATGATAAAAATAATAACTAATATTAATATAATTGATACGCTAGAGCTAACAACATCGAATTGAAACAACATTCGAAAAAAAACATGATAAAAACAGACCACTCGCCCGTCAGGGGAGTTTTTGCAAACACTTCCTTAATACGACCTTGTGTGTCACCTGTCAAATTATTTGTTGACCTGTCACTGTCACTTTGACAGCACCCAATTAAGTTTGTACATATCCAAAATACTGTTTTTTTTTTTTTTTTGCATTTTTACTTTAAGTTAGGTTATTCAGAAGAATGATGGTAGGGTTTTAATAAATAAATAAATAGTACAAAAATGTAAAACCATCTCACCTCTCAATAAAAAAGTCAAAAAAGTTCCTATGAACATAAGTCACAAAACTTGACAACAAAACAACTAAAAAAGTTGGCATTGGTGCGCACTTAATTTAGAACACCCTGTATACAGGGTGATTCAGGTTTTAATACACAAATTTTAACCACGTATTCTACGTCCAAAAATAATCCCAGTTTGTCCTATAAACTATATCCCGGAAATGCGTCTTTTAGGAATTACAGGGTGTTGAAGAAAGTTAATTTTTTTTTCAAAACTCTTATACATATTTTAATAAAACTTTGTGGTTTTCATAAACAAAAAAAACCGATTATTCGCCAATTAAAAATTTGTTTTATCTTCACCAGTGGCGCGAGTATTAATAAGTCATCTGATAATTTTTAAGAAAAAAAGTACGCCACTGCTTGTTATAAAAATAACATTGATTTTTCCATTTTCTGTTGAATGTATAATTTTGAAGAAAAAAGGTTTCTTGGAAATATTTTTTCCGACGCGCCGATTTCGAGTAATCGAATTGCGAACTTATCGAGGCAATAAACTAATTGTAAGCAACAAAGAACTAAACATTTGATAAAAAATTATAATAATTGATCCAAAAAAACTTCAACATCCTCTATTTCCCGAAAGTCGCATTTCTTGTGTATTAAAACCTGAATCACCCTGTATATAACTCACGCATACCCAAAACAACACCTCACCACCTCCACCAACCCCCCACCTCTCTAAATCTTCTTCAAAGAGTGGACCAATGCACAAGTTTCAGTTTCAGTCAGTCAACGGTCGGAGTCGGACGCTACGTTATTTTCGGGTGACTGTATTTTTTTTGTTTTTTCTCTTTGGAAAAATTAATATGGATTGGACTCAGAGTAAATATTTGAACAGTGTGAACTATCCACCACAACCCACACCCTCACCCAGCCCCAAACAGTCCGAGAAGTGTGGTTTGGTGTACGAGAGTGCTTCCCTCCTCATCGAGCACAACAATTTGAGTGACCCCCAGTATTATTATGAGACACCCATGAATGAGGAGGAGGTGAGTCAGAGTGAGATACTAGATTTGGATAGTCAGAAGGTAGTCAGTCAAACGTGGGAGAAGGAAAAGGAGGGACATACCGTGCAGGGGATGATTAGTTTGGGGAATAATCAACCAATAGGTTACCAAGGGGAGTTTGTGGTTGATGGTGGTTCTAGCGAGGGTGTTTCAGTGTGTTTTAGTGGTTATGAGGCTCCGGCACCGCAACCACCAGCTCCTGCCCCCACCAAGAGTACCAACTGGAAGAGTAACAAAGCACGCAGACCGAAAACCTACAATTGCACCGCGTGCAACAAGTGGTTCACCAGTTCCGGACATTTAAAGAGACACTATAACACCTCGTTGCACAAGAAAGCGGTTAAATCCAGTGGGCTGCCTGATCCAGCTATCATGTCCATCAGCGCCCATCACCATCCAGCTAGGAATTCCTCGGCTAGTAAGGATAATAGTCAGGAGGATTCGAGGAGCAGCGACAGCGTGGTGAATGTGGTGCCTACCTTGACGGAGCAGTACCCAAACGAGTTGTCCTCCCACGTTACGCAGGATACGTTTACCCCCAGCAGTACTACGGGTGATTTGGATGTGAGCCAGCCTTTGCCCAGTTTTGCGCAGGTTCTGGCGGAACTACATGGGTATGCGAACGTGGCTGCTATAGGACAGTACTACTGTCCTCTTCAGGAATACCCTCATCCTGTAATAATGGAGAATTACACCACCAATTTGACAACTGAATTTGGAGGACTTGAGGTGGACACTTTGGTGGAGGAACAAAAGGAGAATCCTCTCTCTCGTCCTTCGGAGGAGGGGAAAATCAAATGTTACGACTGTGATAAGGTGTTCAATCGTCCCTGTTATCTCACTCAACACAACAACACCTTCCATAGTGGCGATAAACCGTTCAAGTGTTCTCGGTGCGGTAAACGGTTTCCTGATGATGAAACCTACAAACGACATACGAAGAAACACTCGGGCGATAAACCGCACAAGTGCGATATGTGCCCAAAAACGTTTAATTACAAAGCGGATTTGAGAAGGCACTTGTGCAGTCACACGGGCAGGAAACCGTACTTGTGCGAGATATGCGGCAAGGGCTTTATCAGGAAGGATCACATGATCAAGCACGTGGACACGCATACCAGGAAGAAGGATAAAATGGCCGCCATCCGTAGCTAAAGCGCCCGCGCGCACTGTTGTTTCTTGAGCCACTCGATATATATAAATTTTTGGTTCACTCTGTATATTTAATTGTTTTTTTTACCTTTAAAAATTGTTTTTGACAGTTTCTCTGGCCACTAACCTAACCTAATAGTTTTTTAACACTCTCGTTTAAAATTATTGTTTTAGGACACTGACATAACCCTATATTTTTAGGACATTTTTTGCAAAAAATTAATTTTTTGGACACTAAACTAAAATTTTCAGACAATCTTTTAGAGTGTTAAAAAATTATATTTTTTACTGTTTTGGCGTGTTTTAGACAGTTTTGTTGTAAATTTTTTAGGACATATCAATTGTTACTGATTTGTGGGACAGTTTCGAAATTTTTTGCTCTCCGGTCGTTATTACTCAAGCGATTTCAATGAAATTTTCACACAACTTAGGCAACACCCCAAAAAAAATGAAATGGTGAAAAAAATCAGACAAAACCCCCCTCTCTTCACCCCCCTCAAGGGGAAAAAATTTGCTCAAAAAACAATTGCTTCGATTAAAATAACTCAAAACAATCAACAGCAACAGCAAGAGAAATTAATATTATATACCAGGTGTCCAAGAGCACCCTGGACATCATAGGAGATTAACATGGGAAAACGGTTTTGAATTTTTTGCGCCTGTACGGTTGATTTGATTGAAAAATCGAATTAATGAAGGTTGTAGTACCTATCACGGACTAGTTTTCTGTATTTTTTTCAGATCTCTAACTTGAGCCCTTTCGTCGTAAAACACGAACAAAAATGAGAAAATTTAAACTTTTAGCCTGCACTGTATAGGCGGTTGTCGGGCAACGGGTAAACAGGTCATTGTTGCTCGTACGGTTTTTCAATCAAATCAACCGTACAGGCGCAAAAAAATCAAAACCGTTTTCCCATGTTAATCTCCTATGTCCAGGGTGCTCTTGTACACCTGGTATGTATTTATTGGGTCAAAATAATACGATTTAGCACAACTTACCTTAGATGAAAAGTTAACGGAAACAGAAATACAGGAGATCAAAGTTATTTTTTTAAAATTCAAGGAGTTTTTCACTAAAATTAGGTATTCCAATGTTTCTGAGGGTGCTAGCTTATAGAGGGCGCCATCTACAATAAATGGTTTGCTTTTAAATCGCTCTAACTTTTTTCTGGTAAAGCGAAGTGACAACTGACATCAGAGTATCTGTTATCCAATATTTTCTGAACAGAAAAGGTATACTTAGTTGGTAGGACTTAGAGAGATCTTAGAGAATCAACCGTTTCCGAGATATTCGGAATTAAATTATTTGGTGCCATACATGATTGCAATTTGTCATCTTCTTGGAGGATGGAATTTAGCTCATTTCTCACTGCAAGTGAGAAATAACTTAAATAAAAATATTTCGAATCGTTGAATTGGTTGGGGATACGAAATATCGTAGAATTACTTTGACCCCCTATATATCTATTTTCGTTGACGATTGGTCTGAGGTAAGTTGTGCTAAATCGAATTATTTTGATCCCAGAAAGCCGCTATTAAATTATTTACCATTACTTAAGTTTTTTGAAAGTTATTTGAAAAATACTATTTTAAAAAAATTACTTTGACCCCCTGTATTTCTGTTTCCCTCGACTTTTCGTCTGAGGTAAGTTGTGGTAAATCGGATTATTTTGACCCAATAAATACGCCATTAAATTATTTACCATTGTATATATCTCATATATATTTCTTAATAATGAAAAGGGCTATCGACCATTTGGTTTTTCTGACCGTGATATAATACAATTATATTGGTATCAGATATTTGTAGAATATGAGTACAAAAAGAAAATACTTAGTTTCACGTTCTACCTATTATTTACAGTACCTATACAAAAATTAACATAAAAATTAGTCCGTTTTTTTTCGGCTTCGCCTCACGCTGCAATCATGTAAAAGCGGCAAAAGTACTTTTTTACGACGACTGCTGTGAGGTGGAGTGGAAGGACAACTCACATCATTTTCGTAGCTCGAACTTATTGTCACCGATAAATCACTTTGACGGAATGTGTTTATTTCAAACAGGTATGTCAAGCGTTGTTATGGAAACGCTGAAAAAGTTGGTGAGTAGATTGTTAGTAGAAAGCGAAAATGCTCTAGAGCAGAAAATGATTCATTTTCTGCTCGCGCGCGGCAAATAACTACTTTCTGCTGTTAAATGGAAGCGTACATGTGGTACTTTCAAAGTCAGTCGTCGAAAAACATAATTTCTGAAACAGCACTGTAATCAGAAAACAAGTTGAATTAACATTGTTAAAAATAGAATATGACGCCCATTAGACTAATAAAAGTGACGATGGAAACCAAAAACCAATACGTCGTATCTCAAATATAATTTTGCCATGTTGTAGAGGAAGAAGCAACATTTCATTGAACTTCGAATTGCTCAACTATGTCTAAATTCCGGTCTTCTCAAATAACCGAAATCATCATGGTGAGTCCCGAAAAATGAAAGATGACTCTAACAGTTTCAGCTTTGTGACTAAAAAATATGTACTTCTATTTGGGAGCGCCCATCAAAAGAAGGTCCTGTCATAAAACGACCCAAATCGTAAACTACACTTTTTTTAAATAAAGGTAACAGCTAAACTCAGGTATCAGTTTTGTTAGCTAGCTTTCTGCTTTCAGTTTGGGTGTTGTTTCGAAAGTTTGATAATCGCTTTTTGTTTTAGTTACTGTTTTTGTAGTGTTCATTTACGATAAAATACATATATTTGATTTTCTCTTTTTGCAATAATTATTTACTCTTTCACTTTATTAACGGCAGAAATCGTGGTTTCCATTGGCAAGCTTGTGCGAAGCTAGTGTATTTGAATCCTGTTCTATTTTATGTCACTAAATCAATATGCTAAAATAAGAAACAAAAATTCAAAACTTAAAACCTATCTGTATCCATTTCTGAGATATTTACCATTTTATGTAAAATAAAAATAAAATATACACTTGCAGTACCTAATCTAACTAATTAACTAAGCTAACCTGAATTTTAACCCGCTACCGAACTATTAGCATTAGTATTAAAAGTAAACAAATAAAAAAATACTATTTCGTACTAATTATATTATAAATAATTTTTAAACTTCTTCCATTTAAATTTAAACATAAATTAAATCCATTGGAAAACAACGAAGAATTATAAATTATATAATTTCACTCTAAAAATGTTGACTCTCTCTAGCTTCGAATCCGTAGCACTAACCAATCAACTTTTATACGTCAATAGAAAGCTTATTTCATTGGCTATTCATTGACTTACAAAAGTTTATACAAAGTGTTGCAAATAACCTAGTTATTGACGATTGTAAGAAAAGATGCACCAAAAAAGACATAAAAAAACGAGTCAAATTTGACGCTTCCTAGCGGCCGAACCGTTCAACCTATTAACTATAACCTATAGCTGTTGTACCACATGTAGTGACATCTGTACTCAACTATATAAGCTAGAACGTTCAAATGGCGTCCCAAAATCTAGGAACAGCACCATTGATATCGCATCATTCGGTAAACAGCGATATAATTGGTGAGGTTTGGTTTAACAAAAAAAAATTCCTTCGTTACTAGATTGCTAACTCTTTAAAAAGTCGGCAACATCGCGGAGGTTCGCCCGCGATAAGTTATGTGTAGTCTTTATTGCAATTAGATAGTCGTTTAGCACGCACTCAACCATTGTGTGATGAGTTTAGGGGACCACCAGGACGAAATATAATTGTTATTGACACCGATGATGAATTGGCATTATCAGCTGATAATATTAGTCAAGAAAAACCAGGAAGATATCAATTTTAAGATTTATTTTATGAAATAAGTGCGCGTGCTTCACTGATATTGTCAAATCATCATAAAATAGAGTCAATTGATAACATCTCCCGACCGAAATCACATAATTCCCAGCGACGTGTTACGGGGTTTTCAATAAAATTACCAAACATTATAAACAATTCTCAAGTTGGAATTTCGAGACGCATTTTATTCAATAATTGATCAAAACTCATCAATGGATGAATTGCACAAGTTTTATTATTTAAAAGCACACCTTGATGTTAGAGTACATTAAAACTACAAAAGATAATTATAGTATTGCCTTAAACATGTTAAAAGACAGCTACGAAAATAATAGACTAATTATTTTTAATTTTGTCAATGGTTTATTTAAAGCGCCTTCGGTAGTCAAAGAATCACATACTGAATTGCGTAGCTTATTTGATTTATTTAATAAAAATGTTTAAGGTTTAAAAGCATTAAATCAACCCACAGATCAGTGGTCAGTGTTACTTGTTTATTTAATGGTTACAAAACTTGACCACCCAGCTCGTTTTTGTTAAAGAGAAATGTGAGTTTTTAGAGAAACGTGAAACTGTGAGTACAAAAAGTAATAAAAATCAAAATGAAACAATAATAGAAATTTTAATTAAAAGTTCAAAAATCGTACTCATTACTAACAAATAGCAATAACAAATTTACTTGTTTTTACTGTAAATCAAGTCATTCAATATTTAGATGCAATTCATTTTTAAAATTTGATCCTAATAAAAGAAAGCACAAAGCGGTAAGGCTGAAACTGTATCTAAACTGTTTGAATCCAAAACATGCATTTGAAAATTGTAGAATATGTGCTGCAGCAAGAGAAATAAACGCAGGCCGAGCGGTTCGAGCAGACGAGAGAAGGGCGCACATAAACATTGCGAATAATCACGACCCGGTTGAAGATAGAAACAGTATTCAACGCAACGATGACCTTGGCCGCATTTGTTTTCGCGCTCCATGGAGCGAGCAGAGCTTTTTTGACGTAACGATGACGTAATTTGGGAAAACCATAATTTGACCAATTGTCAAATTACGTCATTGTGACGTCAAAAACGCTCTGCTCGCTCCATGGAGCGCGAAAACGAATGCGGCCCTTGTCTCGCCTCAAACTACGTTAATAAGTCGGGCTAATAAATATGCGCTGTTGTCTACTGCTTCTGTTTTCATCCTAAATAAAGGATTACAGTTTAAGGCGACTGTTTTACTAGATCAAGGCTCACAATCAAATTTCATTACTGGGAGCTTTTGTAATAAAATTGGTTTTCATAAAAAAGAACTTAATTATTCTGTTTCGGGTGTTGGAAGTAATACCTTTTTGCAAGGTAGATATAAAACTAGGTGTACATTAAAATCACGCATCGGGAGTTTCCAAACAGAAGCAAATTGTTTAGTTTACCGAAAATTACTGAAGCGATGCCGATAAGATCATTTGATTCAAGTTGCATTTCGATACCGGAGCATGTAAATCTAGCCGATCCTGACTTTAACATCAGTAAAGATATTGACATGTTATGTGGTGTAAGTATTTTTTATGACATTTTGCTAACCAATCAAATTAAATTGGGAAAATTGGGCACTTTAGCAAATTAGGCTGGCTAATAGGAGGTGACATTAATATTTCGATTTGAAGACCACAGGGGAAAAAGGCGCTTTGTCAAAAAAATCGATTTCGAGAAAAACCAGTTTAAAGGTTTTAATTCCTTACAGTCTTGTTTAAATTTTAACTAGATTTTTGAACTAGGGTAGAAATGACGACTCAGCATTTGTAGTAGCACCTATTAGGTAGATTTGGTGTGGTCTTCATTTGTAAAAGTGAAGTGCAATGCAAATGAAAATGCAAATGCAAATGAAAATCTTACCAAAGTTTGGGCAATCGAAGAATGTGATGTAAAGAATGTGGTTGATAATTTTGCAGAATCCCATTTTTAAAATAATTACTACAGACATTCTCGAGGACGGTTGGTAGTTAGAATTCCTTTTAAACATAATGCTCAACTATGTTATTCAAAAGATATGGCCTTAAAAAATTATTATTCTTTAGAAAATCGTCTTTCAAAATGTTCTAAGTTAAGAAATGAGTACAATAGCTTTATGGAGGAGTATGAAAGATTAGGTCATATGACTTTTTTGAGTGCAAATATAGACGAATTAGGTGATGGTAGCTGTGGTAATGCTTATTCTGTGAGCCACCACGCAGTAATTGGTGAAGATAGTTTAACAACCCGTTTAAGAGTAGTTTTTAACGGATCTGGTATCACTGATAATAATTTGTCATCAAATGACACTCAAGTGGTAGGACCCACCATTCACAAATATGTCTTAAACGCAGACATATCAAAAATGTACAGACAAGTTTTGATTAATAAGTCTGATAGAAAATATCAAAGAATATTTTGGCGTAGCGACCCCACAGATGTTCTTAAGTGTTACGAACTGAATGTGATCACCTATGGATTGGCATCCTCTCCATTCTTAGCCATTAGGTGTCTCTACCAACTCACATTAGAAGATACCCGCCCTTTAGCAAGCAACGAAGTACAAAACTGTTGTTACATAGATGATATGTTAACTGGATCACATTCAAAGGAGGAATTGTTAAAGATTCAAAACGAGGTCAGTGAGATTTTGTCTAATTCAGGATTTGATTTACAAAAGTATCTTTCATATCGATCAGAATTATTAGAGAATTTTAATGTAAACAGAGATTTAGAGGCCAGTATTTTAGTGTTTGGTGAAGCTGAAAATAACAAGACTTTAGGCATTTAGTGGAAACCTCAAAGTGATAAAATTCAGTACAACATTAGGAAATTTAGTTTATTTGAATCTGTGACAAAACGATTGAGTTTGTCAATAACTAGCCAGATTTTAGATATTTTAGGTCTTTTAGGGCCAATAAGAATTTGAGCTAAAATTATTTTGCAGTTGCTCTGGAAAGAAAAACTGTCTTGGGATGAGGAAATGTCAGAATCATTACTAGAAAAATGGATTTTATTTACAATATAAGACATTGTTCATCCTAATAAATTGCAGATTCCACGGCAAGTTTTTTTTATTTCAATTCTCGATATGTAGAAGTACATGCTTTCGCCGATGCTTCAGAAAGGGCATATGGAACATGCATCTACATTCGGAGCAAAATAGATAATGAAGAGTATTCAGGCAAGTTATTAACTGCTAAAAGTAAAGTAGCACCACTTCGTTCAGTCACTCTGCTGAACTGCTCAGTGTGGTTTTGGCATGCAAATTGACGCAAAAAGTAAAACGATCAGTAAATGTTGATTTTAATTAATGTTTTTTTTTTGGAGTGATTCCATGATCACCTTGTGTTGGATAAAAGATTTACCTGAGAAACGGAAAACGTTTGTGTCCAATAGAGTGTCTTTTATCCAGGAAAACTGTAACATCGATGAATGGTTTCATGTTAAATCACAAGACAATCCAGCAGATCATATTTCAAGGGGCTTATCTGCAGAAGAGTTGTCTAAAAGGTATTTTATGGTTTGAGGAACCTTCTTGGATGAAATCTGATGTTTCAAAATGGCCTGTAAATTTAAAAGATTCCGGAGACCTTAAAACCATTCCTGAAGAACGAGTACATATGCATTTTGCAGTAAACGTATTTGATCTAAACTTATTTTCAAAATTTTCTAGTTTAACCAAATTAAAAAGAGTGGTAGCTTTATGCAAAATTAATTATTTTATTTACAACATCCCCATTATTTTCAATTTACAACATCCAAATGAAAAATTAGTAGCTGCAATCACAACAAATAAACTTGATCAGAGCTTATTGACTTTGGTAAAAATTTTCCAACAGCAATCATTTCAAAAAGAATTATCTGACTTAATGAAAAGTAAACGTCTCAAATAATAGTCACATTTTATCCTTAAACCCGTTTCTTGATCAAGAAGGCATACTCCGAGTGGGTGGTAGACTTACTAAGTAAAATTTGCCCTTTTCAAGAAAACATGCTATTATTTTACACAATAAGAATAAATTGACCAAGTTAATAATGTGAAAGTAATGAAGACACGATTTATTAGCATTTGTGGACTTGTTTATTGTATTAAAAAAGGATGCACTCAGGCACATTTACAAGCAAACCAAAAGTTTTCAACAACCAAGCCGCTAAAACCTAATAATAAAAGTCAACGGTCAAAAACAAAAACGCGGAAAATCAGATGTCATTGTCTTGTCAAACGTCAAACGTAAACGTCAAGTTAGTAACTAGGTACTTAATGTGTAATCTACCAAAAGAGAGGGGAACTCAACACTATCCGTTTGCTCATACTAGTTATGATTACGCTGGATATTTTTTGCTTAAGGATCGTAAGAGCAGGGAACTTAAGCTTGTCAAAGCATATGTGTGTGTTTTCATTTGCTTGGCTATCAAGGCGATACATCTATAACTTATTAAAAGTTTGGATAGTGAGGCATTCATTGCTGCGCTTAAGTGATTTATCTCTCGTCGTGGAAAACCCCAGAGCATGTATTCGGATAACGGAACTACATTTTTGGGTGCCAATAATATATTTAGCACTTTTTGAAAATAAAATTCTCCTAAATTTCAAAATTATTTGGCTAATGAGGTTGTCAGTTGGCATTTTATTCCTCCTCGTGCCCCTAATTTTGGTGGTCTGTGGGAGGCGGGGGTTAAAAGCTTCAAATTTCATTTCAAGCATGTTATTAGAACTATACATTTAGACTATGAAAATTTTATGACAATAGTGACACAAATTGAGGCCATTTTAAATTCGAGACCGATCAGTCCGCTATCATCTGATCCCGAAGATATGCAGCTATTAATTCCTGGGAATTTTTTGGTTGGACGACCACTAACGTCGATACCTGAACCTGATTACTGTGGCATAAGGGACAATCGGATGAGCCAGTATATCGGATATGCAAAGCTTTAAGATTATTAGTTGTGGGTTTGACTTTTCCACCAGTTAAATTAATAGAGTTCACTTGAAGAAGGAACATACATAAACAAAAACAAAACTACACTACGATGAACTCAAGTTGAGATATTTTTAGAAAGCTTATTAAACTCTATACGTATAAAACTCTACCAAAATTAGTGCAATTAAACGAGTTGTTGAGGCTTAAACTAAAGGATACACCGACAAAAGTGGTCAATGTTGACGGCCTTTGGGGGCCAAACGATACTACTTAAGTAATCAACTTTTATACGTTAATGGAAAGCTTATTTCACATGACTTACCATTGTCGCTTTTCCTCCAAACAACGAGGCATTATCATTTTTGATATCCGACGTTTCGTTTTCTAGTTACCATCATCAACTTTAATTTTTACGGCCATATTGAATTTTGGCATATTGTAATAGAGCCTAGTTTTCTGATTACGATGATGTACCATAAGTTATGGTCCAGTTTTGATCATTAAAGTTAGGGTTAGTAAATGTTTGAAAATGTCTGGCAAATGCGTTAGCTTTGTCTTGGTCTGTGTATTGTTCGGTGCCATTTTCGATTATTGTCCCTAGCGGATTTGTTTTCTAGTACCGTGATAGTTTTTTAATTTTCTGCCAGTATGTTTTTCTACTCCTTCGGAAAGATTCGGGTTGGTTTTTTATTCGATTATAATGAAATCTTGGGGCTAATGTAGGCACATTGTAAAATTAGGATTGTACAGGGTGTCGCAGACAAATGTGGCATGGAAAAGTGGTCTGTTTTTTAAGAGGTACACTCTATATTTTATTTAATTCTTGGATAGAAGTATTGATTATAAAAAAGGGTTGTTAAATGAATGACATAATGTAGCATGCCCCGTTTTCGACAAAATTGCGACTAAAAATAAATGAAAATTTTTACATTCGAAAATGTATGGCAATAAACTACGAGTAAATAAATGAATAGTTAAAATCTTAACTTTTCATGAACTATGTAAAAATGCTTATTGTAATTTTGTTTGCGTCAAAAAACTTTTTGGATATGTTTCATCTAGGTAGTTTTAAGAAAAATTGTAGGGGAAATCTACTTTAAATAAAGAGTCTAAGGGCATTATAAAAAATAACGCCCTAGACATTATTTCGTAGATAATTGATCTTAATAGGTGTCATTATTGATGAATCCATAGCCCTGTCGGATATTAAATAATAAAAATTGCAAATAAGTTATCAAGTCTATTTCCAAGGTTTTGACTAACATTTCTTTATTGATACCCTTTAAAATCTACCTTTAAAACCAAAAATTAAGGGTTTTAGTCAAGTTTCATGATTGTTGTCACTGAGATTTACATTTCCACATAAAAAAGTAGTTTTTCAGCTTTGTAATTGCCTTCAAAATGTTGAAAATGGCTCAGAAATCTGTAATTGGTCTATCATCTATTAATGTTCCAGATTTCGGCTATCATTTTCTTGTTGGTAGTTAGTATAGTTTAAAATGTATCTTAAAAGCCAAAAATTAAGCCTTTTAGTCGAGTTTCATGATTGTTGTTTTTGATTTTTACATTTCCAGGTAAAAATGGTTTTGAAGCTTTGAAATTGCCTATAAAATGTTGATAATTGGCTCAAAGGCTTCTATGTTTTTGAATAAAAATTTATATATTGTATTATAGCCAACTTTTACAATTACCACATTCAAAAAAAGAAACCGGAAAGTACAGGTGTGAGTTGTGTGGGCTTTTAGCCTGCATAAAATGTTAAGTTATATGTATGTACTGGCAAAAGTTCACCTAGCAAGTTTTATATTGCATACCTAACCCTTTAATTAGGAATACCCAATGTTTATACTTAAGTCATGTAGTGCAAGTAAGTCAAGCAACTATTTTTATACAAAATTGTTAGAAATAATTATCGAATATTGCTCGAGTTCAGTTCTATATTATCTCAGAAGAATGTAATGTCTCCACTCTGTGAAGATGGACTATCAAATAGTAATACCAAACCACGGACAACGCCTGTAATTCCTTGGGTATTAAGTGCATATTGTGCACCCGAGCATCCACTGTGACGTCACCCGGCGTATCGCATTGAGAAAACAAGTTCCGCTGATAGGGCAAATTGGATCTGTTGTGATGTCAAATGCCAACTTGTCACTTAGCTTTTGTTTTTGTTTTGTTGTGTCAGAAAAATTAACATGCAGCTAAAATAATTGTATTTTTATTACAATAGTCTAATAATTGGTGAAGATTATACACTGAATTCACGTAAATGTATATTTTTCAATGGTCATAATGCACACAACGCCTGCTAGCCCAGGTAAGATTACAATGACAATTAGGCAATTTCATACCTAACCTGAATAATCTTTGCTGATGCATCCATCGACCTCTTAACTTATGGACTGGCCTTCGCTTCACGAAAGCACGACGGAGCGTGCGGCCAACATTAGTAAGAGAGGTCCGAGAGAGAGAGAGTATATTCCGGGCAAAAAGTTACGCTGCTATATGGAAGGAGACCGAGAAAACGACGACTTTTACTTGAAGTTGGCTTAATATGAGATTAATAAAAAACGGTAGCAATTGAAATTTTTATTAACGTAACAAAATGTACATACGAGCACATTTTCAAAGCGTTTACTTAAAAAAAAACGCTATTATTAAATCTGAAAAGCATCAATTATATAGTTCCCATTTTATTGTTTTAAAGCAATATGACATATTTTAAACAACATTTCAGCCATTTAAAGAAATGTATTGCAGCTTATTTAACACAAAAAAGCTTTGCCTAGAGTTTTACTAATCAAATTTGAGAAGATATATGTTGTATCTATGTACATTTTCTAGTTTCAACTGTCATCTGTTAGCTGAAAAATTTTGTTTTGAAAAGTAATGTCAACGTGTAACTATAACCTAAAAAAAGGGAGATTATTGGCGTTAAGTAAAAAATAGGCACATGTTCTTGATATCTTTTAGGGTTTTAATCCCAATCTAAAGTTTAGTTCTAACACCGAATAAAGTTGAATTCGAGTAAAGGGTGTTATATTTTTTCCCGATCCAGAGTGCAAGAGACAACTCCAAGGGCAAAACGGGTAGTTTTGTTCGAGGGCAACATTAGTGGCGACCGTGACAGGACTCTTGTGACTTTGGTTGGGGTTGGACAGTTTTGTAGTGTATTTTTTGAGCTTTTGGGGATATAGTATGGAGCAGCTAAGGAAGAATAGAAAAATTCTGCGTACTATGTTTACAAAGAGTGCCAATGATTTGGAAGAGCTACTAACTGGTGAAGAGGTGAACTTAGATGTTCGAGTGGCCTTCGACATGTTGAATAATAAAGCTGAGAAGCTAAAAGCTCTCAATGAGGAAATATATGATCTACTGTTGAGCGAAGATACTGAAGAGGACCTCATAATGACGGAGTTAGAAGCATGTGATAACTACATGAAGAGATTCTCCTTATTAAGTTTACGTTACGAATCCCTCATGCAGAAAGATAGAAATGGATACCATACAGCTTCAGGACACCCGGAAACCAATAGTGTTGCACCGTTACAAGGTAAACATAAGTTTAAGTTGCCTGTTATTGAATTTAAGACATTTTCCGGTAATATCAAGGAATGGTTACCATTTTGGTCACAATTTCGCAAAGTTCATGAAGACCCTGACATTGATTGCAATGATAAAATTGAATACCTTATTCAGGCTACTGTTCCTGGCAGTAGAGCCAGGTTACTAGTAGAAAGTTTCCCTGCTGTTAAAGAAAATTATCCTAAGATCGTTGAGTCACTAAAATCTCGTTTTGGCAGGGAAGATTTGCAAATAGAGGTGTATATACGTGGTCTGCTGCAGCTTATTATTAACAATGCTACCTCTAGTAATAATATAGACGTATGTTCACTTTATGATGGCCTGGAAACACAAATTCGTGCTTTGGAGACTTTAGGCATTACCACAAGTGGATATTCAGCAGTGTTGTTTCCTTTGATTGAGTCTTGCCTACCTGAGGACTTATTAAGAGTGTGGCAGCGATCGTTTATTAGTAGTAGTATACCATCAGAGCCACCAGATGTTGAAGCAGTCAGTCTCGAGGCCAAACTAAAACATTTGCTACATTTTCTGCGAAATGAGGTTAATAATGAGCAACGCATTGTTCTTGCAGCACAGGGATTTGGTCTACGTAGTGAAACTGTGGACAATTTTCAAGAGACCCCTGTGAAAGCAAACTCCCGTCGACAGCCTAGTGCCAGTGCACTGTTGGTGCAGTCAAACCAGAAGCCAAGTCCACCACAACGAGAACCAAATAAATGTGTATTTTGCAACAGTTGTCATGACAGCCTAAACTGTTTTAAAGCCCAAGGTATGACTTTGGAGAAGAGGAAAGAGTTGTTGTCTTCCATGAGGGCTTGTTTTCGATGCTTGAAGTTGGGTCATCAGTCACGGCAGTGCCATGCCAGGGTTAAATGCATAATTTGTGGAAAGTCACATGTAACCCTTATGTGTTTCAGTCTATCAACAGGTGGAAAAGCAGTGACAGAGCTGAAAGCCGACGAAACTCCCGCGTCGACGTCCAACGATTTTTTGACTTGTACTAATGGGACGGGTTCTCATGTATTTTTGCAGACTTTGAAGGTTAACTTGAATGGTCCACATGGTTCCAAAAGCGTGAGGGTACTTATTGACACTGGTTCACATAACAGTTACATACTAAAAGCCACAGCAGACTCATTAGGATTTTCTATAAAACAGAATTTTAAAATACGCCACTGTTTGTTTGGAGGAGTGTCATCTGAACAGAACCACAATGTTTATGATATTTGTTTAAGTCAAGGAAATTACAAGTGTACTTTAGAAGCTTTATCTCAAAATGTTATTTGTACAGATGTTTTGCCTGTTTTTTATGGACCCTGGATGGACGATTTGAGGCAGAAGGACATTCCCCTCTCTGATTTTAATACTCCAGGCCCCATAGAGGTGTTGATAGGGTCGGATGTAGCTGGGAAGCTGTATACTGGACGTACCCTTAAGCTGACAACCGGTTTAGTTGCTGTGGAAATGCTACTTGGTTGGACCCTGATGGGAAAGGTACCAATTGATAGACCTTTAGGACACACTTTAAGTGCTATAAGTTTACTTATAAATGATGCTTTACTGTCCCAACTATGGGATTTAGATACTTTAGGAATTCGTGACCCTTATGAACAACGCTCTCGAAGAGAACAAGCTTCGGCGGCAGTACAGCTCTTTTTAGAATCTGTTCAAGTTACACCAAGGGGTCGTTATAAAGTAAGGCTTCCCTGGGTAGATGGACATCCGCCATTGCCTTCAAATTATGAGCTGGCACAAAAACGTTTGAAAAACACTTTGACGAAATTAATCACCAGTCAATTGAGGCAACCTTACGATGAAGTTTTCTTGGAATGGATTAAAGCTGGGATCATTGAAGAAGTTAGAGAAAACCAGGTAACTTCATTGGTTCATTATTTACCTCACAGGCCAGTCGTCAAGGAAAATAGCACTACCAGAATTAGACCAGTGTTCGACGCGTCAGCCAAAGACAAACAGGGACCCTCACTGAATCAATGTTTAGAGACTGGCCCCAACTTAGTAGAGCTGATACCAGACATACTTCTTCGTTTCCGTCAATATAAAATAGGTGTGTCTGCAGATATAAGAAAAGCATTTCTACAGATTAGTATTCACGAAGCTGACCGAGACTTTCTGCGCTTTTTATGGGTCGATTCTGAAGGGAATGAAATAATTTATCGACACAAACGAGTAGTCTTTGGTATTAGAAGTAGTCCATTTTTGTTGGGGGCTACCTTAGAGTACCATATAAATCAAGGTTTGAAGGAATGTAGTCTTGAGTTTTCCAAACAAACTTTAGAAAGACTTAGTAAGAGCTTTTATGTAGATAATTGTGTTTGTAGTGTTCCAGATGAAGAAAGCTTGATTACTTTTCGACGAGAAGCCACTACATTTTTGGAGAAAGCATTATTTGACTTGAGAGGGTGGGAGTTTTCTCATCAGACGTTACCAGAAAACAGCGAACCCGTGACTGCGTTACTTGGAATGGAGTGGAACACTGACCAGGATACCTTAGGTTTGAATAAATCGCTGTCACACTGTTTTGAACAATTTCTGAATACCCCTGTAACAAAAAGAATAATGCTGTCTGTAGCTCAAAGAATATTTGATCCTATTGGGTTTACTTGTCCTACGACATTGGTTCCCAAACTGCTGTTGCAACTGACATGGGGAATGAAAATAGGTTGGGACGCTGAGGTTACTCCGGATATTTCCAAAGACTTTAAGAACTGGCTGACAGAGTCAAAACATCTTTTGGAACTGTGTACTTCACTGTCGGTTGTTAATTTTCTTCAAGCTCTTCGTAGGTTTATCGCTAGACGAGGACGACCACGGACCATTTACAGTGATAATGGGACTAATTTCGTAGGGACAGAGACACTGTTCAGCAAGCTGGACTGGGATAAAATTACTACGGAAACCAGTATAGAACGTATTACCTGGAAATTCAACCCTCCGTCCGCACCCTGGTGGGGAGGATTTTAGGAAAGGTTAGTGGGAGCTGTTAAACAACTTCTCCGTAAGACTTTAGGACGGGCGTCGTTGAATTACGAGGAGCTAGTCACAGTATTGTGTGATTGCGAAGCAATTGTGAACTCCAGACCGTTGACGTATTTGTCAGATGATCCCGAAGAACTAATACCTCTCACTCCCATGTTCTTTTTGAGAGACCAGGCGAGCAGTAGCGTTTGTGACATTGATGCAATAGATGGTCAGTCACTTTGCAAAAGAGTTGTATATCTCAGGAAAATCCGAGAAGATCTACATCGAAGATTCCGAACTGAGTATTTAGGTCAGTTAAAGTTACTAAACTGGGGAAAACGTACAACAGAACCTAAACTTGGTGATATTGTCCTTATTGGCAATGACAATGAGAAACGCCTCGATTGGACTATGGGACGGATTTGTGAGCTGATGCCTGGCAAAGACGGACAAGTACGTTTGGTCAAAGTGTCTACTAACCGAGGAACCTTTATGCGGCCGATTCAGAGACTTTACCCTTTGGAATGTGTGCAGCAGGTTAAGGTATGTGAACCAAGTTCGTCCGAATGTGTTCCTCAAGTCGTGAAAACCACCTCCAAAAAGAATGGTACAGATGAGGCTGATCCAGAACAAGAAGTTCTGATCCCTAGACCGGCTCCAGTGATGCAGAAGATGACTAGAAGCGGGCGTGTGTCTAAGATGCCCAAAAAATACTTGTAAATTTAAATTTGATTTGTGAGTCACTTGATTGTACTTTTTAAGTGACTCGGGTGGGAGAATGTTGTATCTATGTACATTTTCTAGTTTCAACTGTCATCTGTTAGCTGAAAAATTTTGTTTTGAAAAGTAATGTCAACGTGTAACTATAACCTAAAAAAAGGGAGATTATTGGCGTTAAGTAAAAAATAGGCACTGTTCTTGATATCTTTTAGGGTTTTAATCCCAATCTAAAGTTTAGTTCTAACACCGAATAAAGTTGAATTCGAGTAAAGGGTGTTATATTTTTTCCCGATCCAGAGTGCAAGAGACAACTCCAAGGGCAAAACGGGTAGTTTTGTTCGAGGGCAACAATATAAATCCACATTTTATTGATTCCTATATCTGAGGAACTTTTATGGGTGGTTCTCAAATCAGTGATATGATCAGTCTTCATGGCTCAGACTTGGTGTTAACTGTTGTTGATTCAAAAAATCACTTCTATTTATTTGATACTGATCATTAACAATATACAAATGGGTACTGGGCATATAAATATGACAGATGTTATATCGTCTGTACCATTAGTTGCAAATTTAGGTATTTCCTTAATTTAAGCTCCTGTTTTCAATAAAAGTAAAAAAGAAAAAGGCGAAAAATTAAATGAACATTGAAAACTAAAAATATTAAAATCATTACTGATGACAGAAAATGACAGTTTTGGTCAGTTTTTGTCTAATTCTATTTGGCACTTCATTTTTGCAAAAGTTAATGTGGTGAAGCCTAACAGTGAAGTAGTTTTTTAAAATTAATCTAATTAATTGTAAAATATGACCATCTAACGAATCTTGGTCAGTGCAATGTTTAGATAAAGATGAAAATATTTCCTGAATGTTCAATTTTCTAATTGCCAAAGAAACAAGTTTAACCATTATATTAGATGAAGAAAAATGTTGTAATGATTTGATGACACTTTCAGCAACAATGCAAACTTTAACAACATCTTTAGATGGTTTACAAAGGCCGCCTCTATTTTTTTTGTTTAAGAGCATCGACATAGAAGCATCACTAATCAAAGAAGCAGAGCAAACATTGCAATTAATACTTTTTATTAATTTTCGGCTGACAAAACCTGCTATATATTCAACAACGTCACATATATATGAGCAATTCTGAATGTTATTAAGATTTTTAATAAAATCTAAGTCAGCTTCTTCTGAAAAATTTTCATCTTCATATAATAAATCTACACCAGCAATGTTATTATCTGTTTTAGTAGAGGTAACATTTAAAATTGACGTGTTGTCCTGCGCTAAGCAGTTAGCTGTATTTGGAGATACTATTTCGGAATGAACTAGAAGCCTTTTGTAGGCAGTTTCGAATTGCCATGCTGTCGGATTATTCGAAAAACCACCTCTTCTACGTATGGCCGAAAAAAACATTTCCAAGTGATCCTGACTTAACTTGTAGGTTAACAGAAACTGTAAAACATCTGTTTCGAGTAAGTTAGTGAATAAGTTTTCAATACTCGATAAACAAATAATCAATCCAAGAAATCCCGTTTTCCGTCCAGTTACCATTATATTTTCACCTTTAATTCCCTTTAGCGAGCTTAAATATTCAATAGAACTCCTAATAAATGTTTTTAAGAATTCCTTATTTCCCTTAAAGAGGGGTCTTTTGAAAGGAGTATTTCCTAGAAAGTTTCTTATATTTAAAATGTCAAAAATATTATTAATATTTCGTAGAACGTAATCTTGTTGCACAATGTAGCCCAGATTCTTCTTGTAATTTAACAAGCTTTTTGAGCAAATTCCAATTAATCTTTTTGCCTTCATGGTCATAAAGAAAACCCCAGTCGCCTAAAGTGTTTCCGTACCAGTTTAATCATGTGGCATGCATCTAATATAATATGAACTTTTTCATTATTTATAGGGTTAATAAAATAAGGTTTTAAATTTAAAAAATCTAAATTAGCTCCTAATATATTTGCCGTAGCGAGGTTTGAGGCACAGCCGTCAAAAGTTAAAGTTTTTGTTGTGACACCAATACCTTCAAGCTGAAGAAAGCAGGCCCTTACTAAGTTTGCTTTCTCTTCCGCAGATAGGGAATCAATTAAAAAGTAGGCTAGTGGAACTTTCCATCTACTATTAAGGCCCACCAACATGAAAACTAACACATTTTTAGCTTTTGGCAAATTATCACTGTCCTGCATCCCCGTTCCAAAATTAACATATCCCACATGCCTACTTCACTGAACATGTTCATGGATTGACATTTCATCCATCATCAAACCAGCCACCAATTTCTTTCCTTTTTTAGTTTCTACCTCTACTTTAGATTTTACGGCTCGAAGGGCTTCTGAAGTATATCCGGGGGTGCCATCAACCGAACTATACCATTTTGTCAACGTATGTGGATGGGGCAATGCAGTTTTACCAAACATGCTTCTTACATAATTATAAGCAGAAGCCGAATAAAAATGTAATGTCAGAGCAAAGCATCTTAGTTCTGGACTGTATTTGGATCGAGTTTTCTTCTGCAGTTGTCTGAACAAAAGTTGCTTTTCTGCTTCAGAAACGCATTCCTAAACAAATTTCAATACTTTATATTATTATTTGATAAATGAGTTTAAGAATAACATAAGGCAAGGGTATACTCTAGGAATATTATATATGGCCGTGTGCACCAATTTTTTTAAACACTCCGGGCTAAGTAGAACTTATGTTCTGATGTTTACATTGAATTTTCATAACAACATAGGGGCTTTTAGCTTAGGTATATTTTAATTGCATTGGTGCAAATGGGCATTAGTAAAGTTAGTGTCACTGTGGTATCACTAATGTCCGTTTCCTCGACACTCGCGCGCTAAGTTGGGTTTAAGTACCACTTAGATAAGGATTGTTTAGACTGTAATATTTTGCATTTAGTCTGTCACATTCAAATCTCAACTTAGCTTAAGTTGTCCTTAAAATTGACTTGCGAGTGCCGTGGAAACGGGCATAAAAGGCATTTATTTCTATAATCAATGTCAATTTAAAAATCAAATGCCAAATGTTACTTTTAAACTCATATATGAATGTAAGTGAAAGCAAAACTCAGAGTCGATCTCCACAAATATTTATTAATAAAGGTTGTTATCTGCCTAACATGTTTCGGGTGTATTCAGACACCCATCTTCAGAGGCTGTAAGTTATACAGTGTGTTAATTAAATACTTATAAAACTAAGGATATGGAAGCCTACCTTAACTAGATCACTAGTCTGCTGACTGTCATTCTAAAAGGGGGGACAGCTGAACCCAGATGTACTAAGGTGTTTTTTTTATTCTGCACGGGGGAAAAAAACCTTGATCAAAAAACCCAGTTCTGGTTCAGAGGTGACAGGTTGCTCCGTTTTTTATTCTCGAAGGGGAAAAAAACTTAATCAAAACCCAGTGTTGATGTCAAAAATGAAGTTAGTTGTTCGGTTTTTTATTCTTGAAGGGGGAAAAAACTTAATCAAAACCCAAAGAAGTTGAATGATGTAAAAACTGCATGTTTATCTGTAATAAAAAGCATGAATAGAAATAGGATGTCCTGAAGGGGTGTATATGTAATGGGGGGGCGGCAGATAAATTAAAGTCAAAAAGATAAAATGAAAGGCAAGTCAAAAAAAAGGGGGGCTAAACTGTATATCTTACCTGAAGGAGACCAAATGGACACGAAAGGGACGTCACACAACAAAAAACCGCGGTGGACACTCACAAGTTCGACATTTAACAGATTAAAATGGGGGGCGACTTTCCCTTTGTCACTGTGGAGGTGTGACCGTGCAGGGCAACATAGCTTGGGTGCAGCAGGACATGGAGTGGCCAAAATGGCTTCCAACCCACGCCAAGGGCAGGTTGCAGGAAGCGGAAGTCTAGGGGGCAGCAACATATTGCCAAACTCGAAAAAACCAAAAAACAAAAAACCAAATCCCCCAGAGAACTGAAAAGGTCAAAACCCCCAGAGCCGGACATGACAGACAGCTGACAGCAGACAATACATGTGTGATCGGTCCACTCATCAAAACAATACAGTGTAAACAAATAAAGTTAGGTTAAATTGGTACTTAACACCAATCATCCGACCGCTTAATTATAGGTTTAACAAATAATGCAATGGTTAGTCGACAAATGAAAGCAAGAAACAAAATTAAAATTAGATTAACGTTAAGTAATGAGCAACCTTCAACCTGGGGACCCAAAAGCACAGATTAAACACAGTTCTTGAGCACAGGAAAAAGCAAACGTAAGTATCAAACAGTGGGAATTGATTAAGGGTAATTGGGGGTTGAAATCTAATGTAGGGGGACTGGGAAAAGTGTCTGGGGAACTAGAAATTGAGGGATCTGAAGAAAGAAGTGGAGCTATGTCTAAGCTGGTCATTGAGGCAGACCACCTTATCGTTGGATGAAGCCTTGTGGATTTCAAGGACCTCCAGAAGGTCCAGCAGATTGCCTTTTCCACAGAAATGGAGGGGCTTAAAGGCTTAAAGGGGCTTTTTGTTTGGCCGTATTGTATGCAAATGTCACGAAAGGCAGATACGTGCACCAATCTGTCTGCTCTGTGTTGCAGTATAGAGACAGCATGTCAGCCAACGTTTTGTTTAAGCGTTCAGTTAGGCCGTTGCACGAGGGGTGGTATGCCGTTGTAAAAGTGCTTTTCAGACCCATAATCTGTTGTAGTTCCTGCACTAGTTCGGATTGGAATACCTTGCCTCTATCGCTGAGGATGCTTCTAGGAACGCCGTGAATTAGTATTACACGTTCTAATAGGAACTTTGCCACAGGTCCTGCCTTCCCGTTAGGCAGGGCCGCTGTGATGGCGTATCTTGACGCGTAGTCTGTTACCACCACTATCGTTGTCTTGCCTTGGTTACTCCTCCGGAATGGTCCCAGTAGGTCTATTCCTACCTTATCAAATACTTTGCCCACTTTTATTGGCTGGAGTAACCCTAATGGCTTATCGTTTGTTGGCCCTTTCCTCGCTTGGCAGTCCCTACATCCTTTAATGTAATTTCTGACGTCCTTAGTCATAGAATCCCAATAGTATTTGGGAATCATTCTACTTATGGTTTTTGTTACCCCAATATGTCCGCTGGTAGGAGCGTTGTGAGCTTCCCACAAAATTTCCTCCCTAAGTGACCGGGGTATCACGAGTGCGTGTTCCAGTCTTTCCTTCGTTTGTGTTGCTCTATACAGAACGTCCTCCCTCAGCCTAAAATTCTTTATTTTCCGTCGTGTCAGTGCGTCGACGTTTGTTGATTCGGGGTTGCTTATTGCTGATTTTAATTCTAGTATGTCCTTATCTTTATTCTGCAATTCTCCTATGTCTAACGTTGATATCGTAAAAGTGGGTATATCATCTAATTCATCTAATTCGGCTTCGCTCCACCCTGCCACCGGGTTCCGTGATAGACAGTCCGCATCTTGGTGCTTACTGCCCTTTTTGTAGACTACCGTGTAGTCAAATTCTGCCAACTTGAGAGCCCAACGTGCTAATCTTCTTGAGTGATCTTTCACATTGTGAATCCAACATAATGCGTGATGATCTGTTACGATTTTTACAGGGTGTCCATAGATTAGATGCCTTAGGTAGGTCATCCCCCAGACTGCTGCTAATAGCTCCAGCTCGCTGATCGAATAGTTCTTCTCAGCTTTTGACAAGGCCCGGCTTATATAGGCTATCGGGTGGTCTTGACCGTCACTGCCTTCTTGGAGCAGAATTGCCCCTATCCCGTCTATACAGGCGTCCGTGTGCATTGTACATCCCACATTAGGATTATAATGTTTTAGTACTGGGGATGACGTAAGTTTTTCTTTCAGCAGTTCAAATGCTTTCACCTGATCTTCACCCCAACAGAATTTGTTCTTTTTTGTGGCCTCATGTAAGGGCCGTGCCAATACCGCGTAGTCCTTTATAAATTTCCTATAAAAGTTGCATAATCCTAAAAAGCTTTGTAGGTCCTTTGTTTTCTTTGGTGTGGGGAATTGCTTAATCCCTGCAAGTTTTTCTTCCTCTGGGCTTATTCCTTCTTTGCTTACTGTGTAGCCCAAAATCCTTATCTTTTCCTGCAAATATTCGCATTTACTTGGTTTTAAAGTCAGATTGGCTTCTCTCATTTTCTGGAATACTTTTTGTAATTTTGCTAAGTGTTCCTCTAAGTTTTCTGAATAAATAATAATATCATCTAGATATATTAGTATGTCCTTCCACTTTAAGTCTCTAAATATCTTATCTGCAAATTGTTGGAAGGTTGCTGGTGCATTGCATAGACCAAAGCTTAACACGTTGAATTCGTATGATCCATGTCCCTGTGCCGTGAAAGCCGTGTATTGTTTGGACGACTCTTCTATAGGAATCAGCCAGTAACCCGAGAACATGTCCAAAGTTGTAAAATACTTGGCATTTCCCATGTATGTGAGAATGTCATCGATTTGTGGTATCGGGTAACACGACTTTTTGGTGACCGGGTTTATAGTTCTTTTGTAATCCACGCAGAACCTCGTGGTGCCATCTTTCTTTTTCACCAGTACAACGGGGCTTGCCCACGGCGAGTGGCATGGTCTTATTACTCCGCAATTGAGCATTTCTTTTATTTGTGTGTCAATGATTTCTCGCTCGGATTGTGAGACTCTATAAGGGCGGCATTTCACTGGTTTATCTTCTGTTACTTATATTTTGTGCTCTATCAGTTGTGTTTTGCCCATATATTTTGGTGACTTGCAAAACACGTCCCCATATTCAGCCAGTAGACTCTCTAGTTCTTTTTTGAACTGCTTATCCGTAATGTGGTCCAGTTTGTGGTCCTCTAATGTCACTACTTCTTCGTCTATTCTCTGTGTTGTAAAGAGTGCTGTGGTGCTCAAACCACTGGGCTCTTCTAGCCGTGCCACCGTTGTGTCTTTGTAAATAACCCTTCTAGTTGGCCCTATGTTCTTGAGGGACAAAGATATAGAGGTTTCGCCTCTTTTTAGGTTGCATAGTAGGTTGTTGCGTACTAGCCATCCCTCGTTTTGTACTACCCTCATATCTGTAGACATGGGTATTTCTGGTGCAATTTCGATGGGTTTTTCCTCTCCTGGCTTCAGGGTGTAATCTTCCTTTGCTTTTAACTTAATTATCAAATGGTCATCGTTTTCTATATAGTTCGGCAGGGTGTTCCAGGAGCTGGTTACTTGTGTCCTGACCTTTCTTGGTCGGGGTACTTTATTCTTTGAAACCAGCACTGTCACACTTGTTTCCTTGAATACCTCATACAGAAAGCTTTTCAGCTTCTCCCAATCTGACTCGCTGTTTGCGGATGTCAGTCTAGGTATAGCCACCTTACTTATTTTATTTTGTATTGCCCACTCTTTCAACTTTCTACAGCAATGTTGGAGCGTATCCGAAGGGATATATTCGCTACCCTCTTCTTTTACTGTCATCTGTAGGGTATGCCTGTTTTTCTTAAACAAACTGACCATGCTCCCTATGGGTAGTTTTTCCGTGTTGTAATCTGCCAAATGGTCCCTGATGGCTTTTCCCACTCCTCTGTCTCTACTGGGAGTTGAAGAGACTGCAAATGCCCATGCAGTGCTGCTCGGGAGACTGAAGATGGACCCCGGCATTTCCTGGACCACCTCTGTCCAGCTTCGTGTTATGCCTGTTTTTTTGTTTGCAGGATTTCGCTTTCCTTCGAGCGTTAACACCAAGTCTTGATTTAAGGTGAGTGTATTAGATACTAAGCAAATTGCTGCCTGCATTTCTCTTAAGAATTCCACACCTAAAATGAGGGGTTGTGGTGTATTCTCTAATATTGTTGCTTTAATTTCTAATTTTTTCAAGTAGTTCCCTCTGAGCTCCAGTGATGCCATCGTTTCGCCTAGACTTCTTACTTTCTGGCCGCCTGCTGTCACAAGCAACGTGGGTGGGTCTCTAACTCTATGTATTTTGTTTACTAGGAGATGGCTTTTCACATTTAGCTCTGCGCCTGTGTCGATGATCGCCGGTACGTAACAGTCGTTTACAACAGCATTAATATACAGTATTTTGTAGCACGTCGGGCCCCGAGTGGAGAGGGTGACGGGGCTTAGTTTTGCCATCCCCTGGAGTTTGGGTGTTGCTGTCTACTTCTGCAAACAGCAGCGAAGTGGCCTATTCTGCCGCAGTTGTAGCATCTAGGCCTATTATCGTACGTTCTGGTAGATTGGTACTGTCTTCCAGGATTACTGGCCTGGTTCGTGCCATAGCCTTTCCTGGGTGGTGGAGGGGTTCTATCCTGGCGGGAATTGTAAAAGGGTGGCTGTCTTTGCCCTATTTGCCCATAGTCTTTCCTAGGCGGTGGCGGAGTTCTGTACGAACGGGTATTGTCAAATGGAGGTTGTCTTTGCGCTATTGGCACATACGCCTCCTCTTCTGTTTGACGCTGTGGTCTGAAGGTAAGTGGCGCTGCGCACTCTTCAGGAGCGTTGTCAATAGTGGCGCAAAGTTTTTTGACCTCGTCCAAATTTCTGGGTGGGTTATTGGTAAAATTTGTCAGCCAGTAGTATTTGGCTCTTGGTATGTCCCTTAACCCATTCTGAAAGATATCTAAGAATTCATCGAGGTCCAGGTTTTCCCTGTATTCCTCGTATAGTACCCGTAAATCGTAGAAAAAATTTTTTGTCTGTTCTAGGTCCCTTTGTTTCCTTTGCTTCACCTTTGCCAGTAGATGGCGACTGTGATTACCGTCGCTAAATTCTGTTCTAAATGCCTGACAGATGTGTAGCCAGTTGCTTTCGGGGTATGCTGCCTTATACTCTCTATACCAAATGTTTGCAGCCCCCTGCAGGTACGAGTGGAAGTATAGGATTTTTAGGGCATCGTTCCAACTATTGGCCACCGCTGTCCGTTCATACGTGCCGATAAATTGGGGAGCTGAATCGCTACCCAGGTTAAACGTCGGCGGGCTGATAAATTGAGGTAATGCCGGTGTTTTTTCTCCTGCCTCTACAGTCGAAATGGTAATGTCCGCCATTTCCCTTGATCTCTTCTTGCCTTCTAATGCTTTATCTCCTTTTTCAGGGTGTATTTGTGTTCCTGTCTCTATCACCGTATTTTCCAGATCGTTTTCTGGTTCTTGTGGCTGCTCCGTGTCTTCCCTTCTTGTATTTACAAGCGTAAGGGTTAGGTAATCTGTTTCTTGCATCCAAGGGTCTCCTACGCTTGAACTCCTGTGCCTTGGTTGAAAGGGGCTGCTAGGATTTGCTGATCTCAAGTTGTACGCTTTTCTCATTCCTGTTAGGGCGTACGGCTTGGTTTGGCCACAGATATGGAGATCAGTAGCCCCGGGATTCAACAAGGCGCCTCCACCATGTCACGTTTAGGGGGTAGCGCAGGAAGAGAAACAAGATTGTAGCTTAAGTATGTGGTGTTTATTTATTACTTGGATTACAATGAATAGATCTTGCCCCCAGAGTAGGAGGGCCGCTAGCACCGCCGCTGGCGGGACGCGCATGGAACACTTTCTGAGAGGGGGTGTGTAGATGCGTGGGTGTGGGGGAATGGGCGTAAGGCTTTCTTAAGTGCCGCCAAGCGGTACCCTCTCGATACGAGCTGGGTGCCCCTATGTCCGGCACGCCCAAAGGATTTACTTAAGGCTCTGCAAGCCCTCTTGAAGTGTCGCCAAGCGAAACCCTCTCGATACGAGCTGGGAGCCCCTTTGACCGACACGCCCAAAGGACTTACTTCAGGTACTGATAGGTTCAAGAGTTCGGACGGTCACCTCAGGGTTGCGTAAGAACTCTCGTCTTTTCAGCCTGGATTTCCAAGAAGGTATCGAGCCGTCCGGGCACTAGGAAGTTCGGACTGATGCTCGAAGACCGACCTAGAGACCAGTGATCTTCGATGGCTTGAGACGCTGATTAAATACCCACATCGTGACCCCAATTTGCCGGTCTTGCTGATTCAGCCAGTGCACTAGGGGAGACCGGGGCCCGACTAGGTAACGGAACATAGTGCAATTTATGTTGTTTGTGACAATATTAGGCCGGTGGAGGCAAATTTGACGTTGTCAAAAACTCCCACACCTCACAGCAAAACATCTCACTCTACAACGGAGAATTAGGACATTCTAGAACCCGACGAAGAAATTAATTATCTCTTTGAGGAACAAGAGAAGATCCAAGAAGAACTTCAACACACAGTTTGGAAAAACTTAAGGCATCACGCATCAATATCAAGTGTGATTACTACACTAATACTCACGGCAGTAGTAGCTATAATAGTCTTTGGAACTTGGCGATTTAGAAAGCATATCATCGCTAAAAAAGGATTAAAACCAAAAACTCCTAGGGCACCAACTGAAGATGAGGAAGAAGAAATCGAACTACGCCCGTTAAGAACCACAGGGCAACAACTGCCATCCTAAGATCAAGGTCATAAAATAAATACGCCTATTCATAGAATGTGGTCAACCACTTTATTAGCATATCATTGGTTCGACTATAAATCTGGACTTATAATGTTGGCTTAACATACGAAAGTTTCGAGTTGCAATATTTAGTTAGATTTGTGCGTAAGGAACCAAATTCCTTTAGTTAGAATTATACTACATTAACCAGGGTAAACTAGGGGATAAGATATCTTTATAATTCAGTTATTAGTATTCTATTGCATTGAAACGATTAAAACAACATTAAGCTGTATTTAGGATAAGATTCATGTGAGCATCAAACTGCTGTGGTTATATTGTTACAGAATCAATTTGCCGTCACTACAGTCATCAGGCAAACGACACCCATGATCAACACTGCAGAGCTGACCTAAGGAAAACACCTCGACCACTCGCCTCTCAACTTGAGAGTTGCCAGTATGTTAAATCTTCATTTAAACAATAGGTTATTGACATGACATGATTTAAGTGTTTAATTATTTTCAATATGGCTCAATCGAACTCATTAAGAAATAGTAAACATCCGCATAATGTGTTTGTACAAGCTATATTATGTAGGGCGATCAGTAGGCAGCATTTGCAACATCAGGTTTACAGCGACCACTAAACTGTTTTGTTTGTGAAACCAGTAAATATATTGTAACTTATATTTGTACAACAGTTTGAACATCACTAGTAAAACTGGTTAGTTTTAAGTGATTGTAGAAGTAGATAAATTTAGTATTTGGTTAAAGCACAGTCTTACCATTATTCAATTAAACACCCTCATTGATTTCTGTAAAAATAAAAATATGTTATTAGTATGCAAACGCAAGTATTAAATGATTAACTTAAATCATTTCTGGCATATTAAAAATAACTCCACAAATTTGCATTGTTTGTCTTAGTTTCACTTTGCCTTACTAAACTTAATCAAGGCTAAAGTTTGTCATCATTCGGATTATCAGCCGGACGAAGTAGAAATAAGCAGCGATGTTCGCTTTTGCTTTAGTCCAAGAGCTGATGTATTTTTGTAACTCTTTATTTCGTGTGGTATAATTCAAAATATACCATGTATCTGTCTTATTATTTTCCAAATAGTATAAAAATCAGCATAGGTAATAAGTAGTCTGTTCACATTTTGACCGTGCAATACAGTCTTTATTTGTCAATGTTCAATAAGTATATATAATATATATAAACAATCTTTATTTTCAATAGAAAAAAGGCTATCGACCACTTGGTCTTTCTGCCTATGTTTACAGTGGGATTTTTTATGGTTTTGGTATACATGTTAACTTATTTCTAATTATTTACAATTTATTTACAAAAAAAAAAATCTTAGTTAAAGTGCACTAGTAGGGTGGCAGTGGGAAAGAAGTAACGGGATTGTCTAGTTTGTCTTGTTATGCACAGTGGGTTTATTATTGTCCAGTTGTTTGGATTAGTCTTCCATTTGTTCTGTAGTTGTATAAGTCTGTCTGTTATTTTGGTCATGTTTGTACGTTCGTAGAGAAGTTGGTTGGATGGGTTGTGTAGTGGGTTTTCTCGGTGTCTTATTTTGGTGTTCAATAAGTATTTAGCCCAGTTTTGTTTAATAAAGTCTTCAATCAATCGATTTACTCATACAATGAAAAATCACGATATAAAACTCAAGTGTACACTTTTTAACTTTTATAATAACAATGGCCATTTTTCTTAATTATTCTCATATGCTAAAAATTTGCATGTCAAAATGAAATTACAATGATATTTATACATACGCCGTTTTTTAGACGCGTCGTTACCACGATGACTTAAATAACAAAGTGATCACCATCTGCCTGCCGCATAAGAAAAGAATTACATAATGAATTGGTTAGGTACGTACCTATATATCGCATTTTTTCATGTGCACAAAAAACAAAATATATCCTACTGTAGGATATTTCATTTAAGCAAGTAAAAGTAAATTATTTTTATAACTTAATTATGAGCATTTTGACTTTATCGGGCTTGTAACTTATAACTCTGAATTATTCAGCAGTTCAATATTTGTTTCAAAAAGTAGTCGTAGTCAGTCTGCTAGAAATCTGTACAATTTATTGTACAGGGTGGCTGCATTTTCGATGGTTTTACGGGGTATAGTATATGTAAGAATTGAGGGAAGAATAAAAACAAATTTCCCCGTACTAAACCAATTTAATGATTCTTATTCCAATATACCACTCTCTCTGCTGGTGAATATCAGAATGCCCTCCACTTTTCTGCCATCCCTTAACTAAACATCCTAAGAGCACCCGTCTCACAAGTATCATATTACATACCCCTATCTCTTATCTGTTACAATAATAATGCTAAGGACACTTAAAATAACTTAGCCTAGCAAATTCCCAAAGACGTCCTTTTACACCAATAAATATGTCGCCATCCAAGAGTGGTTGATAAAAGACGCCCTCAAGTACCACGAGCCCGTGTGAAGTTCTCACGGTAGGCTCGCCATCTTGATATGATTGCTAACACGGCCAACCTGACACGTAATTCGCTCTCGAATTACCAAGTCCTGTAACAACAGAAAAACCAGCAGGATCGTACGACAATTATTTAATCGATACAAGGGATGCCTGGTGCAATGAATGTGACAGAACAAGTTAATTCACCAAATAATAACAAATTAAAAAAACGACAATTAATTCGAATAAATGTAAAGCGTTCTGCTTACAAGACAATAAAAACGTACCAAGTGCAAAGCGTTATGCTTTCAACACATTAAAACGGTACTAAGTGCAAAGTGTTATGCTTTCAACACAATAAAACTGTACCAAGTGCAAAGCGTTATGCTTTCAACACATTAAATCGGTACCAAGTGCAAAGCGTTATGCTTTCAACACAATAAAACTGTACCAAGTGCAAAGCGTTATGCTTTCAACACATTAAATCGGTACCAAGTGCAAAGCGTTATGCTTTCAACACAATAAAACTGTACCAAGTGCAAAGCGTTATGCTTTCAACACATTAAATCGGTACCAAGTGCAAAGCGTTATGCTTTCAACACAATAAAACTGTACCAAGTGCAAAGCGTTATGCTTTCAACACATTAAATCGGTACCAAGTGCAAAGCGTTATGCTTTCAACACAATAAAACTGTACCAAGTGCAAAGCGTTATGCTTTCAACACATTAAATCGGTACCAAGTGCAAAGCGTTATGCTTTCAACACAATAAAACTGTACCAAGTGCAAAGCGTTATGCTTTCAACACATTAAATCGGTACCAAGTGCAAAGCGTTATGCTTTCAACACAATAAAACTGTACCAAGTGCAAAGCGTTATGCTTTCAACACATTAAATCGGTACCAAGTGCAAAGCGTTATGCTTTCAACACAATAAAACTGTACCAAGTGCAAAGCGTTATGCTTTCAACACATTAAATCGGTACCAAGTGCAAAGCGTTATGCTTTCAACACAATAAAACTGTACCAAGTGCAAAGCGTTATGCTTTCAACACATTAAATTGGTACCAAGTGCAAAGCGTTATGCTTTCAACACAATAAAACTGTACCAAGTGCAAAGCGTTATGCTTTCAACACAATAAAACTGTACAGCCGCATGCTAAAGTGCTTTCTATACATTGAATACGTTGTTCAACAACCGTTTTGTCACAATCACCCACACAGGCAACAAAAGCTCAAAAAGTTAGCGCAATTACCATCGTTGGGTAAGTTTCCCCCTAGTTAAGATTACTCTGACAGTTCGCCAGGCCACACTCTAAGCATGTCTTTAGCTACTACTCGCTTTCGATTTGATGCTAAATTTTTCAATTCGAATCTTTCATTTGGAAGGATCTGTATGATTTCAAAAGGCCCTTCGTACTTGCCGTCCAATTTCGACAAGTGGCTATTGCCCGATGGATGATAGACACAGTCACCTATCGCAAACTGCTTATTGGACCTCCTTTTTTTATCAAAAAGATTTTTGGCCAACTCTGCCTGTCGCTTCATACGATCATATGCCAGATTTCTGTCATTTAATAAATTTGTCGGAAGTGGTTTTAACGGAAGCGACTCTGTTAACGACTTGATATCGGGACTATTACCTTCGACCCCAGTCAACAAATAAACGGGCGAAAACCCAGTTGATTTTTGAACGCTTGTGTTGAGTGCGGTTTGCAGTTTATGAATTTTGTTCGGCCATTCTGACTTATTTTCGATTTCTGTCCTCAGTAAATTAATGACTGTCCCGACATACCGTTCTACCTGACCGTTCCCTCGAGGGGCGCTTTTAGCAATTAAGTGTTGTTGGATACCCAATTCTAAGAGTACCCCCTTTACCATTTTATCTGTAAAATTAGTACCTCGATCACAAATTAATGTTTTGGTAATGCCGAACATGCTGAGATGTGATTTCAATGCTTCACAGGTCTCAGGTCCAGACAACCCTTTTAGTGGCACCAAAAATAAAAACTTCGTAAACGCATCAACCAGAAGCAATAAATATTTAAAACCCTCCGTTGATTGCGGAAATGGTCCTACGCAGTCCGCGTGTACCGTGTGAAAAGGTATCGGTTTCTTATCAATAGGGTGAAGCTGAGCCTGTCTGGGACCGGTGTGACATTTATTGGCAATACATTTTAAACAGTGATTACAATATTTTTTGACAAATTTTGCCATCCCTGGAAACCAAAAGTAATGATTAATTTTAGCAAAAGTTTTATCCGGTCCCATATGGCATTGCTCGTCGTGAAATAAACGCAGCAACCCTAAACGACTACCTTTTGGTACAACAGCACGATAGACAGGCGGATCCTGACCCGGATTTATTTTACGAAAAAGGATATCATTCTGACAAAAGTAATCGGTAGTAAGTTTACCCTCGTTAAGCCTATTTATGATATCTTGTGTCTCGTTATCTTTCTTTTGGACTACTTTCAACCAGTTATTAGTTGTTAAAGTTTTAATTTGTGCTACTTCGGATTCAACAGCTGGATCCAACGGGTTTCTGCTAAGATAATCGACATGTTGAATATATTTTCCCCTGCGGTATTCAATTTCAAAATCAAATGACTGTAGAAATAACCACCATCTTGCCACCCGCGGTATTAATTCTTTTTTGCTCTGAGATAATTTAAGTGAGTTACAGTCCGTAACAAGCTTGAATTTTACACCAAGCAAATATACTCGGAAATGTTTGACAGCATAATAAACAGCTAATGTTTCTAATTCATAAGAATGATATTTTGATTCATCGTTGGTGGTGCGTTTAGAAAAATAAGCAATCACGCCCAGTTCATTGTTGGCTTGTCTTTGAAAAAGAATAGCGCCAAACCCAATTGAACTAGCATCCGTGTGAAGTTCGGTCTCTAAGACAGGGTCAAAAATTGTCAGAAATGGTCTTTTACTAAGAAACGCGCATACGTACGCTTTTGCAATTTTTTGATCGTTTCCCCACACAAACTGTTCGTTATTTTTTGTAAGCTTTGTAATGCAAGCTGTACGGGCAGCCATCTCAGGTATAAATTTCCGAAAGTAATTTGCCAAGCCCATAAACTGCCTTACTTGTTTCACGTTACAAGGATTTGGTGATTTTAGTAATGCCTCTACCTTGTTTTTCCCCGGTCTAATACCGCGTTCGGAAATTTCCTGACCTAAATATTCTATTTGTTTTTCAAAAAAGTGACATTTGGCAATATTTAGAGAAAATCCCGCGGTTGTGAGACAACTTAATACTCTATTTAATTTATCTAAACCTTCTGTTATTGACAAAGATGGAATTAAAATGTCGTCTAAATAGACCATAGCATCCCTATCTTTTAAATCCCCTAAAGCTTTGCAAATTGCCCGCTGGAAAACGGCCGGTGCATTTGAAAGACCAAAAGGCATTCGCAGATATTCGTAATGCCCATCGGGTGTAACAAACGCAGTTTTTTCTATGGAGGAGTGAGCTATCGGAATCTGATGAAACCCCGACGCCATGTCTAGAGTAGTAAAATATTTATGCTTCCCTAAGCGGTCCAGCTGATCATCAATCCTAGGCAACGGAAAACGGTCTTTAATAGTAATTTTATTAAGTGCGCGAAAATCGCAACACATTCGCGTGCTACCATCCTTCTTATGGACCAGAACTATAGGACTAGCATAAGGAGAAGTACTTTCACGAATAATTTTGTTTTCCAGTAGGTCCTTGATAATCAACTTGACTTTTTCGCGTTCCGAATGAGCCATTCGATAGGGCCGGTGATTAATTATTTTATCTTCTTTCAATTTTATTTCCAGTTCTGCAGTTGTTATTGGTGAAACGAAGGTACCAGTCGTTATGTTTTGTTCGTACCCTTTAAGGAGACGCAATAAATCACTTAGCTCTTGACCTTTTAAGGGTGTGTTTACAGTGTCCGGTGATACAGAAATGAAATTTACTGCTTTAGACATTGGCAACAGGTCATTTTCTAGGAACACACGCGTTCCACTATTGTCAGCATGGATTTGAATCCCGTTGTGTTTTAGTAAATCGCGTCCCAAGATACAATCCGGTTTTATAACCGATTTGTCCACAACAAAAAATTCAATTTCAAAAGCGGTACCGTCTTTCTCGACATTTAAAGTCGTTTTATTGTTTGCGAATACCGTGGTCCCTCCAATACCATTTAAAGTTAGAAAGGCGGCTTCTAAATGACAGTCTAGTTGTTTGACAATGGTTTCGGTAATCAAACTACATTCGGCTCCCATGTCAATTAAGCAATTTACTGAGACATTTTGAATTTTGAACGTAGTACAAAAATCACTGTCTAATTCAATTGAAAAACAATTTACCTGTCACGAAGTAGAAGGGCGGTCTCGCTTTAATTGGTAACAGTCATTAATTTGATGTCCGATTTTATGGCAGTAAGTACAAGAAGGCCTGTTTTGACTTTTATCAAAATTACGATTACTCAGATCATCAGAATGATCGATCTTTTGTCGTTTCGTACATTGGCGGCTAATATGCCCAGGTTCGTTACACTTATAGCAAAGGTTCTGCCTGAATTTAGATTCAATTTAAGAATTAAATGGGTTGCTTTGTTTGAGTTTACTGAAATCGTTTAGCTTTGGTTTTTTGTAATTTCCCAAAAGAGATATGAGTCCCCCAATACTGTCAAATTTACTATTAAAAGCGGCAGTTTTTACTTGGACGTCAGTAATATCCCCGATAACAATTTCACGAATGTGCTCATCAGACATGTCAAACGGTAAAGCTTTAATTAATGACATTTTTTTTCTGGCATACTCACAGTAAGAGTCCGCTTGGTCGCTGTTGTAGAGGCTAGCTTTTCGCAATTTGTCATTCAAGTTCCGTTTTGCTGGATATATGCTGCATAACTCCTCTTTGAAAACGGTCCAGGACTTGTTGGGGGGCTGCCAACTCGCAAACCAATCAGCTGCGTCACCTTTCAATCCGGAAGCACTTCTCACCACTAATTCGTATTCTGACCAACCGAACATATTCCCGAGTTTATCCATTTCGATGCACCACGTATTCACATCACAATCATCCGAATGGGGATCAAAATTAGGAATTGACACAGGCGTGGACACGACACTTTTATTGTTTTGCTCTTGAAGAGATTTCACCGAATTTGCAAACAATTGCACAAATTCCTCCATGGTTTAAAGCACAGTATCACTTAATGTAGTTAGCTGGAGGGTGTAGTTGTTCTATCCCACTTCTGATGTAAGAATTGAGGGAAGAATAAAAACAAATTTCCCCGTACTAAACCAATTTAATGATTCTTATTCCAATATACCACTCTCTCTGCTGGTGAATATCAGAATGCCCTCCACTTTTCTGCCATCCCTTAACTAAACATCCTAAGAGCACCCGTCTCACAAGTATCATATTACATACCCCTATCTCTTATCTGTTACAATAATAATGCTAAGGACACTTAAAATAACTTAGCCTAGCAAATTCCCAAAGACGTCCTTTTACACCAATAAATATGTCGCCATCCAAGAGTGGTTGATAAAAGACGCCCTCAAGTACCACGAGCCCGTGTGAAGTTCTCACGGTAGGCTCGCCATCTTGATATGATTGCTAACATATATATGTATAAAAATACCCACAGTCGAAACAAAATTTGACTATGTTCATATTAACATGTTTCATGTCGTTTATAAACAGTTTTTTTTAACTTCTACCTTAAAAATAGTAGAAAATAGAAATGGCCACTTTTCTTATTAAAGCGACGGTAGAACTGTTTGCAACTTAGATTTTTTTAAATTATAGGATGTATTAAATATATTTAATTTTCTGATGTTTTAGTTTATATGATTTCCGATTGTTTTGGATTGGTATTTTAGATATTAGCATATTTTTAACTTAGCAAACGACTTTTTTTTTAAATAAGTTTATTAACCTTTACAAACTTATATGTTTTAATATACTGTTGAAAAGGTAAAAATCGACAGAATTAAATGACGTATTACAAAACACTTAAAAAATGCAAGAACTGAAACTATTAAACGGACAAAACACTTTAGATCACTGACATACAAAAACCGCCACACAAATATACTAATCCATCTGTAGACCAGTTCTAGACTACGGACACTTACTTAGAGCAAACGCTACTGACAAAACTAAAAGATATACTCAGACTACGGAAAATTGCTCTAAGACTAATAACCAAAATAAGACACCCAGAAAACCCACTGCACAACCCATCCAACCAACTTCTCTACGAACGTACAAACATGACCAAAATAACAGGGAGACTTATACAACTACAAAACAAATGGAAAAATAATCCAAACAACTGGACAATAATAAACCCACTGTGCATAACAAGACCAACCAGACAATCCCGTTACCTCTTTCCCACTGCCACCCTACTAGAGCACTTTAACTAAGACTACTTTTTTTTTTTGTAAATAAATTGTAAATAATTAGAATAAGTTAACATGTATGATAAAACTATAAAAAAAATCCCACTGTAAACATAGGCAGAAAGACCAAGTGGTCGATAGCCTTTTTTCTGTTGAAAATAAAGATTATTTATATACAGGGTGGACCATAAGTAATGGGACATAGAGCTACAGCATATTCCTGACATCAAAATAATACGATTTAGCTGAATTGTCCTATACCGAAAGTTAATATTAAGAAAGATACAGGGTGTGAAAGTTGAAATTTTATTTTAGCTTTTTTGTCATATCTTCACGGTCTTTTGATATAAATTACTGAAAGTTGGTATAAAGGGGTTTTGGCAGGCGTAAAATACGATGCTTTCATTTGTTTTGTAGTAGCTGATAGGGGGCGCTAGCGGTAACCATCTCCGTCCCTTCAAGAGGCTCAAACTTTTTTTTACGGAACTAAAACGGCCATATGACTTCAAAATATGATTCTAAGATGTTTTCTACGTAAAAAAGGTATACTTGCTGTAAGTCTTAGAAGTCGACAGTTTTCGAGTTATTCAAAATTTTATTATTGCATGCATTTACATGTACAGCAGATTTTAATTACTATTTTTTTTTTAAATTCTAAGTAGGATTTGATACAAAAACAAAAAGGGCGTTCATAACAACTAGCTTTATTTTAAAGTTTCCAAACATTTTTTAAACGGTCAAATTTACATACAGAAACTGTTATGTGTGTAACTTAAGGGTATACAGCACGTATCGTATTAACATACGACAATGCATGCAATAATAAAACATTAAATAACTCGAAAACAGTCAACTTTTAAGACTTACAACAAGTATACCTTTTTTACATAGAAAACATCTTAGAATCATGTTTTGAGAGCATATGGTCGTTTCAGTTCCGTAAAAAAAAGTTAGAGTCTCTTGAAGGAACGGATATGGTTGCAGCTAGCGCCCCCTATCAGCTACTACAAAACAAATGAAAGCATCGTATTTAACGCCTGCCAAAACCCCTTTATACCAACTTTCAGTAATTTATATCAAACGACCGTGAAGATATGATAAAAAAACAAAAATAAAATTTCAACTTTCACACCCTGTATCTTTCTTAATATTAATTTTCGGTATAGAACAATTTCGCTAAATCGTATTATTTTGATGTCAGGAATATGCTGTAGCTCTATGTCCCATTACTTATGGTCCACCCTGTATATATATAAATGACGTAACAATATATAGGGTGTTCCATTTAAAAAAATGTAACTTACTGCCGTATGTCCAAAACTAAACGTAATAGAAAACAACTGTCTACGCCATTGGATTCTACGTGAAAAGTTGTACCGGAAACCGTTTTATTTTTTTTAATAACTTTTATAGTAAATGAAATACAGAGGAGGTTCAAAAATGGCCAATTTTCAAAAACCCCCCGTATCTTTGAAACAAAAGAAGTTTGCGCAGCCCACTCTTCGCCAGTCATCTCAGCTCAGAAAAAAAGATCGGAACACGTATGCTACTTTTTTTCTATCTATTACCGTTTTCTCTGTACCCCGTAAAACCATCGAAAATGCAGCACCCTGTACATCGTAATGAGACGATCCTATAAACGGAATTAAGGTAAACGATTAAAGCAACTAATACGCAAATTTCCAGGATAACGTATAACCGGTTGCTGTCAGGAATAGGAATCTCCGTTGCCTGAAAATGTTGACAAGTTTAGCTACTTCATATGGACCTTTTTATATCCGAGTTTAAAGAAGGTTAGTATCGATTTGCTTCAAAGACCCAATTTTCAAAACTTAATAAACGTATGTATAAGGTTTAGCATACACACAATCATTTCAGCCTGCTACTAATTTCGTATTCAACGAGTATTTTTGGTTTGTTTCTTAAGAAAAATTCATGCACCGCCCTCACATCGATAACAGCAAATAGTTTTGCGGTGTGGCACTAAAACAAATCTCTCAACATGTACAGACCTTTCTGTATCAGAAACTTCTCAACTGAGAAGGGAAAAATCAGAAACAACTACTTTGAGAGCTAATACTCCTACCAACATTGAATTACACTGTTTTTCCTGTTGAATTCTTGGGTATTTAAATTACTCCTTTATAAAAGATACCAATATTTTTTCATTGGCAATTCAATAATTATTTTATTTAATTACGAATCTTGAGCTGGACATCTTCGTATAGTTGCTCCAAAAATAGTTCAACTGCATGTAAGTCGAAACTTTAGTACTCATAAAACTCATTACAATGGGTCGGTTAAAGAAACAAACTCTATGTGCCACTTACATAAGAAGGTATTACGCTCAGTTAGCGTTTTTCACCTTAATTATTTAACGTAATAAAATTCAGCTGAAATAAATTAAAAGTAAAGTCACATTATCGTGATGTGTGGGTATCATTTATCATTCGTATTAAAAAAAAAACTTGGGTCACTTTTTAAATCAGTTGTCATTTTTTCCATAGTAAAATCAAATTTAATTATGCTTAGCCAATACAATATTTCTACTTGTTATTCCATGTAGGTAAATTTTCATGTGCATTTAAACAAAATAAATATTATAACATTAAAATGTATCAATCAGCAGTTTCTTTATCGACACTTTCGCGGCGATGCGACGAGACGAGTGCAATAAAGCAAGTCTGTCACACCGGCACGCGGCGTCAAATAGAACTAATTAGTCTGCTTTACTTTATTTTCCACTAATGTCGCGATTTTTGCAAGCAACCAAATAATAACCTTCGATTTTTTATGTACTGTTTGTTTTGAACGGTGGAAACATATCGAAATCCTCTTTTAATTTCTTCACTGTGCTTTTTTTTAAAAGCGGAGACTTACACATAATAAGTAAAAAATTATTTGTCGACAATTAGAAGTTTCATTTACCGCATCGGCACATTTTTTGTCGTTATCGGGAATGCTTGACTTCGACATCGAAATACCACAATCCGTTGTTTTACAGTGTGGATTTAATTTTTAACTTCCGATTTAGAAGACATGTAAAAATTAATTTAATAGCATGCTACAGTATGTAAAATTCAATTTTTTCTCCAAACTATTTGATTTTTTAGCTTAACTTTTATACAAACTTCTACTAAATAGAAATGCTAAAAGCACACATTTTGCTTTGAATATTGTAATCCACAAAATTCGTATACTGGGAATGTTATATTTTTTAATTCGACTTGGTCAGCTGTGTCTCTATTTTGGTGTGAAGTTTTAGAGTTGATTTAAACATCGCAACTTTTCTTCGATAATCAATATTATCGATTTCATTTATGTTACTTCTCTGTAAATTAGGATGTAACATTTTCGATTGAATAGGAAAATCGGACTGAAACTTAGCATTTTTTGATCCGCCTTTTTCTGAAATGCAAAACATTGAATCCTTTGTTATATTTGTATTGAGTGATTCATTAACATCGAATTTACCTATAACAGAATGCTTTAAAATACCAATGTGGACTATGTGGTCTCCTAAAATACCTGCCCAAACATTAAGTTTTTCGGGATATTGGGTATGGGTATTCCTAAACCAATGTGGATTCGTGTCTGACCAATACCTACAGTTATGCCTGTTCACTTTTCCATTCAAAAAAAAACATACACTCATCACAGAAGCAAATATTGTACAACAAGTTCACGTTGTTTGTCAGATTAGTAGACATAATTTCACAAAATTGTAGTCTTCTATCATAGTCATCTTCGTTTAATTCCTGAACCAATTTTACCTTGTATGGATGAAAATTGTGTTTTTTTAAATTCTCCATACACTGCTTGTCGAAACATCCGATGCATGGGAAATTTGATTTAAAGACTGATTATTATCCATTGCAACGTGTCCCAAAACAGCAACTTCAATTGGTTCATTAATAATTTGTCTTTCAGGTTAATGTTTTTTGTTTGTCACTGAACCAGTTTCCATGAATTTTTGCATCAACTTTAAGACATTCTGATGACCAATTAATTTATCTGGATGGATTGCATTGAAAGCGCGCGCGGCAGCTCGTGCACAGTCGTTATGTTTGAATTAAAAACGTACAATTTCTATTCTTTCGGCAGTCGTGTAAACCATATTGACAATGTTCCTTCAAAACGAACTTACAAGTTGACCGACTGATGCAAAAACATGGAATGGAAAACAAGTATTCGGTAGTGTTATCAGCAGTTTGACCAAAATAACAAAAAAATGTTTTTATTTTTTTCTTTGGTCTCAATTCAAAGCAAATGTCCAAATAAAATAGTGCAATTAATTCCTTATGAAATACCCTTTCCAACGATGTGCCACACAGGGTATGGTGACATTTGAAAATTTAGTGGGGGAAAATTTTATGGCGGCAAAGGGGCTAATGGCAGAAATTCAAATCCTACGTAAAAAGATGCCCCCCTTGCAATCTTTGTTGACGTGTCTTAGCATTTTTTAACAGAGAAATTATTTTGGAAGATATTCAGGGTGGCTACTTTTCATTGAAAAACCCTATATCAGGTGTCCAAGAGCATCCTGGACATAGGAGATTAACATGGGAAAACGGTTTTGATTTTTTTGCGCCTGTACGGTTGATTTGATTGAAAAATCGTATTAATGAAAGTTGTAGTACCTATCACGGACTAATTTTCTGTATTTTTTTCAGATCTCTAACTTGGGCCCTTTCGTCGTAAAATACGAACAAAAATGCGAAAATTTTAACTTTTTACCTGCACTGTATAAGCGGTTGTCAAGCAACCGTACCAGCAACAATGAAATGTTTACCCGTTGCCCGACAACCCGAAACGTTTAAATTTTCTCATTTTTGTTCGTGTTTTACGACGAAAGGGCTCAAGTTAGAGATCTGAAAAAAATACAGAAAACTAGTCCGTGATAGGTACTACAACTTTCATTAATACGATTTTTCAAAAACCGTTTTCCCATGTTAATCTCCTATGTCCAGGGTGCTCTTGGACACCTGGTATATAAACGAGCAAAATCACGGATATGCTGATTTTTAGATAAATTCACAGTGATGTACAAGGTGTCCCGATTTATAGTGTTTTCACAGGAAAACCTTATTTCCCGGCTAGATAGTAAAAAACTACTATACATGTCAAGAGTTCAATTTCAAAAAAAAATAATGGCGAAAACCGTATTTCCATACCTTGTCAGTTTGCGACGCTAGAGGGAGTATTTCAAATTTCGCCCATTTTGAAATCCTTCTTTTTTTATTAAGATAATAAAGTTAGGTAAATTTTGAGGTTTTTGTATAACAGAAGATATTAGCAAAAAACCAAGCGCGCCATTGAAATCACATCGAAAAAGCACTTTAAGAGAATTTGTGTGTTTCACATCGATATTCTAATAAACAAAACAGTGGTGAGGAATTTTCAAAATCGGCAAAATTTTGAACAAAAATTGCGGCGCCCTCTAGCCTCGCAAACTGACAACATGTAGATATACGGTTTTTGTCATTAATCCTTTCTCCAAAATCGGCCTGTAGGCATGTATACTAGTTCTTCATATCTACCCGGGAAATAAGGTTTTCCTCATTAAGCCCAAGAATAACCAACGGTTTTCGCCATTTGCTTTGTATCAAACTTAAGCTTCAGACACCGACATCAGTTTATGCCTATCTATATTAATAAGAGCACTTCCCATTGGACCACCCTGTACAGACGATTCAATATTTACTTACCTGACTAAAATTTTCATACATTGGATTTAGAAATATTTATTAAAAACTTCATGATTGTGTATATTTTTGTGTTTAAACAAATTATAATATGAGCTGTCGTTAGCTTCAATCATTGTTGTCTATCTAATCTGATTAAGATTGAAAACAATGGTCTACTAAGCCCATCCACCTACGTCAAGGTCACACAGCTCCATGGAAGGGAAACTTTTAGATTAGAAGTAGGTTGATTTTTAACCTACTACTTATCTTTAAATATACTTTTATGAACAATTCGATTTTATCTTAAAAAAAAAATATTGCAATTATAGATTGTCAAAAAATTATACTGAACCTTTTAAGTTTCAAATTTGAACAGAGTTTTATAAAACAATATGTTAACATATGCAATCTTTTTTCTTTTAGTAAATATAACCCATTCCAAGCAACAGAGTCGTAAACCACATTTCTCCACTTCCAACCAAATAACGCTAAGACTAGTGTCCAAATGAACAGCTCCAAATAAACAAGCAGCAAATCCTACAGCCAACAAAATACAAATATGCCGAAACAAAATTCTAATAGTGCACCGAAAATTAAAAATTAGAACGAAACACACGAAAAATACATAATATACATATGATTTTGAAACAAGAAAAATCTAGAAAGAAACTGTAGCGTATATTGACAATTATTTGAAAGGAAAGGAACCAAATTTAGTAACTATCTAAGTTAACCTTGAAGTCATTACCTGTAGAAAATTTTGTCACCAACTCAAATTCATCACCTTCCCACTGTTCGCCTTTCTCAACTAGCTTTATACAGCTCGTCTGGAAAATCTTGTCTAAAAGACAACTTATTATCAGTTTCCCTTTTAGTGCGTTTTTCCCTTTTGCTCTTTTCTCCAAATCCTTTGCGACTGAAATTAAATTCCTGATTTGGTCCTTAGTTCGTAAATGGCCGAAAAAATCAGTTTCCAGACAAGTTCTTAAGCTACTAGGCCGGTCATTGACATAGTAGCGATGGTGTCTGTGATCATTCACGATCCCGAGGAAGGTTAGATTAACGTCGGTAAACACTATAGATTTGCATCCTCCTACTGTACACAACCACACAATTTTGTTTTGGTCTTCCGCCGCGATTAATTTACCAAACCAATTTCTCTTATAGGAAACGCACCGTTTTATTTTTCCGTTTATATTTTTAGGATAGTCTTTGAGAACGGTATCCGGCGATCTTGTAGAGTTGCTTAGACTAGACATCTTTGCTGCTCGACAAAAGAAAAACTGAAGTCCAGCTAAAGAGATTCTACATAAAAGGACAGGTAATAAAATAGGTGGGGGATAACTCAGGTATAGAAGAAATAATGCAAAACAACTAATGGTGTCATTCTAAAAAAAAAATACTTTTAACATTTATGGCGGGTCATAAAGATAAAGAGATATTAGAATTTGGCATCCGTTAGAACCGGTTTTGCGTCGACCAATGTATTAACAGACTTTTTAAAGGAACGAAAACCGAATGCAAATTATTTCGTTAAAGAGCCAGGGTGTTACAAATTCGAGGCATTAGCATTGCTGCTCTCAGATACTATTGTTGATACAGCTTTAGATAAATGAAGGAAAAGTTGTGCATTTTATTTCTTAATAATTTAGTAAAAAAAACAATTAAAAAATTTTCATTACATCCGCAGATATCCGACAGAAACCGAAAAAGTCTAATTTATATTTTATTTTTTTACCACTTTAGAAAACCAATGGCACATTCTGGAGGAACTTTTTTGTGCTATTCAAAATATTTTAAGTTTTCAGACCCGACGTTTCGTTTTTTAGATACCATCATCAACTTTAATTTTTCAAATACCCACCTGAACTTTTTATTTCGTTTTTTAGTAGCTACGGACCTTCCGAAACTAACGATGTGTCACACTAGTCAAAAAAATATACCTAATGTTTTACGTACTTGGTACATTAAGTTTTTTAACTAAATTAAGCAAATGAAATTGATATGTTGTCACAATGAGTAGATAATTTGGTTTGATATAATTTAATAATTAGGTTTATTGCTGCTTCGAAAAAGAGAGAGAGTTTCTTATGGTACTTTTCATTCGTTCAAAAAAAAAAATGTTTTGGGTTAATTATTTATTTTTTTTACGACGTATAATTTTGAGTGATTACAGCACCTGTTTTGAACGCGGGAAGGACTAGTTCCTGTCTAGTTTCTGCTTGCTAGGGCTAACAAATTGGGAAGTAAATAAATACCTGCTGTACTTACCGTTCAGCCGAACGGGAAGTAACATACAGGATTAAAGGGAATTTGTTAGAATATTTTCATTTTATTTAATAATTCGGATGATATTGTTGAAGTCGTACAAAAAATAGTGTAAGCATTACGAACTAATAGCTTTACTGATCTCAGACAAATTAGAGGCTTCGCTCAGCCTACAAACTTTGTCATCGATCAGTAAAGCTTACTTACTGTTCTTGATACTTAATATACTATTTCAGATGTTTGAATTCGAGGATGAGTTTTGATAAAACAGCTTAAACTTTATTTTTGGCATTAAAAAGGAAAAACCTAATTAGTAAATCATATCAAACTAAATTATCTTCTCATTATGACAACATATCAAATTCAATTGCCTAATTTACTTAAAAAACTTAAAGTACCAAGTGCGTAATACACTAGGTATATTTTTTTGATAAGTGTTACAAATAATTAGTTTCGCAAGGTCTGTAGCTACTCAAAAACGAAATAAAAAGTCCAGGTCCGTAATTGAAGAATTGAAGGTGATGATGGTATCTAAAAAACGAAACGTCGGAGCTGAAAACTAAAACTATTTTCTTGAAGAGCACAAAAAAGTGCCTCCAGAAGGTTCCATTGGGTTTCTAAAATAATCAATAATAAAGTGGTAAAAAAATAAAATATAAATTAGACTTTTTCGGTTTTTGTCGGATATATAATTTTAAATAATATAAACAGCTTTAAAATTCGGAAATTTTAAACCTCGCGCCAAGCGGTCGTTAAAAAAATTCATATCCGGCCGTGCTACCAACCTTTCAAAATCATAACAAATCGCCGTCTGTCATTATCTAATCAAAACATTCAAAACTAGTTTATTCAGTAATAATTTTGAGTTAATACCCACATATTGCAAAGAAAATACAAATAAATCGTGATAAAGATACTTTATCAGTAGCCACAGCCCAAAAATCTGGTAAGTTGCATTTATAACCTCATTCAATGTCTCTACCCAACTTAATTATTTTGAAGCTAAGTTCTTTAAGAAAACGCTGGTTTTGCTTGCAAATATTTAATGAGGACGACCGAATCACCTATCTCAAGCCTCTTCATAACACTTCAAACGATTTAAAGTGATGAAAACAGTGGACAATTAAACCTGCCAGATCCATAGCAAAGATAAGTTGTTTGTTGCTTTCCTATACAGGGACCACAAAAGAGGGCTCCACAAGAGGGGACCACTATATGTGGAATAATCACTGTTTATGTGGTAAGACCAGTTTTCTTTGCTACCTATTGTACCTAAGCTTTTCACTTGAAAAAAATGTATACTGTACCTTGAACTGTGAATAAATAATTAACACAAACATTCAGTGTACAAAGTTTTATTTGGAACAACTTCATGGACGATAGACCTGACGACATGCCTTCAGTAGTCAAAGAATCACACACTGAATTGCGTAGCTTATTTGATTTATTTCATAAAAATGTTTAAGGTTTAAAAGCATTAAATCAACCCACAGATCAGTGGTCAGTGTTACTTGTTTATTTAATGGTTACAAAACTTGACCACCCAACTCGTAAGGATTGGGAATCTAAAAAATTTAATACTGATCTACCCTCTTTTGAGGACTTGCTCAATTTTGTTAAAGAGAATGTGAGTTATTAGAGAATCTTGAAACTGTGAGTACAAAAAGCAATAAAAATCAAAATAAAACTTACAATAATAGAAATTTTAATCAAAACTTCAACAAATCGTACTCATTACTAACAAATAGCAATAACAATTTTTTTTTACTGTAAATCCAGTCATTCAATATTTAAATGCAATTCATTTTTAAAATTTGATCCTAATAAAAGAAAGCAGGAAGCGGTAAGGCTGAAACTGTATCTAAACTGTTTGAATCCAAAACATGCATTTGAAAATTGTAGAATATGTGCTGCAGCAAGGGAAATAAACGCAGGCCGAGCGGCTCGAGCAGACGAGAGAAGGGCGCACATAAACATTGCGAATAATCACGACCCGGTTGAAGATAGAAACAGTATTCAACGCAACGAAAATTACTGAAGCGATGCCGATAAGATCATTTGATTCAAGTTGCATTTCGATACCGGAGCATGTAAATCTAGCCGATCCTGACTTTAACATCAGTAAAGATATTGATATGTGGTGTAAGTATTTTTTATGACATTTTGCTAACCAATCAAATTAAATTGGGCAAATTGGGCAATTTAGCAAATTAGGCTGGCTAATAGGAGGTGACAAAGTGAAGTGCTTATCACGTGACAATGAAGTAAATGAAAATCTTACCAAAGTTTGGGCAATCGAAGAATGTGATGTAAAGAATGTGGTTGATAATTTTGCAGAATCCCATTTTTAAAATAATTACTACAGAAATTCTCAAGGACGGTTGGTAGTTAGAATTCCTTTTAAACATAATGCTCAACTATGTAATTCAAAAGATATGACCTTAAAAAGATATTATTCTTTAGAAAATCGTCTTTCAAAATGTTCTAAGTTAAGAAATGAGTACAATAGCTTTATGGAGGAGTATGAAAGATTAGGTCATATGACTTTTTTGAGTGCAAATTTAGATGAATTAGGTGATGGTAGCTGTGGTAATGCTTATTCTGTGAGCCACCACGCAGTAATTGGTGAAGATAGTTTAACAACCCGTTTAAGAGTAGTTTTTAACGGATCTGGTATCACTGATAATAATTTGTCATTAAATGACACTCAAGTGGTAGCACCCACCATTCACAAATATGTCTTAAACGCAGACATATCAAAAATGTACAGACAAGTTTTGATTAATAAGCCTGATAGAAAATATCAAAGAATATTTTGGCGTAGCGACCCCACAGATGTTCTTAAGTGTTACGAACTGAATGTGATCACCTATGGATTGGCATCCTCTCCATTCTTAGCCATTAGGTGTCTCTACCAACTCACATTAGAAGATACCCGCTCTTTAGCAAGCAACGAAATACAAAACTGTTGTTACATAGATTTTATGTTAACTGGATCACATTCAAAGGCGGAATTGTTAAAGATTCAAAACGAGGTCAGTGAGATTTTGTCTAATTCAGGATTTGATTTACAAAAGTATCTTTCAAATCGATCAGAATTATTAGAGAATGAAGTGATAAAATTCAGTACAACATTAGGAAATTTAGTTTATTTGAATCTGTGACAAAACGAGTGAGTTTGTCAATAACTAGCCAGATTTTAGATATTTTAGGTCTTTTAGGGCCAATAAGAATTTGAGCTAAAATTATTTTGCAGTTGCTATGGAAAGAAAAACTGTCTTGGGATGAGTAAATGTCAGAATCATTACTAGAAAAATGGATTTTATTTACAATATAAGACATTGTTCATCCTAATAAATTGCAGATTCCACGGCAAGTTTTTTTAATTTCAATTCTCGATTTGTAGAAGTACATGCTTTCGCCGATGCTTCAGAAAGGGCATATGGAACATGCATCTACATTCGGAGCAAAATAGATAATGAAGAGTATTCAGGCAAGTTATTAACTGCTAAAAGTAAAGTAGCACCACTTCGTTCAGTCACTCTGCTGAACTGCTCAGTGTGGTTTTGGCATGCAAATTGACGCAAAAAGTAAAACGATCAGTAAATGTTGATTTTAATAAATGTTTTTTTTTTTGAGTGATTCCATGATCACGTTGTGTTGGATAAAAGATTTACCTGAGAAACGGAAAACATTTGTGTCCAATAGAGTGTCTTTTATCCAGGAAAACTGTAACATCGATGAATGGTTTCATGTTAAATCACAAGACAATCCAGCAGATCATATTTCAAGGGGCTTATCTGCAGAAGAGTTGTCTAAAAGGTATTTTGTGGTTTGAGGAACCTTCTTGGTTGAAATCTGATGTTTCAAAATGGCCTGTAAATTTAAAAGATTCCGGAGACCTTAAAACCATTCCTGAAGAACGAGCACATATGCATTTTGCAGTAAACGAATCTGATCTAGACTTATTTTCAAAATTTTCTAGTTTAACCATATTAAAAAGAGTGGTAGCTTTATGCAAAAGATTTATTTTCAATTTACAACATCCAAATGAAAAATTAGTAGCTGCAATCACAACAAATAAACTTGATCAGAGCTTATAGACTTTGGTACAAATTTTCCAACAGCAATCATTTCAAAAAGAATTATCTGACTTAATGAAAAGTAAACGTCTCAAATAATAGTCACATTTTATCCTTAAACCCTTTTCTTGATCAAGAAAGCATACTCCGAGTGGGTGGTAGACTTACTAAGTATAATGTGCCCTTTTCAAGAAAACATGCTTTTATTTTACACAATAAGAATAAATTGACCAAGTTAATAATGTGAAAGTAATGAAGACGCGATTTATTAGCATTTGTGGACTTGTTTATTGTATTAAAAAAGGATGCACTCAGGCACATTTACAAGCAAACCAAAAGTTTTCAACAACCAAGCCGCTAAAACCTAATAATAAAAGTCAACAGTCAAAAACAAAAACGCGGAAAATCAGATGTCATTGTCTTGTCAAACGTCAAACGTAAACGTCAAGTTAGTAACTAGGTACTTAATGTGTAATCTACCAAAAGAGAGGGGAACTCAACACTATCCGTTTGCTCATACTGGTTATGATTACGCTGGATATTTTTTGCTTAAGGATCGTAAGAGCAGGGAACTTAAGCTTGTCAAAGCATATGTGTGTGTTTTCATTTGCTTGGCTATCAAGGCGATACATCTATAACTTATTACTAGTTTAGATAGTGAGTCATTCATTGCTGCGCTTAAGTGATTTATCTCTCGTCGTGGAAAACCCCAGAGCATGTATTCGGATAACGGAACTACATTTTTGGGTGCCAATAATGAATTTAGCACTTTTTGAAAATCAAATTCTCCTAAATTTCAAAAATATTTGGCTAATGAGGTTGTCAGTTGGCATTTTATTCCTCCTCGTGCCCCTAATTTTGGTGGTCTGTGGGAGGCGGGGGTTAAAAGCTTCAAATTTCATTTCAAGCATGTTATTAGAACTATACATTTAGACTATGAAAATTTTATGACAATAGTGACACAAATTGAGGCCATTTTAAATTCGAGACTGATCAGTCCGCTATCATTTGATCCCGAAGATATGCAGCCATTAATTCCTGGGAATTTTTTGGTTGGACGACCACTAACGTCGATACCTGAACCTGATTACTGTGGCATAAGGGACAATCGGATGAGCCAGTATATCGGATATGCAAAGCTTTAAGATTATTAGTTGTGGGTTTGACTTTTCCACCAGTTAAATTAATAGAGTTCACTTGAAGAAGGAACAAACATAAACAAAAACAAAACTACACTACTATGAACCCAAGTTGAGATATTTTTAGAAAGCTTATTAAACTCTATACGTATAAAACTCTACCAAAATTAGTGCAATTAAACGAGTTGTTGAGGCTTAAACTAAAGGATACACCGACAAAAGTGGTCAATGTTGACGGCCTTTGGGGGCCAAACGATACTACTTAAGTAATCAACTTTTATACGTTAATGGAAAGCTTATTTCACATGACTTACCATTGTCGCTTTTCCTCCAAACAACGAGGCATTATCATTTTTGATATCCGACGTTTCGTTTTCTAGTTACCATCATCAACTTTAATTTTTACGGCCATATTGAATTTTGGCATATTGTAATAGAGCCTAGTTTTCTGATTACGATGATGTACCATAAGTTATGGTCCAGTTTTGATCATTAAAGTTAGGGTAGTAGATGTTTGAAAATGTCTGGCAAATGCGTTAGCTTTGTCTTGGTCTGTGTATTGTTCGGTGCCATTTTCGATTATTGTCCCTAGCGGATTTGTTTTCTAGTACCGTGATAGTTTTTTAATTTTCTGCCAGTATGTTTTTCTACTCCTTCGGAAAGATTCGGGTTGGTTTTTTATTCGATTATAATGAAATCTTGGGGCTAATGTAGGCACATTGTAAAATTAGGATTGTACAGGGTGTCGCAGACAAATGTGGCATGGTAAAGTGATCTGTTTTTTAAGAGGTACACTCTATATTTTATTTAATTCTTGGATAGAAGTATTGATTATAAAAAAGGGTTGTATAATGAATGACATAATGTAGCATGCCCCGTTTTCGACAAAATTGCGACTAAAAATAAATGAAAATTTTTACATTCGAAAATGTATGGCAATAAACTGAATAAATGAATAGTTAATATCTTAACTTTTCATGAACTATGTAAAAATGCTTATTGTAATTTTGTTTGCGTCAAAAAACTTTTTGGATATGTTTCATCTAGGTAGTTTTAAGAAAAATTGTAGGGGAAATCTACTTTAAATAAAGAGTCTAAGGGCATTATAAAAAATAACGCCCTAGACATTATTTCGTAGATAATTGATCTTAATAGGTGTCATTATTGATGAAACCATAGCCCTGTCGGATATTAAATAATAAAAATTGCAAATAAGTTATCAAGTCTATTTCCAAGGTTTTGACTAACATTTCTTTATTGATACCCTTTAAAATCTACCTTTAAAGCCAAAAATTAAGGGTTTTAGTCAAGTTTCATGATTGTTGTCACTGATTTTTACATTTCCACATAAAAAGTAGTTTTTCAGCGTTGTAATTGCCTTCAAAATGTTGAAAATGGCTCAGAAATCTGTAATTGGTCTATCATCTATTAATGTTCCAGATTTCTTGTTGGTGGTATAGTTTAAAATGTATCTTAAAAGCCAAAAATTAAGCCTTTTAGTCGAGTTTCATGATTGTTGTTTTTGATTTTTACATTTCCAGGTAAAAATGGTTTTGAAGCTTTGAAATTGCCTATAAAATGTTGATAATTGGCTCAAAGGCCTCTATGTTTTTGAATAAAAATTTATATATTGTATTATAGCCAACTTTTACAATTACCACATTCAAAAAAAGATACCGGAAAGTACAGGTGTGAGTTGTGTGGGCTTTTAGCCTCCATAAAATGTTAAGTTATATGTATGTACTGGCAAAAGTTCACCTAGCAAGTTTTATATTGCATACCTAACCCTTTAATTAGGAATACCCAATGTTTATACTTAAGTCATGTAGTGCAAGTAAGTCAAGCAACTATTTTTATACAAAATTGTTAGAAATAAAATGCTCGAGTTCAGTTCTATATTATTAAGCTCACTTTGTAACTCGTCTGAAATAAATCTGGTTTTTAAAAACCATTATATTTGGTTGTAAATATAACTAGCAAAAATAAATGCAATGTTTTATTGCTCTATTTTACCCTGGTATACTTTGCTAAACCGAAATGACACCTGGTTTTAGTATTGAAAGCAGATAAGGTTTCTAGTCTAACCAAAAGCGACTTTTATGACTTTCTATCCTAATAAATTGTTAGGCGCCTTTTGAAGACATCCCAGACAATGTTTTGTCTTGCAGAACTTGGACTGCAAATACAAGGTGGCCAAATGAAATAATATCGCTTCAGTCAAAAATGTTATGTGATAAACTCAAAATGATAAGTCAACATGGGCAGCATTTGCGTAAATTGCAGCACTGTTCGTAGTTTATGATTGAATTGTTTAATTGGTTGAAAAAGCTGCTTTTGCTATGCTTTCTCTTGACTTTGATTTTTAAATCCGTAGGTGCGGAGGATACAAAAATAAATTATGTAAAACGTCAGCTAAACTGTGAAGTTTGACTTCTACTACATTTCAACTCCTAAAAACCAAAATTATCTGCTATTCAATCGATGACCGTATATCACAGCATATAAATTTATCCAAGTTGTATTTTTGTCAAAGCGGTTCAGAGCCTTCAATACGCTTTTTAAACTGATGCTAAAAAACCTTCTAAATGCTCTTGAACTCGTCTAAAAAGATTTCAAAAGCTTCCAAAACAGTTTAGAAGCTCCAAAACAGCATCTAGAAGCTTCCAAATGCTCCTGAAGCAGCATAGCATCAAAATATTTCAAAACCGTCTAAAAATAAAAAATAAAATAATTAAATTAATAAATTAATAAATTAAATTAATTAACTATTTAAATTACTAGACACGTAGTGTCTGAGTTCAGTTCCATATTATTAAGCTCATTTTGTAACTTGGCCGAAATAAAATTGTGTTTTTTAAAAACCATTATTTTGTTTGCCACTTAAGCATTTTTAGGAGCATATAAAAATGTTATTACACGCCAGCCGGCAAAGACATTTTTCGGACAATTTTGCCCCAATTACCTGTCAAAACGCTAATTTACAACCCTGTCTAGTCTAGTTTACAGCTCTAGGGAAGTCACGTTGCTTGAAATCCTTTTCAAAGGGTCGTAAAAACCAAACAAAAAGAAAAAGAGCCGAAGTGAGTCAAAGCCGCCGAAACGTGCAATCCATGGCCGTCTTGATTGAATTTCGTCTCTAGCTTTCACCTTGAACCTTACGTTTTGTTTTTTTTTGTTTTGTTTGTTGTATTAGCCATCATCAGAGCGCGTCATTTGTTTTGTTTAGTTTTTTTTGGTTTGGGTGTGTGTGTTTACACCGCGATTTTTAGGCCGTAACTCACTGAAATTAAGAGAAAAAAAAAGCACGATTAAAACAGACCACTCGCCCGCCAGGGGAGTTTTTGCAAACACTTTCTTAATACGACCTTGTCTGTCAAATTATTTGTCGACCTGTCACTGTCACCTTGACAGTAACCAATTAAGTTTGTACATATCAAAAATACTGTTTTTTTTTGCATTTTTACTTTAAGTTAGGTTATTCAGAAGAATGATGGTAGGGTTTTTTTAAATTAATTTCCTTAAGGGTGAAATTTGCATAAAATGTTTTCCTTTTCTAATGGATTTTTAAGTTCATTCACAAATAATTTTTCATTTTTGTACTAGGTTTGATTGTAATTTAGAAACCCTTTCACCCCCTTTCTGAAAGAAGGTTAGGGAGAGTGTGAGGAGCTCTGTAAATTCCTTGGACATTTTTTTTTATTTATTAATTTCTTTAACGGTGAAATTTGCTTCAAAAGTAAAACCATCTCACCTCTCAATAAAAAACTTCCTACGAGCATAAGTCATAAAACTTGATCTAAATTTTTCTTGGAATTTTTTTTTCCGACCCACCGATTTCGAGTAATCGAAATTCGAACTTATCGAGGCAATATACAGGGTGTCCGGAAAATACGTGTACAACGTTTGACGACAGACTCCTGACGTCAAAATATGTCGATCTAAGCCGACTTAGTTATATCCAAAATTGTCTCGTTTAGCCGGTAGAGGGCGTCAAAAATTTGTAAAAATATTGGTTTTTTACTAAATTACGTGAAAACCTGCTAATGGACTTTAATGAATTTTAGTATGTAGACTAATACTATAAAATGACGTTTTCTAGTAGTATAGTCACCGGCTGTAAATAAGTGGAAGTGTTATAAAAGTGATATAATACGTCAACATTTCTCCTCATTTTTTATATGAACGGCGTTATGACAACCCAGATATTTTTGTCGAGTGACCGGAAGTATTTTGAAGCTATTTTACCTCTTTAATATTTCCCGGTGGATGAGCTGTTTCGCCAGAAAAAAAAATTTTACAATTACCTGCATACATCAAAGTAGGTATAATAAAGTTGAAATTATTTATTGTAAGAAACTAAGTAAACCAAAAACATTACTTAAGCAAATGTGTAAAATGACCGCCATCTTGCTGAATACACTTATCAATACTCTTTAAGAAATGAAATTGTACCCAATATTTTTACAAATTTTTGACGCCCTCTACCGGCTAAACGAGACAATTTTGGATATAACTAAGTCGGCTTAGATCGACATATTTTGACGTCAGGAGTCTGTCGTCAAACGTTGTACACGTATTTTCCGGACACCCTGTATATAATCAACTAATTGTAAGCAATAAAGAACTAAACATTTGATAAAAAATTATAATAATTGATCAAAATGGTGTCCTTTGACTTCAATGCATTTTCTGCAACGTTGGACTAAAGAATTAACTGCTCGTAAAATTGGCAACCTTTTTTTTTTTGTTAAAAAACTTCAACACCCTCTCTTTCCCAAAAGTCGCATTTTCTGGATATAGTTTATAGAGCAAACTGGAATTATTTTGGGACGTAGAATACGTGGTTAAAATTCGTGTAATAAAACCTGAATCACCCTGTATATAACTCACGCATTTCCAAAACCACACCTCACCACCTCCACCAACCCCCCACCAAGAGTGGGCCAATGCACAAGTTTCAGTTTCAGTCAGTCAACGGTCGGAGTCGGACGCTACGTTATTTTCGGGTGACTGTATTTTTTTTGTTTTTTCTCTTTGGAAAAATTAATATGGATTGCACTCAGAGTAAATATTTGAACGCTCGGTATAATCCGTACAACAGACCGGTGTACAGTGTGAACTATCCACTACAACCCACACCCTCACCCAGTCCCAAACAGTCCGAGAAGTGTGGTTTGGTGTACAAGAGTGCTTCCCTCCTCGTCGAGCACAACAATTTGGGTGACCCCCAGTATTATTATGAAACACCCATGAATGAGGAGGAGGTGAGTCAGAGTGAGATACTGGATTTGGATAGTCAGAAATTGGTCAGTCAAACGTGGGAGAAGGAAAAGGAGGGACATACCGTGCAGGGGATGATTACCCAACTAGCAAACTTGTTTTAAAATTGGAAGTTTTGGTGACAAAAATATTTTATTACCATTATGTAAAAGTTTTCCTGTGATTTATATATTTTATAAAAGGTTCACCTGGAACTAAATTGTGTTGGCTTAAAATCTACATTATAAAATTATTACCACCACATTTCCATGACAAATATTATGGTTATCTAATAAAACTATTATTATAAAATCGCAAAAGAACTTATAGCTACTTTACTTGCACCACTATAAAACATTTCAGCTAACTTTCTCGAAATTGTTGCAATAATATTTTATAAAGGACATTGTGTGATTGTCTAACTTTGCTATACAATTATTTTATAATTTATCTCGACGTTTTTATAGAATTATTTTATTTGGCAGTCGTTTAGTATAGTTTCATAACTGTTTCATTGTTGTTTTATAAGCGTGTTGTGTTGTTAACCTGACATTGCTTTAAAATTATTTTATACGTATTTTATTTGCCGCTTTAATTAAAATATTCTATTAAGATGTTCACTATAACAATTTTTCTGAACGTTATTGTACACTAAAATGTGTTATGTTAAATAAATTATTTTGTATTTGTGTAAATAATTTATAGCTGAACACAATTTATCTTAGTAAGTACGTGGTAAAAAATATAATATATAATATTAAAATGATATACTTTATTATGAAGCTGAAAATGAAAAAATCAAACTGGAAAAAAATTAAAAAAAGTGGAGCGTTTCGCAGAAAAGTAAAACTGCGTTATGAAAGTATTATGCATAATAAAAGCTTTTATTTTGCAAGGAAGAATAGCACTCAAGGGATTGCAGTAGCTGATAATAGTGATAATGAAGCACTTCCATCTTGCAGTGCCCAAATATTTGAAAAAAATAATAATTATATAGTATGTTTACACATTTATTCAGACAAATTTAGAGGTTAGGTTTATCGTTTGGCGGGTTTTTTTAGTTGCCTATGCCTAACATTTTAAAACCAAATTACGACACTTTTGTCGTGTAGAGCTACCTGAACTCCGTTATAAACTAAATCTCCCTCCATTTATTTTTATTAAGATTGCTTTAACACATTCTCAAGACTTCGTACTCCTAGGTTATGTTGTATTATTATTACTGTTTTTTCTATAAAACAGAGTAATAGGCCGAACAGGGCCGTATCCAGTGTTCTCGTATCGCCATCTCAAAACTTTCAAATATGAAAAAAAGCAAACAAAAATAAGATGACGATATGAAATTGATGGCAGGCAAATATTTTGAATATGCCGTTTGCTTTTTATTTTTACTATTACAATTACAGCTGCTTTATGTAATGGGAAAATGCTTTTTATTATACTTCTTTGAAAACCCTCTATATTTTCATCTCTATTAGGACAACGCGTTTTTCTGTGCGCCCGCACGGATTTTTTTTGCGCTGAATTAAAATGCTGAGTAAAATGGCTTTAAAATAGAAACGTACAGCACAATATATTAAATTTAAGACAATTTATAAGCCGACAAATATTTAGCACAAACCTGCATTATCATTTAATATGTAAATGCTGGAATATTTTGATATATTTCCGAAGTATTTTTTGAATTTTTATAGACATTGCCTGACAGTGATAACTTACCACAATTAAATCACCTTTGAACTACTTTAAAACAGTCATAGAAATGGTCAATTAGATGTCAGTCATTCCCAACAATTATATTAAAATATACTCAGGAGATAATTCCGATATTCCAGAATACATCTTAAAACAAGTGGCACAGTCAAACGCAAATTTACTGCCAGAGAAATCTAGGGCGAAATATGAACAAGAATATCATTTTTAAGTCTTTTTTTCTTAAGTCTGGTTTTTATGCCTTCGTTTTTAAAGAAGTATAATGAAAATTATTCTTCATAATTAATCCAAAAATAGGTTTTCCGTGCTTTGCGTGACTTCCGGTGTTCGGCTTCGCCTCACATCTGAATTGGTCATACGTGAACGGAAAAACCCTTATTTTTGTACTCCTAATGAAATATACTATTTTGTAATTGAAAATGTACTTTACAGAACGATTGTTCATGGCGGATTTTCTTTTTTATTTGCAAAGTCAATTCGTTAAGATTCGCAATTTCCATCGCCAATGACATTGAAAAAGCAAGATATTGCAATTGAAAAAAAGCGAGTGCCAGACCTGCGTTATGGGTTCCGCTTCTCTGTTCTGTGACATCTTTGTTTTATTATCATTTTATAAATGTTGCTTGTTTACTAATTTGTCACAGAAAAGCTACGTTGTGTGCATAACTGTTTTATAAAATGGAGCCATTTTGTTTTAATAGTTTAAGGGGTTATAAATAAAAAATATTAAATAAAACTAATAAACACACATGGTTTCTACTGTTTTTGAAGATGAAACGATAACTTAATAAGAAAGTGTTGATAAAATTATTATCACTTATTTTTTGTTGAAAAATAAATTTAAAAACCTAACCTCTAATTTTACAATATTGCTAAGAAAATTATTAAACTAACATTGTCGTGAGGCCCGATAAAAATCTGTCACAAACATAATATATGATTCACAGAAAAATTTCGTTCGCACTGTAAAAGAGGGTAAGCACTACGCGAAAGCACTCACATCATGAGTTGAAAGTTTATCAGTATGGCGTCTGTATGTAAAACGGACCTGGTCCCCATCTTGGCTTCCATGTTCGTGATTCCTTTTAGTAGATAAACAGAAAGCGTTTATAATGCAAAAATTATTTTGCAGCTATCTTAATACATTTTAAAAACAAAACCGTTTCATTAAAGTAAATTCACTACACACATCGGTTTTATAACGACTGTCAAATAAACTTGTATAAAACTGTTAAAAAGCAATTACATTATTGTTTTAGAGTTCCTGCTGTATAGCAGTGGCTGTGGAAACTACAAAAACTGTTCTATAGAAGTCGCAGTTAAGATTTTATAGTGGTATTAATAATGTTTATATATGTATTTTATAAGCTATTTGGAGTTAATTTTGCAGCTTTTACTCAATCACAATGTTTTATAAGGTGGTGCCAATTTTGCGTTTATAAGTATCGAGTAGTTGTTTTTAAAATGTTCATAAGCTTATGCTGTTTTATAAGAAAACGTTGCCGCAATTCTAATAAAACAAAAAATTGCTAGTTGGGTAGTTTGGGGAATAATCAACCAACAGGTTACCAAGGGGAGTTTGTGGTTGATGATGGTTCTAGCGAGGGTGTTTCAGAGTGTTTTAGTGGTTATGAGGCTCCGGCACCGCCACCACTAGCTCCTGCTCCCACCAAGAGTACCAACTGGAAGAGTAACGAAGCACGCAGACCAAAAACCTACAATTGCACCGCGTGCAACAAGTGGTTCACCAGTTCCGGACATTTAAAGAGACACTACAACACCACGTTGCACAAGAAAGCGGTTAAATCTAGTGGGCTGCCTGATCTAGCTATCATGCCCATCAGCGCCCATCACCATCCAACTAGGAATTCCTCGGCTAGTAAGGATAATAGTCAGGAGGATTCGAGGAGCAGCGACAGCGTGGTGGATGTGGTGCCTATCTTGGCGGAGCAGTACCCAAACGAGTTGGCCTCCCACGTTACGCAGGATACGTTTACCCCCAGCAGTACTACGGGTGATTTGGATGTGAGCCAGCCTTTGCCCAGTTTTGCGCAGGTTCTGGCGGAACTACATGGGTATGCGAACATGGCTGGTATGGGACAGTACTACTGTCCTCTTCAGGAATACCCTCATCCTGTAATAATGGAGAATTACACCACCAATTTGACAACTGAATTTGGAGGACTAACCACCTTAGGAATTAATGAGGTGGAGGTGTTGTTGACCAATTTGGAGGAGGAACAAAAGGAGAATTCTCCCCCTCGTGCTTCGAAGGAGCGGAAAATCAAATGTTACGACTGTGATAAGGTGTTCAATCGTCCCTGTTATCTCACTCAACACAACAACACCTTCCATAGTGGTGATAAACCGTTCAAGTGTTCCCGGTGCGGTAAACGGTTTCCTGATGATGAAACCTACAAACGACATACGAAGAAACACACGGGCGATAAACCGCACAAGTGCGATATGTGCCCAAAAACGTTTAATTACAAAGCGGATTTGAGAAGGCACTTGTGCTGTCACACGGGCAGGAAACCGTACGCGTGCGAGATATGCGGCAAGGGCTTTATCAGGAAGGATCACATGATCAAGCACGTGGACACGCATACCAGGAAGAGGGAGAAAATGGCCGCCATCCGTAGCTAAAGCGCCCGCGCGCACTGTTGTTTCTTGAGCCACTCGATATACCAGGTGTCCAAGAGCACCCTGGACATAGGAGATTAACATGGGAAAATGGTTTTGAATTTTTTGCGCCTGTACGGTTCAATTAATGGAAAAACGCTTTAGATAAAAGTTGTAGAGCACATTTTCGGCTATCAACTCGTAATTTTTTCAATACCGTAGATTTGACCATTAAGACAAAAAACGGATCTAAAATTCGGAAATTTTAAATCTCCCGCCAAGCGGTCGTTAAGGAAAGTTTATATCCGGCCGTGCTACCAACCAATCATAACAAATCGCTGTCAGTCATTCTGTAATCAAAACATTCAAAACACGTTTATTTAGTAATAATTTTGAGTTACTACCCACATACTGCGAAGAAAATACAAGTAAATCGTGATAAAAACACTTTATCAGTAGCCACAGCCCAAAAATCTGGTAAGTTGCATTCATAACCTCATTCAATGTCTCTATTAAACTTATTTACTTTGTAGCAAAATTCTTAAAGAAAACACTGGTTTTGCTTGCAAATATTTAATGAGGATGACCGAATCACCTATCTCAAGCCTCTTCATAACTACCAAACGATTTAAAGTGATGAAAACAGTGGACAATGAAGATCTTTGAAGATAAGTTTCCTACTGTACAGGGACAACAACAAAGGGGCCAAATACTTCCTTCAAAAGTGGTGTGATTTAGTTTCAATGTGCTTAACCTCATGGACTATCATCAGCGAGGGTCTTCACCAGTGTTGCAACTAAAACTTAAAATGATTCAGTGTTGATATCTGACTTAAATCTCAAAATTTGATGTGCCTGTGAAATGTGAATAATCTTAAACTGGCTATAAAACCTCTGAGAAACCCCTTCTAAGAAGAGAATATGGACTTACACAGTCAAATTATCAGTCAGGTGACAAAACTTTTTGTATATGGGTAGGTATTGTCGAAAAACCAACTTTTCAATTGAGCTATCTACATGAGCTGTTCTATTCTAGGTTTAGGTATTAACATTATAATTGTGTTCTTTTTTCCACACACTCAATTGTTCCAAATAAAACTTTGTACACTGAACGTTTGTATTAATTATTTATTCACAGTTCAAGGTACAGTATACATTTTCTTCAAGTGAAAAACTTAGGTACAATAGGTGACAAAGAAAACTGGTCTTACCACATAAACAGTGATTGTTCCACAGATTGAGTGTGAGTGGGTGAACCTTTCACCATACAAGCTATGCTAAAAACAACTTTGTCTTACTAACCTAATGTTTGTTTGGATAATAGTGGAGTTCCAAATTAGCAAAGGTAGGTGAAATGTAGTGATTGAAAGTCTCTAAAGAGAAACAATTTGCTTCTAATTCAATACACCATGTCACAGGACATACCTTTACTAATCAAATGTGAACTCGAGTTACACATTACTTGCAAATAAACTATGTTTGATTAGTAGACATTTTACAAGTATCCTTGTAGGTGAATGATGTTCAAGTTAACTAATGGAGATAATTAAATATCAGTACTTACCTTACCCTGTAGAGATGGGAAAAAACATTGACAATCAGTTATGAAAAATGCCTTTTTATTAACATCATACAATGTAAAACCACTTAAACACTATGGTGTGTTGATAACACTACAAAACAGAAGGATACAATAAAACTATCAGTCACTAAATTGCACCACTTTTGAGGGAAGTATTTACCCTCTTTTGGTCCCTGTATAGTAAAGCAACTTATCTTCAAACATCTGCAGGCCTTCCTAGTCCATTGTTTTTATCACTTTAAATCGTTTGGTAGTGTTACAAAGAGGCTTGAGATAGGTGATTCGGTCATCCTCATTAAATATTTGCAAGCAAAACCAGTGTTTTCTTAAAGAATTTTACTACAAAGTAACTAAGTTTAGTACAGACATTGAATGAGGTTATGAACGCAACTTACCAGATTTTTGGACTGTGGCTCCTGATAAAGTGTTTTTATCATGATTTATTTGTATTTTCTTCGCAGTATATGGGTAGTAACTCAAAATTATTACTAAATAAACTTGTTTTGAATGTTTTGATTACAGAATGACTGACAACGATTTGTTATGATTTTGAAAGGTTGGTAGCACGACCGGATATAAACTTTCCTTAACGACCGCTTGGCGGGAGATTTAAAATTTCCGAATTTCAGATCCATTTTTCGTCTTAATGGACAAATCTACGGTATTGAAAAAATTACAAGTAGATAGCTGAAAATGTGCTCTACAACTTTTATCTAAAGCGTTTTTCCATTAAATGAACCGTACAGGCGCAAAAAAATCAAAACCGTTTTCCCATGTTAATCTCCTATGTCCAGGGTGCTCTTGGACACCTGGTATATAAATTTTTGGTTCACTATGTATATTTAATTTTTTTTTTACCTTTAAAAATTGTTTTTGACAGTTTTTCTGACCACTAACCTAACCTAATAGTTTTTTAACACTAATTACGTCTTCGAATATGGTAAGACCGTTTTTAAAAATACAAATTACAAACTAGTACAGAAGTATATTGATAATGTTACATTAAAGCACTTAATAATAATAATGATGCAATACGCGATGACACTGGTTTTGTTCATGGAACTGCATACTCAGCATCTGTCCTGGTCTATGGAGGTGGTACAACCTCGTGACTTAACTCCTCCATCCTTTAAATTCAACTGTACCATTGAGGGAAGTTGGATTGGCTGATGCTCAAGGGTGACTTCTATTTCTTGTTTCTTCTTGCAGAGGGCTTGGCCGAATTTCTTGTAGCCATAATACGCAATCCCTGCTACTGCAAAAACATACATTAAAATAGTCCAGATAGATGGATTTTTGGAAATGTCAATAGGCACTATTTGGGCAAGTTTCGAAGATCGTATTTGACCTTGAAGATCTTGAACTCCGTCTAACTTGATATCGTCTAGCTTGAAGTCAATTTCCATGGAGGGAATGAAGCTTGGCAACTCATTATTGTCCGGGAAAAATATGGGCTGTATACTAGCGTTGACTGCCTTCTGGCCGTTGAAAATTGTTCGGTCGTTCATCATGATTTGACAACCCTTGGGAATTTCGGCGATGTAAGTACCAATGATGCGATGTTTGATTAGTTGCTTTTTAGGACTTATCAGCAACCACTTGTCAGAATTCGATAGTTGATTGATCACTGGATCGTTGAGCTGGATATCGATTGGTTGACAGGCAGTACTTTCTTTAATTTGCGATAGTAGGCACACAGCGCAAGGACTTTCTTCATGGATTTCCTTTAAATCTTTGTTAGCACATAAATATAATTGTGCTGTGATCTCATGGCAAGCTTTATTTCGATATGTATAGTGCAATTTTGATTTAATTAAAAATCTATTTCGCGGTATTATCGCCTTGAACTGACTCTCTTTGAAAATTGGTGCAGAGTATAGATGGAAAAGTTCAAATTTTTCATTTAGAGTTATAGGAACATGCAACAAATACGTCACTCTATTATTCAAGATAAAGCATTCTATATCTATGAAATTAAGGAATAAATTGATGTTATAGAGTTCCGGTTTTAACGGCATTTGATCGGTGCCTATGCGATTTTCTAGAGCTTTCAGCTCTTTAAACAAGTCTTCGGTTTTTATTATGCTTGGATGTATTGTTCTTAGTTTGCAAAAAGTAATTGAATTCTCTATATCTTGTAATAATGAATCTACAAAAGTATAAAGTTCAATGATTTCAATTAAAGAATTCCTGATATAGTTAGAATTCTCTGTATAAGTAGTTTTTTGCACAATCCAGGAGATTTGTTTTATTTTAGACTCTAAGACTTTTTCGTGTTTGGCAACCTGATTGATGGTCTCATTGAATTTAGAGACAATTTCCAGAGAAATTGAAATTTGTTTAGACATACTTTCTGTTAAACTTTTTTGATTGGTTTGCATTTCTCTGATAATTTTGTCGTATCTTTTACCATCGGACGCGTCTAGATTACCGCTTATGGCTTTGAAGACTGAACCTAACATATTAATTAAGCCTCTTTTTATCTTATTAGGATGAGGAATTATTTCCTTAATTTTGTCATCAACTCTATTTTGAGTGATTGTCAATAACTGAATATAAATAGCGTTGTCAGCCAAATATTCACCGTGAACTTTTAGAATGTTCGTAATATTTGATGCTTTTAAATGCAGCTTATTTATTTCACTAATTAAAGGATTTAGGTCATAAAAATGGATTAGAGTGTATTTGTAATCAATTAATTTTGCTTGTCTTAATTTTATAGGAATTAACCCAACATTGTCAGTTAATTCTCGTAGGGCAACCTTATCCTGTAATCCGATACTGCTACGAAGCAAAATGCTGCTGGCGACCAGCCTGAAAGTAAAAATATAACTTCTGTACACCTATAATGATATTTTGTTAACTACTAAGTCAAAAACTTAATTATATACTAAAATCTAAGGTTAACTAATATTTGCAATGATAGTATTTAATCAAAGCTGTATGTGTTTCGTAAAGGTCAGTCATAATAGTTTTACGTTTTTTGTTAACCCTGGTAATTTTTTCTGGCTTTGTAAACTTTTCAGCTAGTTTTTGTCTAGTATGCTTTTTTAAGTAGACATTTTGACCAGCTTCAAACAAGTCGGGATTCTCACGGTTCTGATTAATTTTGCTGACACGTTTTTCCTTACTTTGTGCAAGTTTCTCGTTAATCGTGGAATATAAGAGTTTTGTTTGTTCTTTATGGTTTGTAATATAATCCGATAGCAACAGTTGTTCTAAGTTTACATCAAACGGGTCACTGTCAGTAATATGACCGTTTATGATATCAATCGGTTTCATCTTGGTTGCGGAGTGAATTGAATGGTTATAAGCCATAATTAAATAAGTCATTTTTTGGTTAATACTTGAATTATTGAAATTTTGAGCATTCAATAGCTTTACATGTTCGCTAATCGTTGAATGTAATCTTTCAATATTTCATATTTTTTTATATTTCATTTTTTAAAATTATCTGTTTTGGAACTCCGTGATGAGAGAAAAACATTAATAGATTATCAACAATTTCTGTTGCCGCTAAAGATTTGAGAGGGTACGCTTGCGCGTATTTCGAAAAACTATCCAAAATAGTTAAAAATTTTGTTTGTTCTAATGTGTACGTGTCCATATGTACTATTTCAAACGGCTTTGTCGCAGTTGGATTCAATATTGACGGGATGTCTGTCATATTTTGTTCTGATACAAATATCACATTGATTGATATACGTTTGGATTGATTGTTTTTGATTAGGCCAGTAATACTTTTCTTTAATTCTTGAAAGAGTTTCATCAATTCCTCGATGGTTACTTTTACTTTGGTGGTAGCTTTCAATTATCTCTTCAATGTCCCCTTTATTTGTGACGTCAAGTTTCTTTAAACACCTTTTTAGATTTAATGAAGGCCACCTAAAGTATCTTCTTACAACTTCACAAAACTCTTCGTATACACCCTGTTCCTCAAGGTATATGTGATACTGTTTTTCAGGAACTATGTTTTCTTTAATAAACTTTAAGATATCATCTTCAATAGTATATTCTATATTAAGAGCGGAAAGTATATATTTGCCGCTTGCACATGAAATTTGCAGCTTGAGGCGAAGCCGAACGCTGCAATCATGTAAAAGCGGCAAAAGTACTTTTGGCTCGAAATATAGACGATATTTTTTCGACGACTGCTGTGGGGTGGATTAGAAGGACAACTCACATCATTTTCGTCGCTCGAACTCATTGTCACCGATAAATCACTTTGACGGAATGTGGTTATTTCAAACAGGTATGTCAAGCGTTGTTATGGAAACGCCGAAAAAAGTTGGTGACTAGATTGTTAGTAGAAAGCGAAAACGCTCTAGAGCAGAAAATGATTCACTTTCTGCGCACGTGCGGCGAATGACCACTTTCTGCTTTGAAATGGAAGCGTACATGAGGTACTTTCAAAGTCAGTCGTCGAAAAAGTTATTTTTACTAAGTTGAACTATCAATCGGCGTTTCTTTTCGAATAGTAGTGTTAATTTCGGTTTTGCCGGTGAATGTAAAACTTTAGAAATAATTACCTGGTTTGCACCGTAATTGACTGGTATATCGATGATTGGTATTCCTACAATTGGGTCTTGATCATTTGTGTGAATTGTATCACTGTGTCCTGTTCGTTGGGGTTATTTAACTCTTCAGTTTGTTTTTTATCAAAGTCAGGTTCTTTTCCGATCCCATTCCGATCTCTCATGTCGCTGTTCTGGCCGGTCGCTGTTTTGAGCCCATCTCGGGGCTCCGGGGCCCCATGACGTCACCACCGTCCGACTATTGCTATATGCATATAAACGAACCGAGCGCCGCCTCGCGCCTTCACCATTTCATAAAAATGAGCCAGAACCCGCATAGTCCCCAGTCATCTTCTGCAATTGAAAAAGAGCCCTATAAATGTTTACATTTATTTTAAGATGGAAAATATTTTTTGCTCCTAGTGGTAAAATCACACTGCTGCTGTCTGGAGAGACATCAATAAGCAAACTAGGAAAATCAATTTTTTCGCGAGTTATGTTATTGAAACTATTTCTTTGTACGGAACTACGGTTTACTACATCAAATGGAGTTAAACTCATACTATTACTATTAAAAGTGCTGTAGCTTCTAGGCGACTGTAATAATTGTTGACTAGTACTGACGGACGGCGACATTTCCAATTTACTTTGAACATCTTCATGATTATTTAACGGCAATAAAGATAAATCGATTTCAGCATTGTTTTCTAGAGCAACGTCTACATTATCAGCATGCAATAATTGACAATTTTTATTTTCAGGTGGCGCTACTGGTGTTTTAAATAAGTGCAACAGGCATAGAAAATAAGCTTTTTATTTTCTTGTTACACTTCCAACCTAATTTGGAACATATCATTTGAATAAAGAAATCAGATTTAAACTTTTTTAATAGATTTTCATTAGATATACCTCTACTCTGTACCTCTTTACTTACCAAAGATACTTTTAGAAATACGGTTTTTGTCACCCATAATAGAAACTTTGTCTAGCAAAAAACTTTTATTCAGTTTCTCAAAATTCCCTATTACATATTCCTTACTACACTTGGTTTCGTAAATTTTAAATGTTTATTTTCCTTTAGAATTTGTTTTAAAATAGCACTTTTTTCTGTTAATTTTAACAAATCTGTGCTTGACAGATTAGGGCAAATTGCCAGTACGCTAAATACAACTTTGTCAATATTACATTTACTCATTTGGGATATAATTAAAATAATATACTTACCCACTTAAGTATATGAGCTTGGTATTTTTCACGTTTATTCCTTTATTTATATAAAAATGCAATTACTAAGTAAAGCAATTAACAAATAGTACTAATTGCACATCAAAAATAATAAACAAACAAATAAAATTTAAAAATATATCGACTGTATAAATTAGGGATTGAAAATCGTGTATACATACGCTTTAAAAAAAAACTATAACAAAAACTGTAGAGAAGCTGCAAATACTGACAGACAAGACCATGTTGTGGTTCTACAGATGGAGATTGTCACCAAACGCCACAAAAAATCAGCTACTTTTTACAAACCACCAAATTAAAGACAACTATCCTACTATAACAGCAGACGGAAACAAAACTACTCCTAAACAAGACGTGAAATACTTAGGAATAACACGCCCAAAAACTAAAACTTACCAAACATACACAAAACGTAAGAAACGAAATCATAAAAAGAACAAAACTGCTAACTACACACTGCAACTAAAATATATAAATCTATATGCAGACCTCTACTTGATTATGGACATAATATACAAAATATACTATGCAACTGACAAGACAAAAAACACATACAGGTCACAGAACACATTTCTCTTAGACTCAAAACAAAAATTAGACCCCAAAACTCGCTACACAACCCATCCAATTAATTTTTGTACGAACGAACAAAAATAATTACACACAAATGAACAAAACATAAAATTAAC